>NC_086180.1:4965621-5275830 GCF_023053635.1 Elgaria multicarinata webbii | reverse complement strand
GTGGCTGCTAATAAAATTATTAAAACAGCAGGAGGTGACAGTAGTGGGCTCTTCATATTCATAAAAGCCCATGGAGGCTTTCAACTTCTTGAAATTATAATTAAAGAAACAGTAAAATTCACGCTGGCTTTTCCCGAGATCACATTTTCTCTTTTCGACAGAGAGCCAGGGAGGAGACCATATCAAGGAGGACCCCATCCGTTTGCCAAACGCCATCTGGATTCACCGTGTCACTTTTCTGGGGAAATGCCATCGATCCTTTCCCCAGGTAGTGCGTCCTCCACAATTCTAATTTCCCCGTCCAATGAGATTGCTCGCATACTACTCACACTGAATGGCTATTTCCTACGATGAGTGGCAAAACTAATCCTGGGTCATTATCCCAACTCCTGCTTTTTAGTCTTATTTTTAATGTCCTCAGTGGTTGCACGGGTCCATGATCTGCTACATCAATAGTCAGGCACGCATCAAACTCCCTCTACTAACCAATTCCAGAAATCTTTAGAGCATAGAATCATAGAATAGTCGAGTTGGAAGGGGCCTATAAGGCGATAGATTCCAACCCCTTGCTCAATGCAGGAATCCACCTTAAAGCATCCCTGACAGATGGCTGTCCAGCTGCACCTTGAAGGCCTTTAGGGTGGGAGAGTCCACAACCTCCCTAGGTAACTGGTTCCATTGTCGTACTGCTCTAACAGTCAGGAAGTTTTTCCTGATGTCCAGCCTGAATCTGGCTTCCTGTAACTTGAGCCCTGCCCTCTTGACTAGATACAAAAAGGCCAGTGTTCCTGCAGCTTTAACTGTTGTGATAAGGAGGGAATTTCACCAGGCTCCCCATATATACAAATGACTCCTGCTGAAATTCCCTTTTCTATACAACTGTTAAAGATACAGGAGCCCTGTCCTCCTTTCCATTTGGTCACCCTAGCCAGGATGCATGACTGCCTCACCCTGCCCCAATGAATGTATTTCCTTATATGTGTGGATAACCGTATGTATACCTCATGTGTAGCTAAGAACAGGGTGGGTCCCTCCAAATATTTTGGCCTACGTTCTTGCCAATGTTGGGAGAAGATAGAAGTTGGAGGCCAAAACATCTGGAGGGCCATGAGTTGCCCAGCCCTGCTTTAGAGGAGCAACTGCAGGAGTCCAAGGGTTGCAGGAAAACCCAAGGAAATGCAAGCAGAAGGAAAAATACGATCACTGCTGCTGGCATAACTAAATCAACATAACTGACATCAAGAATACAATGCCCAGAAAGCATCAAGGGCAGTCTCTTAAAGTTTGACATATACTGATGATGGCGAAGAGTTTTCGACTCCCCAAAGCCACTTCATTCTTTGCCTCACAGAGAGACTTTCAGAGATACAAAGATCTTCCTCCGGTACATAAGCGCTTACATTGTAAACCACACGGCCTCTGTGAGATGAATGGCGAAATTGCCTGCAACTTCCACTGAGCTTGCAATGGGCATTTTCCATGTGAAACATTGGACTCACGCCAAAGGGCCTATGTCACTGCAAGCATGTCTCAAGAAACATCCATCAAGGCCCCCTGAAAGGAACGCCTGAGCAATGGCCAAGGAACGCCTGAACTAGTCAAGGTGTGAAGAGTAAACTTTCTGGGCGTGTTTCTCAATCCATGAGCAATGGGATCAACAAAAAACGAATGACCGATTTCATAATGAATGCTTGGCAAGACGAATAACCTTGCTTTCGATAGACCCGAAAATGGTTTCGGGTCTATTGGACTCCACAACGCCTTTTTAATAAGGGTTTGTCTAACTTGCATAACTGTTGGAGATGTGATACATCTAACGCTTCTTTAACTCATGTTTTGGCAATGCCCCATAGTTGCCCCCTTTTGGGAGGAGGTTATAATAAGGATGAACTTTGTACTGAAACAATCTATAACATGGAACAATGTACCTCTCCTCCTAAATTAGCTACCGGTTTCTTGGAAGTTTATTTATTTATTTATTACATTTCTATACCGACCAATAGCCGGAGTTCTCTGGGCGGTTCACAAGTTAACACATGGTCAGCGCAGAAGGGTCTTCAGAGCCCTTAACACAGCCAAAAGACTTATATTATCACATTGGCCCAATTCAAAGTGCTGGTATTGACATTTAAAGCCCTAAACGGTTTGGGGCCAGGTTATCTGAAGGAACGCCTCCTCCCATATGTACCTACCTTAAGATCATCTACAGGGGCCCTTCTTCGTGAGCCCCTGCCAAAGGAAGAGAGGCAGGTGGCTACTAGGAGGAGGGCTTTCTCCGCTGTGGCACCCCGGTTGTGGAACGAGCTCCCCAGAGAGGTCCGCCTGGTGCCTACACTGTACTGCTTTCGTCGCCAGCTGAAGACCTTTTTATTCACTCAGTATTTTAACACTTAATTTTAACTTAAATTTAAATTTTACTGTTTTAACTCTGTATTTTAATCTTATATCAACTTTGCTGTGTGGTTTTATCCTGGTTGCGCTTTTTATATTGTATTTCATAATTGTGTTTTAACCTGTTGGGTGTTTTACTGTGGTTTTAATTTTTGTGAACCGCCCAGAGAGCTTCGGCTATTGGGCGGTATAAAAATGTAATAAATAAATAAATAAATAAATAAATAAATTGGAAGGACAAATTCACACCTCCCAAAATGCAATGGATCGAGGACCTAATAACATTATCAACTTTTGAACGAGTGTTATATAGATGCAACTTGCAATTTGGTCTGCTTTTCTTGAAACCTTTCTATAACTCCCCGCCTTTTTTTGGGGGGGGGGGGAACGGTTCGTATGATGGTAATGATGAGAATCATATATACACAATGTATGGGTCCGCCCACCCCATTTTCATGATGTATTTTCTGTTTTGTTTGTTGATATTCACAGTAAAAGGGGGGGGGGGGGGAATGAATGCTTGGCAAGTCAAACCTTCAACTATTTTGCAAGGCGGGATATTGTCTTTTTCAAAGGATGGCAACTGGTACCTTTGTCTGTTGAACTGCCTCCTTTACATCAGGAAAGCGCTGATTCAAAGACAGTTTGCATCGCTTGCATTGTCACAGAAGGATGACCCAGTGCTATGGAGATACTTACGTCATCACTCTTCCGTTACTATGTTTTGCTGATAACAATCAAATCCCCATCCTTGAAAATGAAAAAGAAAAAATCAAGAGACTTCTAACTTGGCCTGTACAGTCCCAGCAGATGTAAGCAAGGAAGTATCATTGGGATGGTTGACTGCTGTGCCTTCACTAGAAACTTCACTAACATATCATAGAATCATAAAATAGCAGAGTTGGAAGGGGCCTACAAGGCCATCGAGTCCAACCCCCTGCTCAATGCAGGAATCCACCCTAAAGCATCCCTGACAGAGGGTTGTCCAGCTGCCTCTTGAAGGCCTCTAGTGTGGGAGAGCCCACAACCTCCCTAGGGAACTGGTTCCATTGTCGTACTGCTCTAACAGTCAGGAAGTTTTTCCTGATGTCCAGCTGGAATCTGGCTTCCTTTAACTTGAGCCCATTATTCCATGTCCTGCACTCTGGGAGGATCGAGAAGAGATCCTGGCCCTCCTCTGTGTGACAACCTTTTAAGTATTTGAAGAGAGCTCTCATGTCTCCCCTCAATCTCCTCTTCTCCAGGCTAAACCTGCCCAGTTCTTTCAGTCTGTCTCCATAGGGCTTTGTTTCCAGAGCCCTGATCATCCTGGTTGCCCTCCTCTGAACACGCCCAAAATAGCATTTGCCTTTCTTGCAGCCATATCGCATTGTTGGCTCATATTCAGCTTGTGATCTACAATTCCAAGATCCTTTTCGTTTGTAGTATTGCTGAGCCAAGTATCCCCCATCTTGTAACTATGCATTTGGTTTCTGTTTCCTAGATGTAGAACTTGGCATTTATCCCTATTAAATGTCATTCTGTTGTTTTCAGCCCAGCACTCCAGCCTATCAAGATCACTTTGAAGTTTGTTTCTGTCTTCCATGGTATTAGCTATCCCACCCAATTTTGTGTCATCTGCAAATTTGATAAGCGTTCACTGCACCTCCTAACTAGAAACTGTTATGTTTCTTATTTCTTCATAAAAGGAAGGAAAGGGTAGTTCATTCATTTAAAAAACACATATAAGGAACCACAAGACATTTTTCTTCAATTAGGATTGCCATGGGAGATAGGAAAAGGCGCTCCCAAAGTCCAGGATTTTGTCTGCAACTACACCCTGTATAAAAAGAAGACTCCCAAGTGAAACATAATCCAAACACACACTTTTGGCAATCTTTAGAATAATGGCTTTGACTCCTCTACCACCATGTGTCTAACGTTACGCACCTGTCAATCCTTCAGATGTAGAGGGAGGCCTTGGTGACTTTTATGGAACAGCAGGAATTGCCATGGAATATCTTGGATAGAATAAGGTTATGATAACAAAATGGGTTCCGAATCCATGAAGCAATTGCCCTAAATGCTCATGGATGGTGAAGGTAGCATGAAGTTGACATCTCTCTCAAAAGTGGCAATTGTGATGAGAGTGATAAAACTCGTGGCACTGATGTGATAGTACAGCTAAACTATCGTGAAACGCTTGTGATGTAACTAGTAACTCACAGAAGTAGAACTTCGATAGGCTTTGGTGGCACTCAAACGCGAATGTAGTCAAAGTCCTAGATATCAGCCGCAGAGTTGTTTACCTTGGTAACTAGGCAATTTGCTTAAGAGATATTTCGTGAAAGATGTTTGCTTTCATAATGGCTGGTTATCAAGGTAACAACATTTGATACGGCTAGGATTCAATGTTTCTGTATCTATAGCAACTGGCTATTTCTGACAAAAGACAGCCTTGTGGATGCGCAATTAACATTGAAGTTTGATTTGAGACCCCCAAAACGTATTAAATGAGGTAGGTCTGACAAATTCATAAACCAGGCAACTCCTTTCTGAGAAATTTTTTCCTGACTATCACACTACTGCTCAGGGGTGCACAACCTGCAACCTTGGGGCTGCATGAGGCCACCAAGACCTTTTCTTCAGCTTCCCCTCAATATTGCCCTAACCCCCTCAAAAAAAAAAACCCATCTAATTCCCCCACTGTCTCCACATCCAGAGGTCCTCACACTAATCCTATCTAAACAAACTCCAGTTTTAATTAGCCATCACCATTTCTCATTTTGCCTGCCCTCTTACAAAAACAAACTCTGGTTAGGCCTCATCTAGAGTATTGCGTCCAGTTCTGGGCTCTACACTTCAAGAAGGACACAGAGAAGCTGGAGCGTGTTCAGAGGAGGGCAACCAGGATGATCAGGGGTCTGGAAACAAAGCCCTATGAAGAGAGACTGAAAGAACTGGGCATGTTTAGCCTGGAGAAGAGAAGATGGAGGGGAGACATGAGAGCACTCTTCAAATGTTTAAAAGGTTGTCACACAAAGGAGGCCAGGATCTCTTCTCGATCCTCCCAGAGTGCAGGACACAGAATAACGGGCTCAAGTTACAGGAGGCCAGATTACAGCTGGACATCAGGAAAAACGTCCTGACTGTTAGAGCAGTACGACAATGGAATCAGTTGCCTGGTGAGGTTGTGGGCTCTCACACACTAGAGGCCTTCAAGAGGCAGCTGGAGAACCATCTGTCAAGTATGCTATAGGGTGGATTCCTGCATTGAGCAGGGGGTTGGACTCGATGGCCTTGTAGGCCCCTTCCAACTCTACTATTCTTGGTTCTATGATTCTATGATCAGATGAAAGTTCTCTGTCATTACGAAATTTCCCGTGCTCTTTGTCATTTCTGCAGGTGTGCCACCAAAGTGCGATCTTGACAACGTTGGCGTGCGTAAATAATGTGGGTGTTCTTTCCCGCCCCTTGTGCCATGGCGCCAAGCATCACAACACGGCCTTTCTCAAATTGACTGCTCTCACGGGCGCTTTGCGTACAGGACAGCTCCATGTCCCTGACCATGTTCTACGGGGAAGCGCTTCTGAGAAGGAGAACACGATTCAGAAGCATGCCTTGGCTTAGCAATTAAGCACCCTCCCCACAGCGCTGCCTTTGGAAGGGGACAGCAACGGACAGGAGTGAAATCTCTTCTGACAGTGCTTAATCACCATATGTGAAAGGCGGCAGAGAAATGCATGTTCTCTCGCCCAGGTTACGGCTGCTGTTCACACTCGGCTTCCTGGTTGCCGGCTCTTTGCCTCACTTCCCTTCCGCCACCGCGGGCGGCCAGCCGCCTGCTCGGTGTGACAAATGTGTCAGGGCAGCCACAGCGGCTCAGGGGGCTGTGGAGCTTAATGGGATGTGGCACCTGCAGAACTCCACGGCCAAAGGTGGGGAGAAGCATGTCTCCTGCAGTGCCAGAAGCTCTGAGGCAAACGTCAGGTGGAGCTTAAAGGCTACGGGAGATGCTGAGCAAAGGTCAGCAGGCTTCCCTCGACCCTCAAGAGGTGACATTTCAACTGCTCCTCAGGGCCTCGCTCAGCATGGCACCGTCTTTGGCTGACGTGCAGCCAGAAGTGAACCCTTTGAGGGAGCCTGACAGCAGATTGAGTCATATTGCCTCAAAGTAGCTGCCTTTCTGGATCATTCCTGTGCTACGCCTGCCTTCTCCAACCTGGTGTCCTTCAAATACGAGCCAACAGTGCGATATGTCTGCAAGAAAGACAAATGCTATTTTGGGCTGCATTAATAGAAGTATAGCTTCCAAATCGCGTGAGGTCCTGGTTCCTCTCTATTCGGCCCTGATTAGGCCTCATCTAGAGTTTTACGTCCAGTTCTGGGCTCCACAATTAAAGGATGCAGACAAGGTGGAGCGTGTTCAGAGGAGGGCAACCAGGATAATCAGGGGTCTGGAAACAAAGCCCTATGAAGAGAGACTGAAAGAACTGGGCAGGTTTATCCTGGAGAAGAGAAGATTGAGGGGAGACAGGATAGCACTCTTCAAATACTTAAAAGGTTGTCACACGGAGGAGGGCCAGGATCTCTTCTCGATCCTCCCAGAGTGCAGGACACGGACTAACAGGCTCAAGTTAAAGGAAGCCAGATTCCAATAGGACATCAGAAAAAACTTCCTGACTGTTAGAGCAGTACGACAATGGAACCAGTTACCTAGGGAGGTTGTGGGCTCTCCCACACTAGAGGCCTTCAAGAGGCAGCTGGTCAACCATCTGTCAAGTATGCTGTAGGGTGGATTCCTGCATTGAGCAGGGGGTTGGACTCGATGGCCTTTTAGGCCCCTTCCAACTCTACTATTCTATGATTCTATGATTCTATGAAATGTGTTTGACTGCAACTGCCGCCGTCCCCAGCTAGCATGGCGAATACAGAGCCACTGCTCTCACAGTGCCTGGCTCTGAGGAAGGACTGCAGAGGCAGGCATTTCAGTCTCTGAGTGCGAGCCATAGCTCATGCCGCTGCTCCAGAGCTCCTCACTCGACCAGCTCTCCCACAGGGGCAAATGCCACAGTGGAGCAACAGCTGGCAGGGGTCTCTGCAGCATGTCCTGGAGACAGGAGGTGAGTCCTTCGGATGGGTTGGGCGAACATCTGCACAGCCAACGATAGAAACTCTGAATTCTTCTCCCACTGCTTATGGTCCAATGAGGGGTGCGTGGATTTTGTAAAATCTATTCTGTCTGCCTTTTGTTCCCTCGTCCACTCATTGACAGTATCAGATTTTTTTTTCTAGGGCTGTGCACTGCCTCGGGTCCGAACCCCAAATCCGAAGCGGATCAGAATGGTTCGGACCCTCCCAAAGTGGATCCGAACCAGTTTGTGCGAAGTCCGAGGCAGCCAAGAGCTGAAGCCAATTGGCTCCAAAGCTTCGGGCTGCCTCAGCACTTTGGAGGCAGCCCCCCCCAGCCCCCCCACCAGTCTCCTTACCTGCCTCTGCCATCCGCCGCCACCGCCCTTGCGTCCAACAGCTTCCACTGCCACGACACATAAGACAGACAGTAGGCCATGGCGGTGAACAGCGGAGGCACCAGGTAAGTGGGGACAGTTTTCTGAGTCACCTTGGAAGGTCCAAATTTTGCCTCGGCTTTCACTCCAAGGCAGATTGGGAACCCCGAGGCAGATCAGGGCTGCTTCAGGGGCTCCGGATTGGCCTCCAAGGAAGATTGGGGGGGTCTCTGCACAGCCCTAATTTTTTCCAATTTCCTGAAATTGCGCAAATTTGCCTTTGCACAAATTCGCCTTTGCACAAATTTGCCTTTGCACAAATTCACCTTTGCACAAATTCGCCTTTGCATAAATCTGCCTTTGCACAAATTTGCCTTTGCACAAATGTGCAAATCCTCCCAAAAATGTGCAAACCCCCTCCCAAAATGTGCATTTTCATGCTTTAGCCAAGTGGGGGAATGCACATTTTCAGCCATTTTAATTATTTATTTTACATATTTTTCTAGAACTAAATTTGCATAAAATCCTGGAAAGTTAAAAGAAAAAAGTGCACAAGCCCGTGGCATCCATGTGACTTGGGAAAAGCTGGTCCACTACAGAATCCACAGGTCAGATCCATAGAAATCCCAATTCCTTTGATTCCATTGTGAATTTCTCTAGCTCTAACGGCTAAACCAGTTCGACTTGTGCAAATTTCCTAAATGTATGCAAGCTTCCTGCATAGACTAAAAGCGGGGCTGATTCAGTCTACAGGGGAAATTTGAACCAATTTAGGAAACCTGCGTAAATTTAGAGAATTTACATAGATGGAGTGCAAGCACTTGTCCGGCAATTTACAAACATTCAATGCACACGTGCTCGTGGTCAAGTTTGACATTTCGAACAGGGTGTGCTCACGTGGTTTGCGAGCAAAAATACATCCCAAGTTTCAATTCCAGCTGAGATGCAATTGGGGCCCTCTAAGTTGTGGCAAACTTTTGTGACACAACTCGGTTCTGAAACTTTGGAACTCCCTGCTCCAGGAGATTGAGCTGAGCTCCTCCTTATTTGCTTAGCTCTGACAGGATAAATGGCCATTGTCACAAAGCGCCCCCTTAATAAAATTGCTTCTGTGTGTGTGTGTGTGTGTGTGTGTTTCCTTTCTGCATCTTATTTATAGTTTTGCCTCATTTAATATGGGTGCTTTAATACTATTTTTCATTTTTGTTCAAAAACAAACAAAAAGCAAACACACTCGTTTTTATGCTGCTGCATTGATGGATTACTTTATGATGACTTTTGGTTGCCCCCGGGGGATGGGAAGGCAAAGTGTGTATAAACACAAACCCAGAGACAAACAAAAGGTACATTTAGGAAATTTACACAAGTCTAGGGTTCAAGTCTAGACTGAAATGATGTGCTGTAACCTGGAACCCTTTCCCCCCTGGTTGCTGAAGAATATTATGTGGGGTTGGCTACTGCTAGCTCATTGATTGTGTGAAACAGGACGCAGACAAGCTGGAGCCTGTTCAGAGGAGGGCAACCAGGATGATCGGGGGTCTGGAAACAAAACCCTCTGAAGAGAGACTGAAAGAACTGGGCATGTTTAGCCGGGAGAAGAGAAGATTGAGGGGAGACATGAGAGCACTCTTCAAAGACTTAAAAGGTTGTCACACAGAGGAGGGCCAGGATCTCTTCTCGATCCTCCCAGAGTGCAGGACATGGAATAACGGGCTCAAGTTACGGGAAGCCAGATTCCGGCTGGACATCAGGAAAAACTTCCTGACTGTTAGAGCAGTACGACAATGGAACCAGTTCCCTAGGGAGGTTGTGGGCTCTCCCACACTAGAGGCCTTCAAGAGGCAGCTGGACAACCATCTGCCAGGGCTGCTTTAGGGTGGATTCCTGCCTTGAGCAGGGGGTTGGACTCGATGGCCTTGTAGGCCCCTTCCAACTCTGCTATGCTATGATTCTATGATTCTATTCTATGATTCCTGGATCAGGTCAAGGGTCCATCCCTTGCAACGCTCTGTTCCCAACTGCGGGCAGCCAGGGAGGGGATGTAGCTCAGCGGTACAGCCCCTGCATTCCATGAAGAAGGTCCCAACTTCGATCACTAGCATCACCAGGTAAGGCGAGGAAAGAGCCCTGCAGCCAGGTAGGGTGAAGAGAGAGCTGTTGCCAGCCTGTGTTGACAGTACTGGGCTAGCTGGACCAAGTAGCTTCCTTTGTTCCTGTGTGAAGCCCACAAACAGAAGAAAAAGCAAGGGTGTTGAACCCCTTTCAAGTTAAATTTCGGAGAACTTCTCAGGTGCCACATTCTCATGCTGGGCGTGAGCCATCTTGGGCGTGGCCCTCTGGGGAACCCCAAAAGCCCAGACTGGGGCCCAGGAAGTCTGGATTTGGCCCATGGGGCTGAGGTTCTGCACCCCTGACAGAACGGTAAGAGCCCTCCCTTACTTGTCCTCCACAGTTGGTCCTCAGAGGTAGACTGCCATGGAACATGGATGCTCAATTTAGCTTTCACGGCTCAAAGTCGTGGCTAAGAGCCTCTATAATATCCTTCCTCCATGAATTTGTTTAATGCCGTGCAGGCTGGCCGCCGTCACGGCAACATCGGGTAATGAATTCCATCAGTTAATTATGCACTCCGTGAAGAAGTTCTTTCTTTTGTCAGTCCTGAGCCAAGGCAACCGCAGGATTCAACAACAATATTTTAGTATTTGCATTCATTTAAATGATTTTTCACAACGTCTGCCGAGAGCCACAGTGCTGTGATATGTTTCAGATCCTGCTACTTTAAGGCGGATGGAAGCCTTTCTTTTTCTGCAGTCTTTAGAAATTCTGCTTTAGGCACCTCCTGCTGAGTTTGCTTAGGGATTTGCAATGTATCCTTTTATTCCCACAGATATTTCCCCCACTTTTCGTGCACAATTGGCATTTTGCATTTGGGATTCCTATCCACAAGAGCAGAAATGTGATTTTCACAATGCAGATGCAAATCACTCTGGCACATGAAATGATTGATGTTGATTGATGATGATGATGATGATGATGATGATGATGATGATGATAATGATGCATGATTTGTTTGGATATAAGAACATAAGAAGTAGGCCTGTGCACCCCCTACCCAAACCAGTTTGGGTCCCGATAGGGACCTTCCGGATTGGGCCTGAACCGGTTCAGGTTGATCTGGACCTCCCCCGCTCCGCTCCAGAACCAAATCCAGAGCGACATCCAGAGGTCCGGATCGATATTCGGCCCCCATGTTGCCCCTCTTTCTCCACTTACTTGCCTCCGCAGCGGATGGTGGAGGCAGGTAAGTGTGGAATGGGAGACAAAATGGGGGCCGAAAAAGCCCCCCTCCCCCCTTACCTGGCTCCGCCATCTGCCGCCGCACGGACCCTGGTGGTGGCAGATGGTGGCGCCAGGTAAGCCCCCCCCTCCCCCACTTACCTGGCTCCGTCACTGCTGCGGTCCAGGCAGCAGCTTCAAGTGCAGCCCAGGTCTAAGGCTGGAAACAGGCCGCAGCCAGGTAAGGCCCCCTCCCCCCTTACCTGGCTCCACTGCCATTTCTGCACAGACTGCAGTGGTGGCGGAGCCAAGCCCCCTCTCCCCTCCCCCACTTATCTGGCTCCGAAGCTTCAGAACAGTCCAAATCGCTTCAGACCATTCCAAACTGCTTCGGGCCGATCCCGATCTCCCCTGATCTGCTCCGGAACCAGGCTTCAGAGGGCCGGATCGGCCTACTCCACTTCGGTTCCAGGGATCCGTAACGGAGTGGAGCACACCCCTAATAAGAAGAGCCCTGCTGGGTCAGACCAAGGGTCCATCTAGTCCAGCACTCTGTTCACACAGTGGCCAAACAGCCATCGGCCAGGGTTGAACAAGCAGGACCTGGTGCAACGGCACCCTCCCACCCATGTTCCCCAGCAACTGGTGCACACAGGCTTACTGCCTCACATACTGGACATAGCACACAACCATCAGGGCTAGTAGCCATTGATAGCCTTCGCCTCCAGGAATTTATCCAACCCCCTTTTAAAACCATCCAAATTGCTGGCCATAACTACATCCTTTGGTAGCGAGTTCCATAATTTAACTCTGTGCTGTGTGAAGAAGTCCTTCCTTTTATTTGTCCTGGATCTCCCACCAATCAGCTTCGTGAGATAATTGGGTTCTAGTATTTTGAGAGAAGGAGAAAAATGTCTCCCTCTCCACATCATGGTCCCCATTCAAAAGTATAAACATCTGTCTAAGCAATGCAACGAAGAGCTGGATCATAGTTGCAAACTGCTTGCACAAATGGTTTAAATATGCAACGTCTTAAACTTGCAACTGGCTGCTTTTACTGTGGATCAAACAAGGACATTTCCAAACTTGCTGGCTGGTTATTTGGGAGACTTACTTGTGCCTGGGAATATGCAGACTTTTAATCAGGAGCGGTGGGGACGGTGAGAAAATATGGATATTTGCAGAATCCTTCTAGAAACTAGTAATAGATTTGCGGTTTCAAATATACAAGTCTGCGGCCCCATAAGAACAGGGCGCAGAGAGTCCACAGTCTTCCCCACCCCCCTTTTTTGTCTTTGGGTTTGCCCAGTTATCAACTGGGAAGCGACTTCTATGAAAATATAAGGATTAAGTTGATTGCTCCTGGACTAACTGAGAAATCATTTTTTCCCCTCAATTCTGCAGGAGATAGAACTTCAATTGAGTAACAAAAATCCACCAGTGATTCAAGCAGCAGCAATTTTGGCTAAATTAGCAGCTAAAGCTAGGAGGAAGATGGGGGAAAGTTTTATAGGTTTTTGATGGAATTCTTACAAAGTGTAAGGTTTTATTGTTTTATGATTGTGTGCTGGTAAACTGCAATATATAGGCATGGCTCCATACCTGTGAGTATGCTCTGATGTAATGGCTGTGAGCAATTCTACAGTCCAGCCGAGATGACCGTCACTTTGTCATCGTTTACTGAACTGGCACCATCACCCAATGCACAATGATAGCAACAGAGGCCCTATAAATTAAAACCTGGGTCATCGTGATATTATCAGCCAGTAGTCCAATCCTCTTGTTTGGCTGTGCATTTCAGGATCACCCACAGCAGTGCGGCAGGTTTTACAATGGAGCCAATCCTGTTTTCCAATTTTCCGGGGCCTGGTCTACACCTGCAGGAGAAAGATGTGGGAGAAACCTGAGGTCTGGCCCTATATGGTTCAGTTCCAGGTTATTTGAAAGACCGTATTCTCCCTTATGAGCCTGCCCGTGCTTTGAGATCTTCTGGAGAAGCCCTTCTTTCAGTCCTACCATCTTCACAGGCGCGCTTGGTGGGAACATGGGAGAGGGCCTTCTCGGTGGCTGCTCCGGTGCTCTGGAACTCTCTTCCCGAGGAAGCTAGGCTGGCTCCCTCCTTGATGGGCTTTCGGAAGCAGGTTAAAACTTTTTTGTTCCAGCAGGCCTTTAGAGAATAGTTTGGCCCTCCATCTATGTTAATGTCTGTTAATTTTGTTGTGTGTTTTAAATGTTTATGGTTTTGTTTCCCCCCGCATGTATATTTTAAACTTTGTAAGGCCGCCTTGAGGCCCAGCATTGGGCAAAAGGTGGGATACAAATAATAATAATAATAATAATAATAATAATAATAATAATAATAATAATAGTGCCAGTTCAGCGTGCAGGGGTGGGTGGGTTTCAGCCAGAACCAGATAGAACTCTAGTGGTGCAATCTAAGGCGCTGAGTCCATTTTGGGGATAGGATTCAGAACCTTGAGAGCTCCTTAAAAGTTCTGGATGGCTCTGACTGAAACCCAGAATTCGCCATTTTAATTGCTTCCCATGGAGTTGGGGAGACTCCCTGCAAGTAAAAGAACAAAAACAAAACTAGTATGTCAGGAAGAAAGATTCTAGCTCTGCTTTCTTCTTGAAAGGAGATTTGTATGCCAGAGAGAACATTAAGAATGTGATGTCCTACCTGCCGTTTAAAGCCCCTTTTACGTACTCAGAACTCTTTTACACTTCAAATACTTGAAAGGTTGTCACACAGAGGAGGGGGCAGGAGCTCTTCTCGATCCTCCCAGAGTGCAGGACACAGAATAACGGGCTCAAGTTACAGGAAGCCAGATTCTGGCTGGACATCAGGAAAAACTTCCTGACTGTTAGAGCAGCACGACAATGAAACCAGTTACCTAGGGACGTTGTGGGCTCTCCCACCCTAGAGGCCTTCAAGAGGCAGCTGGACAACCATCAGTCAGGGATGATTTAAGGTGGATTCCTGCATTGAGCAGGGGGTTGGACTCAATGGCCTTATAGGCCCCTTCTGACTCTACTATTCAATGATTCTATGAACTCTGCCACTTTATGTTGGGAGTTGCAATCTAACATATCTGAAGGGCTATAGGCTGGGGAAGGCTGTTTTAGTGTGTGTGTGTGTGTGTGTTTACACACTGACATAATGAACTCCTGCTCATCATAATGCACCCCCGTACCCCTGACACCCCCATGCCCCCACCCAATGCATAGTAGGCAAAGTCATGCCAAACTGCAGCGAACACCCCAACGCACCTTTTTCACCCTCCCAGAAGTTGGTACCACTCGTGAAAGGAAAGGAAGAAAGGACCTGTGTTTCGTTGCCGTTTGCAGCGATGGCTTTCCTCGGCCGTGATAAACATCCATCTTCGGGGCTATCATCACTCCGCTTCTGATCTCGCTAATGAACGAAGAACCACTTGATAGACTAAAAGGGCAAATGTATCACCGCCAAGGAAATTAGCTTATCTGTCCCGGCTAGTGAGCAGCGTAAAACATGATCACAGAAAACAGGTGATGTGTGGAGAATCAGACAAGAGTCATTATTGATCCTTTGCTTTGGCTTTAAAAGAATAAAGTAAAATCCCATCTGCCGGGTCTCCACTTCACCTGGGGTGTGTGGGGTGGGGGGGGCGTGTGTGTGTGTGTGTGAGAGAGAGAGAGAGATTAAAATAATAAGATCTGTGGAATTATGCAATAGCATGAATCACCTCACTTCCAAAGTTTGCACCCACTTTTACAAAAAAGATAAATGGGGAGAGGAGCAGACAGTGACACAGGAGCAGCACTGCTGAGATGCTGTCCAAGACATCAGTTCCCAAGACATCAGTGGAGGTGTTGTCTCTCCTCTCAGTGGAGTGGTGAATCTGCTCCGCGTTTCAGTCAGAACGAGCCAAAACTCTAAAGCCAGTGTGGTATAGTGGTTAGAGTGTCGGACTGGGAGTCGGGAGATCTGGGTTCTAGTCCCCACTCGGCCACGGAAACCTACTGGGTGACTTTGAGCCAGTCACAGACTCTCAGCCCAACCTACATCAAAGGGTTGTTCAACAACTACAACAACAATTTTATGTCAGTCCATAGACCACACAAAGGGTTGTGGTTGTGAGGATAACATGGAGAGAAGGAGGATTATGTAAGCCGCCTTGGGTTCCTTGGAGGAGAAAAGGCGGGATATAAATGTAATAAATAATAATAATAATAATAATAATAATAATAATAATAATGGAGTTCTCCAAGGTGTGATGCCAGTGGGCCAGTGAATCCTCTCCGGGTTTCAGTCAGAACCAGTCTGACTGAAACCCGGAGAGGATTCACTGCCTCACTAACATTGGAGCCACCAGCTTCCACTGCTGTCCCGACAGGTCTTTCCCCAATTCAATCACCTTGCCTTGAACCCCCTACCTGTTTCTCTTACCTTTGGGGAATTTATGTCAGCTCACCCTTCCAACCTATGATTTTCCTTCAACCCTTGGGTAGAAAGCCCTGGGCCTGGAAAACTTGCTGATGAACCTTGAAGCTGGCAGCGGTCTATTATTATTATTATTATTATTATTATTATTATTATTATTATTATTATTTATTTATTTATATAGCGCCATCAATGTACATGGTGCTGTACAGAGTAAAACAATAAAATAGCAAGACCCTGCCGCATAGGCTTACATTCTAATAAAATCATAATAAAGCAATAAGGAGGGGAAGAGAATGCACCAAACAGGCAGTATAAAAGTCAAAACAAAATCAAGTTTTAAAAGCTTTAGGAAAAAGAAAAGTTTTTAGCTGAGCTTTAAAAGCTGCGATTGAACTTGTAGTTCTCAAATGTTCTGGAGGAGCGTTCCAGGCGTAAGGGGCAGCCAAAGAAAATGGACGAAGCCGAGCAAGGGAAGTAGAGACCCTTGGGCAGGGGAGAAACATGGCATCAGAGGAGCGAAAAGCACGAGCGGGGCAATAGTGTGAGATGAGAGAGGAAAGATAGGAAGGAGCTAGACAGTGAAAAGCTTTGTAGGTCAACAGGAGAAGTTTATATTGGATTCTGAAGTGAATTGGAAGCCAATGAAGAGATTTCAGAAGTGGAGTAACATGGTCAGAGCGGCGAGCCAAGAAGATGATCTTAGCAGCAGAGTGGTGAACAGAAACCAACGGACTGATGTGAGAAGAAGGAAGCCCAGTGAGAAGAAGGTTGCAGTAGTCCAACCGAGAAATAACCAATGCATGAACAAGAGTCTTGGCGGAAGAGACAGACAAAAATGTCTCTAGTGTCTTCGCCTTTCCTACCGGAGTCCCTGTTTTTGGAGGAAGATACGGGACCCCTACAGCATGTGGGGGGGGGCAGGGGCAGGGGCAGGGGAAAGGAGGACACACACAGCAGCAGCAGCAGCAGCAGCAGAGCCCTTTGAGGAAGTCGCCCCCACGAATCGCAACGCTTTCTTAAGCAGATGACAAACTTCTGCACTACTTGATGGATCATTGATCCAAGCACAGATTGACTACAGTTGACCTAATGAACAAGATGGGTGAGATGCAAACATTTCTCACTCATCTTTCTGTGTCATAAAGCAGCTCCTCTTTGATTAGGGTGATTTATGGTGTTTTGCTGCCTCGCACGCCTTGGCTTAAAGCAATTGCTGTTCATTAAGGGCTCTTCCATTCCTTCCGCTTCTTCACCCTACGTCCTTTGGAAACCACTGGGGAACACTTGGGGCATTTGCCCATCATGGACAGACCTTAACATCGGCGTTCAGAACATCCGCACCAGATGAGCGCGTTCAGAGGAGGGCAACCAGGATGATCAGGGGTCTGGAAACAAAGCCTTATGAAGAGAGACTGAAAGAACTGGGCAGGTTTAGCCTGGAGAAGAGAAGATTAAGAGGAGACAGGATAGCACTCTTCAAAGACTTAAAAGGTTGTCACACAGAGGAGGACCAGGATCTCTTCTCGATCCTCCCAGAGTGCAGGACACGGAGTAACGGGCTCAAGTTAAAGGAAGCCAGATTCCAGCTGGACATCAGGAAAAACTTCCTGACTGTTAGAGCAGTACGACAATGGAATCAGTTCCCTAGGGAGGTTGTGGGCTCTTCCACACTAGAGGCATTCAAGAGGCAGCTGGACAACCATCTGTCAGGGATGCTTTAGGGTGGATTCCTGCATTGAGCAAGGGGTTGGACTCTATGGCCTTGTAGGCCCCTTCCAACTCTGCTATTCTAGGATTCTATGATTCTATGATTGTTATCTCAGTCAATGTAAAGATGTACACACATGGGGTGGGCTAGGGATTACTCCCACTGCCCCCCTTCCCTGTGGTTGATCTCCATGTGTTTGAAGGCCCCTCTGCACAGGGTCCCAACATGTACAGTCAAGTATAAAGGGAACCGGAGCATCCAGGCACATCTGATCCTCCAGAGGGAGTACCCCGTCCAGCTAGGACCATGGCAGGATCTACACTACTGCTTTAAAACAGTTTATAACAGTAGTGACAACTGTTCAGGACCAAGACACACTCCATATACAGTTTTCAAAATGTTTTCAAAGTGTTATATCCTGCTTTGTGTAGATCTGGCACTAGGAGAACCTCCAGAACATCACCTCCCATCCTTCCATCCAGAGGGATTTTCCTTCCCGCTAGGCCCAGGAGAACCTCCAAAACTGTACATCTGATCCTTCAGTCCAGAGTGATGCCGCCTTCTATCTAAGCCAGGATGTCCACCTTCTGCATTGCCCCAAAAGAGGATATGCATCACCAAAAAGAGGGCATACATTTCCATATGCTAATTTATCTGTATGAATGCAATTTTTAAAATAATCACTATAATTTTTTATAGAATTTTTTAATCTCAACATCGTGGAGAAGACTGTGACCAGGTGGTCGCTCTATGTGCCTGCTCAGTCTGCTGCATCCAGGTGCAAACTACAGGTGATGGGCAACTTCAAGCCCCCCTGCTCTGCTCTCGCGTCTTATGATTTTTTAAATCTTTAAACAGGCTTTGGACTGGCATTGAGCAGGGGGTTGGACTCGATGGCCTTGTAGGCCCCTTCCAACTCTGCTATTCTAGGATTCCATGACAACCCTTCAAATAGAAGACTGTCCTCCAACCGGGCCTTCAAGTAGAGGATGGTCCTCTATAAAAGTAGGACACATGACCACCATATGTTAGGCCCAGGAGAACCCCCAGGCTGCACACCTGATCCTTCAGAGGGAGTGCTATCCCAGCATAAGAAGGAGCCTGGCTGTTACTTCTTTTACCGGGAAGAGGACGGAGAGGACAGAGCGCCGGTGCACTCAGCCGACTACAGCTCCTGGATCCATGTGGGCAGAGAAGCTGAGGAGCCCAAGTGGACTGGGAGTGAGGAGTGGCAGCCGAATTTCATATACTGATTTGAACTAATGGGGCAAATCTTTGACTGCAGTTCTTTAGTGATTCTGTGATTCCATATTGCCGTTCACAATAGCCGACCTTTCTATTTCCGTACGTAACTCCCTTTTGTTGTTTCCCCATCCAATGACTACTTGAAAGGTACCAAATCAAGACCACAGCCGACGCAATCAGTCCCCAGCCTTCATCCAGCGTAACCCTCCATTTTACTCCTTGGAAATCAGTGCTTCTTTGCCTAGACGACTCTGTCAGACGGCCCGTCCCCGTGCTTTTCCAAACAGGGCTGGAGAGATTTCATCCCCAGTGACTCAGACCTTGTCAAGGTTTGTGCATCTCCGGAAGTGACAGGAGAGCAGCAGGCACGCCGCTGATCAAAAGAGAAGTCCTAATTTGAGAAGGGCTGGAGCATGTTGTGGCCGACATTTTCCAGGGCGAAGGGAGGAGAGAAAGAAGGTAATTGTTGCGTAGAGCGTTGAATAATGGAACATGACTCCAGCAAAAGAGGAGGAGGAGGAGGAGGAGCAGTGAAACCCATCTAGTCTAGTTGGACCAGACTAGAAGTGCGACGACTACTACTAAGGATGGTGGAGAAATTTTAGACAGACTAAAATGAATTTGGATTCCTAAGAAGCTAACTGGCAGAATCTAACAGGCTGCATGGAGTCCGTGGACTTTTGAGGTTTTTTTTTGAGGGGGTGGGGATTTTTTCTTTTTCTTTTTTTCACTTTTCCAAAATTTATGCAAATTTATTAATAAGACAATACGCAAGTTTCTGCTGAGACATATGCCATCCTGGAAAACATATGCGAAGGAAAGTCATATGGAATGGGGGACAATACGTTAAATGTTGTGGACTAACATAAATCACGTAAATTGTTGAGAACCCTCTTACAGAATTAGTTGCATATTTTACCACATAATGTGTGTGTGTGTGTGTGTGTCGGGGGCGAGAATCGTATCCATCTGTGAATGGATGCTGGAATGAACGACAACACACAATCCACAAAACACACCCAGGACAGATGTCACTGGACTTCCCTAATTGCAACAGGTTGGAGAAGAAAAGCCAGAGAGAATGGATTCCTAGGAATTAGGGGTGTGTACGCCCCCCCCCCGATCCGCTTCTCTTCCAGATCCACAACTTCCGGATCGGGTCCGCTCCACTCCGCTCTGCCTATAGTCTGCTCCGGTTCGCTGCGAAGCTCCGGATCTGGATCGGAGCTCCGCTTCCCCCCCCCCTTAGGCTTGCATTGAAATCCAAAAAATCCTACAACTTTTTTTCTGTTAAGGTTAGACACCTCAAATTTGGCACCATGACACCTCATGCACGTATACACATGCATGCCAAGACTCAAGCCAATCCAAGCCTCCCCTGATTTTGGGGGAATTTTTGAAAATCGGACACCCCATTTTCAGACATGGACTGTTCTCCGACATTTTGACAGATAAAAACTTGGAAGCAGGCACATCCGCATTCATGGCAAATTTCAAGCAAATTCCATCATCCCCTGATTTTGGGGGGGGGGCTTTAACTGCCAACGCAGCACCCCTAACCCCAATTCAAACACCCCTTTCTATATTTCCATCAATTTTCACGTTAGAAACCTCAAGTTTGGCACCATGATAGCTTATCCATGTACACACATGCATGCCAAGACTCAAGCCAATCCAAGCCACCCCTGATTTTGGGGGAATTTTTTAAAATCGGACACCCCAGTATCTCAGGGATTTAAAGCTGCAGACAGCTCAATGGGGCCATTTCAAAGGAAATCCCAACATGCCATGAATTGGCGAGTAGATAAACCTAAATATGAATCTTCTTCCACACTTGAAAAATTTATTTGGAACTTCAAAAAGTCTAAGTGAGCGCAGGAAGGACTTATCCCCTGAGTCAAAGAAAGACACATACAAACCATCCCTGCGAGGCAGGCAGGGGAGGAGGGAGGGAAGGCAGGCAGGCAGCAGACATTTCTCGGGGCACAAGGAAGTGCAGCAAGGATGGCTTGTTTCTTTCTAAGCCAGCAGTAACGCATTGCAAACCAACCCTGCGAGGCGGGCGCAAGGAGTGAGCAAAGGATGGCTTGTTTCTTTCTAAGCCAGCAGTAACGCATTGCAAACCAACCCTGCAAGGCGGGCGCAAGGAGTGAGCAAAGGATGGCTTGTTTATTATTATTATTATTATTATTATTATTATTTATTTATTTATTTATTTATATAGCACCATCAATGTACATGGTGCTGTACAGAGTAAAACAGTAAATAGCAAGGCCCTGCCGCATAGGCTTACAATCTAATAAAATCATAGTAAAACAATAAGGAGGGGAAGAGAATGCCAACAGGGACAGGATAGGGTAAGCAGGCACAGGGTAGGGTAAAACTAACAGTATAAAGTCTGCACAACATCAAGTTTTAAACGCTTTAGGAAAAAGAAAAGTTTTTAGTTGAGCTTTAAAAGCTGCGATTGAAGTTGAAGTTCTCAAATGTTCTGGAAGAGCGTTCCAGGCGTAAGGGGCAGCAGAAGAAAATGGACGGAGCCGAGCAAGGAAAGTAGAGGCCCTTGGGCAGGCGAGAAACATGGCATCAGAGGAGCGAAGAGCACGAGCGGGGCAATAGTGTGAGATGAGAGAGGAGAGATAGGAAGGAGCTAGACTGTGAAAAGCTTTGAAGGTTAACAGGAGAAGTTTATATTGGATTCTGAAGTGAATTGGAAGCCAATGAAGAGATTTCAGAAGCGGAGTAACATGGTCAGAGCGGCGAGCCAAGAAGATGATCTTTGCGGCAGAGTGGTGAACAGAAACCAACGGACTGATGTGAGAAGAAGGAAGGCCAGAGAGAAGAAGGTTGCAGTAGTCCAACCGTGAAATAACCAGCGCATGAACAAGCGTCTTGGCAGAAGAGACAGACAAAAATGATCGAATCCTGGCAATATTATACAGGAAAAAACGACAAGATTTAGCTACTGCCTCAATATGAGGAATAAAGGAGAGCGAGGAGTCAAATATAAAGCTAAGGCTACGAGCTTCCTTGACCGGAGTAAGCGTAACATCATTGACAGTAAGAGAGAATGAGAGATGAGGAGAAGGTTTAGGAGGAAAAACAAGCAATTCAGTCTTTGCCATATTAAGTTTCAAACGACGATGAAGCAGCCAAGCAGAGATATCTGAAAGACATGCCGAGATACGATCGTGAACATCAGGAGAAAGTTCCGGAGATGACAGATATAGTTGTGTATCATCGGCGTACAGATGATATTGGAGGCCATGAGATTGAATAAGCTTGCCCAAGGGCAACATGTATAAGGAAAACAACAACGGGCCAAGCACCGAGCCTTGCGGAACCCCTACTGAAAGGGGAAAGGAGGAAGACGAGCTGCCATTAGTCAACACGCTGAAAGAGCGACCCGCTAGATAGGAGGCAAACCAGTTATAGACAGAGCCACAAAATCCAAGGTCATGAAGGGAATCTAAGAGAAGATCATGATCAACCGTGTCAAAGGCTGCAGTTAGATCAAGGAGAATAAGAACGGAATAATGGCCTTTAGACTTGGCAGTAAGGAGATCATTGGTGATCTTAGTAAGGGCTGTTTCGGTGGAATGCAGAGGACGGAATCCAGATTGAAATGGATCCAAAGCAGAGTTACTAGAAAGAAAGTCAAGACAGCGAGAGTAGACCGCCCGCTCCAGGATCTTTGAAACAAACGGCAACAAAGAGACAGGTCGGTAGTTAGACAGAGATAGCCTATCAAGAGTAGGTTTCTTGAGAATGGGAGAGACTGTAGCATGTTTAAAAGCAGAAGGAAATGAACCAGAGGACAGAGAAAGATTAATAATATGAAGCAAGGAAGGGAGGATAGCAGGAATAAGATTAATAAAGACACGAGAATGAATCGGATCACGAGAACAAGTGAAGGCTTCGAAGAGCGCAGTATTGTAGACAGTTCATTCGCTGAGACCGAAGGAAACGCAGAGAAATTTGCAGGAGGAACTGACAGATGAGGAACAGGAACTGGAAGAGGAGCAGAGCTGGCCAGATCAGAGCGGATAGTTTGGATTTTAGCATTGAAAAAAGAGGCAAAGTTATTAGCAGACAGAGAGGCGGGGAGAGATGGCGGATTAGGCTTCAGAAGAGAATTGAAGGATGCAAAGAGCCGCTGAGGATGCCTAGCATTTGACTGGATCAGCGTTGAGTAGTACTGCCGTTTGGCCAATGAAATGGCAGAAGAGAAAGAGGAGAGTACAAATTTGTAATGGACAAAGTCCGCCCTGTCCCTGGTCTTACGCCAAAGGCGTTCAGCTGCCCGGGAACAAGAGCGAAGGTAGCGGAGGAAAGAGGTGAGCCACGGTTGGGGTTGAGAAGGGCGAACTATCCGAGTTGTAGATGGAGCAAGATTATCAAGAGTTGAAGATAAGGAGGAATTAAAGAAGGAGACAGCTGAGTCCAAGGAGACAGCCAAAAAGACAGAAGGAAGGGAGGAGGCTAGAGACTGAGAAAAAGCCTCATAATTGATAGATTGCAAGTTGCGACAAGAGCGAGAAGCGGGACGTGAAGGAGGAGGATTATGAGTAATATTGAAAGAAACTAGGTGATGATCTGACAACGGAAAGTGAGCAGTAGAAAAGTCCAACACAGAGCAATTCCGAGTGAGAACAAGATCCAGACAGTGTCCAAGGGAGTGTGTGGGTGCATCAGACCAAAGCTTAAGATTATAAGAGGAAGATAATGAGCGAAATCGTAGAGCTGCAGCATCTTGAGGGTCATCCACATGAATATTGAAATCACCCAAAATAAGAGTAGGACAGTTATCAGAGAGGAAAAAGGACAGCCACGAATCAAAATCAGAGATAAATTTTGTGGACGAGCCTGGGGGGCGGTACAGAACTGCAATCCGCAGTCGCAATGGAGCGAAGAGCCTCACCACATGTACCTCAAAGGAGGAGAAGCAATGTGAAGATGGAATGGAAAGAGGCTGGAACTGGCACAAACTAGATAATAAAAGACCCACACCACCACCCCGACCCTCTGGGCGACTCGTGTGAGAGAAAGAGAGTCCTCCAAGAGAGAGGGCAGCCGAGATGGCAGTATCATGGGCAGGAAGCCAGGTCTCAGTAAGAGCAAGGAGGTGGAGAGACCTAGAGATAAACAAGTCCTGGATGACAGGGGCCTTAGAAGCAACAGAGCGACAGTTCCATAAGGAACACGAAAAAGGCAGCTGAGAAGAGGGGAGACACCGGATAGGAACTAAGTTAGGAGAGACGAGATTAGAACGAGCCATAAGGAACAGATATGAGGAGAAAAGAATTGAGAGGAGACAATGAGAAGATCGTGTCCTGAATCAGAAAGTGGCAGCGACCGGACCGTGGCTGGGGTTTTCCTCCGGAGTAGAAGTTCCGCTTGACCGGCTCGTGCCGAAGGCTCGCGCCTCCAGCAGACTGGAGGCTGAAGTACCTGAAAAGGGGAGGAGCAGATGCTGAAATTCAAACAGACCAATCCCTGTGGGGATCGTGGGGATGCACAGGGAAGATCTCAAGGATCTCCCTGGGATAAAGCCCTGTCTAGCTGTGGCCTAAGTTCATTTTTGATCAGGATGTTACTTGTTCACACCTTCGGGCTTGAACACAAACTCAGACAAAGTCTGCAGGCAAAGTCCATACATGTCTGAGCTTGAAATGGGATTCACGGCCGAAACAAAAGGCATTCAACGTCATGTATATGTTTGGAAAATGTGCATGAAAAAGTGGGCACTTTTTAAAAATGCCCTCCAATGTGCTTTAATCAATGGGAGAAGAATGTGTACATTTCAAAAATGTGCACAATTGATGCATACTTTTGGGAAATGTACTAAAATGTAGACAGATTTTCATGTGAAAAGAACAAATGTGAAGCTCGCAATCTGAAGTGGACTCAGATTGGAATGAGCTTCGAGATGAAATTCAGAGAACTCCAGAGAGCTCACATTTTGCTGTTTCACAGATCTGTACCAACCCTCATATACATACAGCAGGACTGGAGAACCTCAAACCTGGGGAGTATGTCTGGCCCTGTGGAGTTACCCAAAATGGCACGCCCCTTTCCCTCAAATACTGGTCATTTGTGTCAGAAAAGCTCCGTCTCCCCAGTGTGTACTCAAATCAGACTCAGAGCAAGAAGAAGAGGAGGAGGAGGAGGAGGAGGGGAGGAGGAGGAGGAGGAAGAAGAGCAGGAGGAGGAGGAGGAGGAGAGTTAGGAGAAGAAGAGAAGGAGGAGGAGATGAAGAAGAAGAAGAGGAGGAGGAGGAGAGGAGGAGGAGGAGGAGGAAGAAGAAGAAGAAGAAGAAGAAGAAGAAGAAGAAGAAAAGAAGAAGAAGAAGAAGAAGAAGAAGAAGAAGAAGAAGAAGAAGAAGAAGAAGAAGAAGAAGAAGAAGAGCAGGAGGAGGAGGAGGGGAAGAGGAGGAGAAGGAGGGGAAGAGGAAGAAGAAGAGCAGGAGGAGGAGGAGAGGAAGAAGAAGAAGAGGAGGAGGAGGAGGAGGAGCAGAAGAAGAAGAAGAAGAAGAAGAAGAGGAGGAGGAGGAGGAGGAGGGGGAGAGGAAGAAGAAGAAGAAAAAGAAGAAGAAGAAGAAGAAGAAGAGGAGGAGGAGGAGGAGGAGAGGAGGAGGAGGGGGAGAGGAAGAAGAAGAAGAAAAAGAAGAAGAAGAAGAAGAAGAAGAAGAAGAAGAAGAAGAAGAAGAAGAAGAAGAAGAGGAGGAGGAGGAGGAGAGGAAGAAGAGCAGGAGGAGGAGGGGAAGAGCAGGAGGAGGAGGAGAGGAAGAAGAGGAGGAGGAGGAGGAGGAGGAGGAGATGAAGAAGAAGAAGAAGAAGAGGAGGAGGAGGAGGAGGAGGAGGAGAGGAGGAGGAGGAAGAGGAAGAGGAAGAGGAAGAGGAAGAGGAAGAGGAAGAGGAAGAAGAAGAAGAAGAAGAAGAAGAAGAAGAAGAAGAAGAAGAAGAAGAAGAAGAAGAAGATGAGCAGGAGGAGGAGGAGGAGGGGAAGAGGAAGAAGAAGAGCAGGAGGAGGAGGAGAGGAAGAAGAAGAAGAGGAGGAGCAGAAGAAGAGGAGGAGGAGGAGGAGGAGGAGGAGGAGAGGAGGAGGACGAGGAGGACGAGGAGGACGAGGAGAGGAGAGGAGAGGAGGAGGAGGACGAGGAGGAGGAGGAAGAGGGGGAGGAAGAGGGGGAGGAGGAGGAGGAGGAGGTACAACAGGGGCAGGAAGTAGGGGAGGAAATTCTCCAAGTCCCTTCAAGAGTCAAAGAAAACTCTTCCCAAGAGCTTATCACACAAGAAGACCAAGCTCAAAGATCATCCTCCCCACCCAGGGCCTGTGCTACCATTAGGCCAACAAGGCAGCCGCCCAGGGCGCAGACCTTAGAGGGGCGCAGTACGGCCCTTTAAGGTTCACAGTTTTATACAAATGAGCTGTTTTAAGAAAGAACGTAATAAAAGGAAAATATAATAGTTCAGAAACTCTTCTTGAACAGCTGAATCAAAGCTGGCAATTTGTGTGTGTGTGTGTCTGGGGGTGCAAGTATCTCGCCTTGCCTAGGGTGCAAAATAGCCTGGCACCGGCCCTGTCCCTGCCCCTGTTGGAGGAGGAGGGAACAGCAGAATTAACAAATCCCAGCGTCTGCCACATTGTCAAGTAAGCAGAGTTCAGGGGCGGTGGGAGGCGATCCACTAAGCCACTCGCCAGAAGTTACCACTTGAAGACCCTTCCTGTCAGGCACTACAAGAAGCTGTCCATTTCGTTGACAAGCAACCGCCTTGCTTTGTTAAGCTAATTCAGCTTAGAGAATAGCTCCTAGCATTCAGACTTCCATCAGGTGTGAAGAGAAGTCTATTTACTAAATAAAGCTTTGCAGATTGCACAGTAAACCTCTTCGTTGTCTCACATCTTCATGTGAGGGTCTTGGAATCATGTCAGTTGGGCGGTTTCCTGGGTTTTGTGCAGTTTCCTCAACCCGATTCAAAAAGGGTGAAATGCCTCTCCTAACGTTTAGTTGCTGGCAGGGAGAGATTTCAGCTACAACTCGGGTGACCCTATGGAAAGGAGGACACGGGCTCCTGTTTCTTTAACAGTTGTATACAGGCCCGGTGCTGCCATAGAGGCAACTCAGGCGGCCGCCTAGAGCGCCAAGCAAATGAGGGCGCCGAACAGAGTACCCGGAAGCTGCTCTCCTAGAGCGGCTTCCGGGTGTGCTGTTCCAAAGCCGCCACCCCAGCGTCCGCCCAACCCCAGCGTCCTGGCTCCTTTGAAGCCCGGATGCTGGGGTTGGAGGCAGAGGGTTCAGTACAGCGCGCCAGGAAGCCACTTCCTGGCGCGCCACTTCAAAGCCTCTGCCCCCGCCCCCCAACCCCAGCGTCCTGGCTTCAAAGCCGGGAGCAGGAGGGAGTGGGCGGTGAGTGAGCGAGCGGGGGGGGGGGCGCTTCAGAACGCGCCTGCCTAGGCCGCAATATAGTCTGGAGCCAGCCCTGGTTGTATAGATAAAGGAATTTCAGCAGTTGTCATGTGTATGCATGCAGCACCTGGTGAAATTCCCTCTTCATCACAACAATTGAAGGCCCAGTATTGGGCAAAGGGCAGGATACAAATAAATATAATAACAATAATAATAATTGAAGCTGCAGGAGCCATACTAGAGGGACCAGTTTAAAAAGTGAGCTGGGCTCCTGAGGCTTTAACTGTTGTGATGAAGAGGGAACTTCAGCAGGTGCTGCATGCATACAAATGACACCTGCTGAAATTCCCTTTTCTGTGCAACTTTTAAAGATACAGGACCCCTGTCTTCCTTTTCATAGGGTCACCCTACACTTGGGGAAAGCATTTTGGCACTTCCTAGAATGGTATTTAAAGTAAAATTTGATGTTACTACAATTTAATGAATAAAATAACTTTAATTTATACTCAATAGGCTCATTATTTTTAGAGATCTCCTCTTTCGCAGGGACTCATGAATCCCCATCAACATAGCTGGCGATGGGTTGGATGTCATTTTGTATAACACTAGAGAAAGAAAAGATTAGAGGCATACATCCTCACAATCCTTCTGGACACTTCTGATCTAAAATGGATGTGATTTTCATCTCTCTCTCTCACTCTCTCTCTCTCTCTCTGCTTTTCACCATAGAGATGTCAAAGGTTCGAGTGACGTCACTGCATCCATAGAAAATCACAACCGACAGCAACTTTCCGTTTTTACTGGAAGTTCATGCCGTGCGTAGCTCTGGTAATTTTATATCCCTGTGGATGCCTCATAAAATGGCCATTTCCCCCCAAAAGAAAACTTGCAGGGTCTAGCAATTGTTTTGCTTATTCTCTAAAATGCATTCATTCACCGGGGGGGGGGGGGGGAGGGCGTGGAGGCGGGGGGAGGTTGTTGTAGTTGGTTTGTTATGTTGCTGTTTTTATTGCCCAAGTGCCACTTGGGCGTTTTAAGGGTTTCTTGAACAAGGGGAGGTCAAGTATGGAGGAAGGAGGGCCCCATTATATAAAGTACTGGCAGCTGTCTTCAAGCAGTTCCGAAAATGCCCCTTTTACCAAAAGGACGTCCTGGGTTTTGTGAGGTGCAATTAAGAGCTTAAGGCGTGCTGCTCCATTGCCCTTCACAGCAAGAGTCATCCACTTGGGCTTTAAAGTTGCCCGCGTGTCCAGGTAATGCTCTCCCCTAATCTACTTCCCCCCCCCCCCAATCTCTGCCAGTTCTTTCAACCAGAATAAGAGAGCCAGTTTGGGGCAATGTTTCGCAACACTTGGAATGATGTCCAGAGCCGATCTTGATGTGATGTGGAAGGCCTTTGCTAGTCCTAGCTGAAAGTTCGGGGGAGAGGAGGGGTGATCTCACGTTGTGAATAACATGAGATCCCGCCCTTGTTTACATGTCAGACGAGGTGATCTCAACAAGGTCCTGGTTCCTCTCTATTCAGCCCTGGTGAGGCCTCACCTAGAGTATTGCGTCCAGTTCTGGGCTCCACAATTCAAGAAGGACGCAGACAAGCTGGAGCGTGTTCAGAGGGGGGCAACCAGGATGATCAGGGGTCTGGAAACAAAGCCCGATGAGGAGAGACTGAAAGAACTGGGCACTTATCCTGGAGAAGAGGAGATTGAGGGGAGACATGAGAGCACTCTTCAAATACTTGAAAGGTTGTCACACAGAGGAGGGCCAGGATCTCTTCTCGATCCTCCCAGAGTGCAGGACATGGAATAACAGGCTCAAATTAAAGGAAGCCACATTCCAGCTGGACATCAGGAAAAACTTCCTGACTGTTAGAGCAGTACGACAATGGAATCAGTTCCCTAGGGAGGTTGTAGGCTCTCCCACACTAGAGGCCTTCAAGAGGCAGCTGGACAACCCTCTGTCAGGGATGCTTTAGGGTGGATTCCTGCATTGAGCAGGGGGTTGGACTTGATGGCCTTTTAGGTCTCTACCAACTCTGCTATTCTATGATTCTATAAGAGAGCTGTCGGACCTGCAATTTTAAAAAAACTTTTAAGGGGCCGGCTGCTCATGAGCGCACGAGCAACGAAAAGTAAGGTGTTTTTTTTTAAAAAAAAAAATGATTTCCCCACAGTGCCCCCAAAGGGTGCAGTGCTCCTAGGGAGCGCTGTGCCCCGTGCGCGGCTCCCGGCTCCATGCGAATAATCGCACAGAGCCAGGGTCAAGCTGCGGAAATGGGCCACATGTTCTACAGTCCCAGGTTCAGCCCAGAACTGTGGAAAAAGCGGAGCCAAAGGGTAGGGCTATATCCCGGAGCCAGGAAGGGTTGATCCCTGCATCAGCCCAGGATCCCCCTGTGCGTCATCTGGACACACAGGGACAATCCCAGGTATCACCCCAGGATATAGCCTGGTCTAGCAAAGGCCAAAGAGACAGGGAGCGTTTTCTGATTCTTCCTTCCTTTCCAGCTGGGGAAGCTATGAATTTGATCAGACCAGTGCAGGGCCGGCCCTGCCATTAGGCAGAGTGAAGCAGTCATCTCAGGTGGCAGATATTGAGAGATGGCAGCAAGGTCCCGGAGGAGAGAACTATGAGACATGTAGCCTGCCTTCAGATGTAGTGAATGATCCTGTCCCATTGTCAGTGTTGAAGTAAGATGCATCCACCAGTCCAGTCAGTGTATGTCCATGGAATAGGAGGGAGCACCATCCTGTCTTTTGCCTCAAGTAGCAAAATGTCTTGGGCCACCGCTGGAGGGGACAGAAGCACTGAATTCTTAAAGATTTCCTGAACCCCCTAAGGTTTCCACACGGTTGGATCCGCCCAGTATATTTTCCCCTACACGGAAAAGTGTTGGACAGTGAGCATTGGCTTTGACTGGAAAACAGTCCATGGAGCAAGGATTAAATACGTTTCCCCTTCCCCAACAAATGCAGTTGCAGTATTAACGTTCTTAAAAATGGTGAGGAGTCCAATCATAGAATCATAAAATAGTAGCATTGAAAGGGGCCTCTAAGGCCATCCAGTCCAACCCCCTGATCAATGCAGGAATCCACCCTAAAGCATCCCTGACAGATGGCTGTCCAGCTGCCTCTTGAAGGCCTCTAGGGTGGGAGAGCCCACCACCACCTCCCTAGGTCATTGGTTCCATTGTCGTACTGCTCTAACAGTCAGGAAGTTTTTCCTGATGTCCAGCCGGAATCTGGCTTCCTGTAACTTGAGCCCGTTATTCCATGTCTTGCGCTCTGGGAGGATTGAGAAGAGATCCTGGCCCTCCTCTGTGTGACAACCTTCCAAGTATTTGAAGAGTGCTATCATGTCTCCCCTCAATCTTCTCTTCTCCAGGCTAAACATGCCCAGTTCTTTCAGTCTCTCTTCATAGGGCTTTGTTTCTAGACCCCTGATCATATGTCCCCCCCACATAGGGATGTGGGTATGAGCAAAACCTGATGCCTTTGAAGTTCTCCATATCCCACCTTAAAGTTTAGTCTGGCTCATATTCATATCAGATCTTAATCTTTGTTTTTTGCAGGGGGGGGGTTCCACATGAAAATGAATGCACATTTGCGTGTGTGTTCCCAAACTTACGCATTGATTGTGTGCATCTTCAAAATTACGCATTCTTGTCCCACTGATTAAAGTGCATTTGTGCCTATTTATCAAAAGGACTCATTGATTTTTCATGCACATTTTGCAAATGCAGACATGCTGTTAAATGCATTGGACAGGGAAGGGGGTGCACAGAGCACATTGCAAGTTCAGAAATGAACAGAATTCGACCATGGATTGCATTCAACATGGTTGGTTTGGGAGTAAATCCTAGTTATAAAAATCCTAGTTATAAAAAAAAACAAAAAACTTTGGACTTTTCACATGCAAATAGTTGGCATATGCAGAGCAGCCAAGCACCATCAGCACCCCAGCATTGTCAGGGCAGGAATGTTAACAGTCTTCTGAGGTGAGCCAGGAGCCATGGGACAGCCGGTAGTCGGGGCTGAAGGATAACCAAGGACTCAGGAACATACCAGAACTGAGCAAGACTTTGTTGCACAAGGTTCAACTGAAGCAGGAAGCCCTTTTATAGCCTTTCCTGTCCAGGAGGAACCAATGGGAGCCTAGGTGGGTGCAGTCAGTCCAGAGCCTGAGAAGGCTACCAACTGCAGTTCAGTGGTTCACCACAGGGGGCAGTTACACACAGAGATCCAACAGTTCCTGATTATTATTATTATTATTATTATTATTATTATTTATTAATTTATTTATATAGCACCATCAATGTACATGGTGCTGTACAGAGTAAAACAGTAAATAGCAAGACCCTGCCGCATAGGCTTACATTCTAATAAAATCATAGTAAAACAATAAGGAGGGGAAGAGAATGTAAACAGGCACAGGGTAGGGTAAGCAGGCACAGGGTAGGGTAAAACTAACAGTATAAAGTCCACACAACATCAAGTTTTAAAAGCTTTAGGAAAAAGAAAAGTTTTTAGTTGAGCTTTAAAAGCTGTGATTGAACTTGTAGTTCTCAAATGTTCTGGAAGAGCGTTCCAGGCGTAAGGGGCAGCAGAAGAAAATGGACGAAGCCGAGCAAGGGAAGTAGAGGCCCTTGGGCAGGCAAGAAACATGGCATCAGAGGAGCGAAGAGCACGAGCGGGGCAATAGTGTGAGATGAGAGAGGAGAGATAGGAAGGAGCTAAACCGTGAAAAGCTTTGAAGGTTAACAGGAGAAGTTTATATTGGATTCTGAAGTGAATTGGAAGCCAATGAAGATTATTATCCACCTTTTTCCCAATACTGGGACTCAAGACAGCTTTACAAATGAAAACATGTACAATTAAAACAAATTTGTTGTTTATTCATTCAGTCGTTTCTGACTGTTCGTGACTTCATGGACCAGCCCACGCCAGAGCTTTCTGTCGGCTGTCGCCACCCCCAGCTTCCCCAAGGTCAAGTCTGTCACCTCCAAAATATCATCCATCCATCTTGCCCTTGGTCGGTCCCTCTTCCTTTTGCCTTCCACTTTCCCTAGCATCAGCCTCGTCTCCAGGGTATCCTGTCTTCTCATTATGTGGCCAAAGTACTTCAGCTTTGCCTTTAATACCATTCCCTCAAGTGAGCAGTCTGGCTTTATTTCCTGGAGTATGGACTGGTTGGATCTTCTTGCAGTCCAAGGCACTCTCAGAATTTTCCTCCAACACCACCGTTCAAAAGCATCTATCTTCCTTCGCTCAGCTTTCCTTATGGTCCAGCTCTCGCAGCCATAGGTTACTACGGGGAATACCATACAAAAATAAAAAATATAACTAAACACGCTACAATATCAAAACATTTAAAAACATTTAAAATACTAATATATTTATATTTAAAAAAACAAATATATAAATTTATTTTATTTTATTTATTACATTTTTATACCAGCCTATAGCTGAAGCTCTCAAACCACATGAAGCAGGGGTCCGGACTATTCTCCAAAGGCCAACCGGAACAAAAAAAGTTCTAGACTGCCTCCAGAAGCACAACAGAGGGGGAGACAATCTAGCTTCCTCGAGAAGGGCGTTCCAGAGCCCCAGGGCAGCCACCGAGAAGATACCATCTATTATTATTATTATTATTATTATTATTATTATTATTATTTATTTATTTATTTATATAGCACCATCAATGTACATGGTGCTGTACAGAGTAAAACAGTAAATAGCAAGACCCTGCCGCATAGGCTTACATTCTAATAAAATCATAATAAAACAATAAGGAGGGGAAGAGAAAGCAAACAGGCACAGGGTAGGGTAAACAGGCACTGGGTAGCGTAAAACTAACAGTATAAAGTCAGAACAAAATCAAGTTTTAAAAGCTTTAGGAAAAAGAAAAGTTTTTAGCTGAGCTTTAAAAGCTGCGGTTGAACTTGTAGTTCTCAAATGTTCTGGTAGAGCGTTCCAGGCATAAGGGGCAGCAGAAGAAAATGGACGAAGCCGAGCAAGGGAAGTAGAGGCCCTTGGGCAGGCGAGAAACATGGCATCAGAGGAGCGAAGAGCACGAGCGGGGCAATAGTGTGAGATGAGAGAGGAGAGATAGGAAGGAGCTAGATAGTGAAAAGCTTTGTAGGTCAACAGGAGAAGTTTATATTGGATTCTGAAGTGAATTGGAAGCCAATGAAGAGATTTCAGAAGTGGAGTGACATGGTCAGAGCGGCGAGCCAAGAAGATGATCTTAGCAGCAGAGTGGTGAACAGAAACCAACGGACTGATGTGACAGTGGTATCTATTTATTGTTATTTATTTGATACATTTATAGCCCGCCATTTCTTCCAAGGAGCCCAAGGGAGCTCCTTCATTCCATTTTATCCTCACAACAACCCGGTGAGGTAGGTTAGGCTGAGAGTGAGTGACTGGCCCAAAGTGTGAAATCTCTAATGGAAATTAAATGACGTGCCTGGAGGTCCCCACAGGGGGCGTCTCCAGAGCAACCACCCCACCAAAGGCTTCCATGGAGGAGAAGTCCAGCAGAGGCCTTCAATCCATGGTTCCAGAGGAGGTAGCGGCTTGAGGCAACGAATCCCCAGTGACCCTCCTTCTTTTGGGCACCATTGGAAGAGGCAAAGGTCCAGTGAAGCCAGTTCACTGGGGAGCTGCCTCTTCCAGGCATTCCTCACGTTTCTAGTCCTCAGGGATGGCCGTGGGGTCAGGAGCTAGACCATCCGTGTTTTGCATAACTCCTTGCTGCTCGCCATTATTAACGGAAGAGAAATGAATTATTCAAAGTCAGCAATTTGCATCCTTGATGGAGGACAGAGAATTATTAGGTTGGGGAATGTATACAATTTTATCCGAGAGCTCCACATGACTGCCGGCATCTTAAGATGAGGCAAGCGATGGTAGCACTTGACTGAAGTAAGCGCTCATTTAGAACGCCGCACTCAGCGTGGGTGGACAAGTGGGAAATGGTTATCATTTTCAATAGCCCTCTTTGAATTCGATGGCCTTCTCAGTATAAACCTGCATTATAGAGTTAGGAATTTGGGAGATAAAAACATAGTGAAGGCCAACTAGCTTCTTAAGTGGGAGGAAAGATCATAGAATCCTAGAATCCTAGAATAGCAGAGTTGGAAGGGGCCTACAAGGCCATCGAGTCCAACCCCCTGCTCGATGCAGGAACCCACCCTAAAGCATCCCTGACAGATGGTGGTCCAGCTGCCTCTTGAAGGCTTCTAGTGTGGGAGAGCCCACAACCTCCCTAGGTAACTGATTCCATTGTCCTACTGCTCTAACAGTCAGGAAGTTTTTCCTGATGTCCAGCTGGAATCTGGCTTCCTTTAACTTGAGCCCGTTATTCCGTGTCCTGCACTCTAGGAGGATCAAGAAGAAATCCTGGCCCTCCTCTGTGTGACAACCTTTTAAGTATTTGAAGACTGCTATCATGTCTCTTTGAACCTTTGTCTCTTGAATAGTAGACCAGTGATCAGAGGCACTAAACCACAAGGATTGGGAAAGGCCTGGAATGCAAAATATGCAAAAAGAGACTCAATGGATGTATTATACCCTATTTCTTCGATTCTAAGACACACTTTTTTCCCCATATAAACATCTCTAAAAATGGGGTGCATCTTAGAATCGCGGGTGTGTCTTAGGGTTGTTTTTTTCTGTTGGTGGTACTGAAATTAGTGTGCGTCTTACAATCAATGGCGTCTTACAAGCGAAGAAATATGGTATTTAGCCCAGTAATCTCTCTTCAACCTCTCCAGGTCTGGGATTAATTTTCTGCCCATTCTACAAAACGGAATCTAGCTTTGGCTTTTGGTGGAGGGCGGTTCCCCTCAAAATGGTGGCGGTGGTGTGGCCCACATTAGGTCAGGCCAAATTTCTGCTACTGGCTGTTAAACGTTACCAGGCTGATCTAGCCTGCTACATGGAAGGTGAGGGACAACATGCTGACATAAGAACATAAGAAGAGTCATGTAGGATCAGACCAAGGGTCCATCTAGTCCAGCACTCTGTTCAGACAGTGCCCAACCAGCTGCCCATGGGAAACCCACAAGCAGGACATGAGTGCAGCAGCACCCTCCCGCCCATGTTCCCCAGCAACTGGTGTACATAGGCATCCTGCCCCTGATACTGGAGGTAGCATAGAGCCATCATTTTTGTCTGTCTCTTCTGCCAAGACTCTTGTTCATGCTTTGGTTATTTCTCGGTTGGACTACTGCAACCTTCTTCTCACTGGCCTTCCTTCTTCTCACATCAGTCCGTTGGTTTCTGTTCACCACTCTGCTGCTAAGATCATCTTCTTGGCTCGCCGCTCTGACCATGTTACTCCACTTCTGAAATCTCTTCATTGGCTTCCAATTCACTTCAGAATCCAATATAAACTTCTCCTGTCGACCTTCAAAGCTTTTCATGGTCTAGCTCCTTCCTATCTTTCCTCTCTCATCTCACACTATTGCCCCGCTCGTGCTCTTCGCTCCTCTGATGCCATGTTTCTCGCCTGCCCAAGGGTCTCTACTTTCCTTGCTCGGCTTCGTCCATTTTCTTCTTCTGCCCCTTACGCCTGGAACGCTCTTCCAGAACATTTGAGAACTACAAGTTCAATCGCAGCTTTTAAAGCTCAGCTAAAAACTTTTCTTTTTCCTAAAGCTTTTAAAACTTGATTTTGTTCTGACTTTATACTGTTAGTTTTACCCTACCCAGTGCCTGTTTGCATTCTCTTCCCCTCCTTATTGTTTTATTATGGTTTTATTAGAATGTAAGCCTATGCGGCAGGGTCTCGCTATTTACTGTTTTACTCTGTACAGCACCATGTACATTGATGGTGCTACATAAATAAATAAATAAATAAATAAAAATAATAATAATAATAATAATAATAATAATAATAATAATAATAATCGGGGCTAGTAGCCGCTTATAGCATTCTCCTACTGGGATAGCAAATTACATAGTTTAACTATGCACTATTTTGAGACAGTTTTGAAGCATGAGAGTCAGTGTGGTATAGTGGCTAGAGTGTTGGACTGGGAGTTGGGAGATCTGGGTTCTATTCCCCACTCAGCCATGGAAGCTCACTGGGTGCTTTTGGGCCAGTCACAGACTCTCAGCCCAGCCTACCTCACAGGGTTGTTGTTGTTGTTGTTGTTGTAAGGATAAAATGGAAAGGAGGAGGATTGTGTACAATGCCTTGGGTTCCCTGGAGGAAAAAAGGTGGGATTTAAATGTAATAAAATAAATAAATAACATTGCCCTGGTGTAGGGTAAGATCATCATCATAAAGGATATTTATCTATTTATTTATTTAATCTGATGTGCCTTTTTGGGAAAGCATCCTCAGAGCTACTGTAGATCAGTCTTTCCCAATTGGTGCTCTCCATGTGCTTTGTACTAGAGCTCCCATCATCCCCGATCATTGACCATGCTGCTGGTGGCTAATGGGAACTGTAGTCCAAAACATCTGGTGGGCACCATGGCGGGGAAAGCTGTTGTAAGATTTTGTTGTTTGCGTACAAGGACGAACGTTATTCTGGGGGATTGGGGATGAGAGCGACTGGGCAGCGTGATGCCCCAGATGTTCGTACTCAGAGTTCCCCAGTCTCTGTATTTGAAACTGGAAAAGTCGTATTACCTAGAGATCCTAGGACTTCTGTTTGGCTCCTTGCGTTGTGTTGAGTATTTTGATTTATTGAAATTACTCCTTGAACATCACTGGAACTTCAGAATGGCATGGAGACCCACCCATTAGGCCTCAAGGCTGGGACTTTGTCCAACTTGGCCTCGCCCCTAAGAAGGAATGGGGGGCTCTGTCCGTTTTGCTTTCTCCTACCTTCAGTTCTTTTAAACTTTTCCCTCCCAAATCTGAAGTTTGGTAAATGTTTATCAAAAATGAACTGAAATGGAATTCTCACCCATCTGATCCAATCCGATCCAATTAATAGAGCCATTTCTGCCTGGAGAGGACCATGTTGTACCTGCCTGCCATCTGCTATTAAAGATGAGTATCCTTTCAGAAGGAAAGAGGTGGCAACCCTAATTAAGCACTAACGTAGCTGAATACCCAGAGATTGAAACGCAGACTTTTCGGAGCAAAGGGCTCAAAAGCCCTGGGCCTGGCTCGATAAATCTGTCCGTTTTGCTCTCACCCACGTTGGATTTATGTTTTAATCGCTAGTTCTTTTTGTCCTGAGCATGGAGAACATTGCGAAAGGTTTTTTTATATATCAAACCTAAACCGAGGGCCTTGCTAGACCTACAGCTGACTCTGGCGGTGAGAAGGGGCCAGGCCGCACTAGAAGTAGCGCGGCCTGTTGGCCCCGTCTGCACGAGACGTGACGGGACCTAGGAAAACCCCGTCACATCCACCATTTTCTTTTAACTTAAAGGGGCCACTTGTGCAGGAGCGCACCACCGGGAAAGGGTTTTTTCTTAAAAAAAAAATAGGGTCCCCCCACATCCCCGTCCCCCATTCCCCCCCCCACGACCTCTCCTGGCCTCTGATCCCCCCCTGTCCCCATGTCCATGTCTCACCACCACCCCTGTCCCCACCTGCTGTGTCCTGCTGTCGCCACCGCCGCCAATGTCCCCAGCTGGTGACAACAGGAAATGCCGGCTGGGGACATCGGTGGCGGCGGCAGCAGCAGGACACAGCAGGTGGGGACAGGGGGGGTGGCGAGGCATGGACGTGGGGACAGGGGGGGATTGGAGACCAGGGGAGGTCGTGGGGGGGAATCTGGTTAAGGGGGCGGGAGCGCTGTGGCGCTTTCCCCAGCTACTCACGCGTAAGTACGGTAGCCGGGAAAAGCAGCGGAATGGTCCACACGCCCCCGTTCCCGGCCTCAGCCCGACCTGAGGCCGGGACCGCGGGAAGAACTGCGCTACAAGTGGTTCCAGTTAGCACGGTGCCAGGGCAGCTCGAACCCTGGCTGAGGCCAGGATCCCATGTGCGTCATTTGGACACACAGGGACAAGCACGGGTCTCACACTGCGCTACCCCTGGTCTAGCAAGGCCCCGAGACAAAATGCTGATCCATCCCTGCTCTGGAGGTAAGACTTTTCTCCTGCTTCGCTCATCTAGAGGAGTTTTGCACGAAACAAAGACGTGCTCAAAAACCGGCTCCCCTGCAGGGCTCAAATCCACGGCATCCACCAAGATGACAAGTGATTCTCCGGAGCCAGACGGCTCCTTTTGATTGCTCCTTGTGGGGGAATTTCTGTCCTCCTGCCCCTGCCCAGAATGGCAGTGTGTATAGCCTGGACCTTCCGCCTGCTGCTGTGAAGTCATCACCTTTCAAAACAGGCTGTCTTCGTTCCTTGGGCAGTCATATCTAAATTTAGATTCCCCCCTCCTCTAATTTCTTCCTCTCCAGAAATCGCAGGATGCAGGAGGAAAGGGTGACATCACAGAAACTGAAATCAGGCGAGGGGAGGGGGAGGGGGGCCCTCCATGCAATACCCCTCCTGCTTTTCGGGAGGGAGGGCTGGTTGCTATGACAAAGATGGAATTCAATGTGGGAAGCCATACAAAGCCACCAAAGGTACGAGCGCTCTGTGTGTGAGAGAGAGAGAGAGAGGGAGAGAGAGAGAGAGAGAGTTTGATAAGAATAATTATTCCAATCAAAGAAATTGGAATACATTTGCACAAAATGAGGACATCGACATTGAATGCAAACAGGGCTGTGGTATGGGTGTGTCGTTGTTGTTGTTGATTTAAAGAAATTAATTAGAATTTGATGCCAATGTAACCCAATTCAACGAAATTTCTGCGACCTGAGAAAACTATCGCTGCTTGTCGGTATTTCATTGTTTAATACATGCTGTCCTGCTTCTGCGTGAACTCTGGTGGGGGGAGGCACAATGAGGAAAAGCTCAAAGAAAGCCCCCCGCGCCTTCGTTGCTGATTGGCCTCCCGCTACTCTGAGGGTGCAGTTGGCTGAAAGGGTTAATAGTGAACTAAGAAGTTGCCGAATCAAATCTCCCCTCAGACATGAACTGGCCATCAGCAATCCACCACAGCTCACCTGCCCCAATCTCCAACACATGCAATCTGCGATCCAGGAAAGATAATACTCATTTACCTTAGCATTAAGAACATCAGAAGAGCCCTGCTGGGTCAGACCGAGGGTCCATCTAGTCCAGCACTCTGTTCACACAGTGGCCAACCAGCCATCGGCCAGAGATGAACAAGCAGGCCGTGGTGCAACAGCACCCTCCCACCCATGTTCCCCAGCAACTGGTGCACACAGGTGTACAACGGGGGGACGGGGACAGGACACTGCCTCATCCTGATAGGTAAAGCAAGCCCACCAACCCCTCCCATCCACCCCAAAGCTTTTCACAGTCTAGCTTCTTCCTATCTTCCCTCTCTCATCTCACACTATTGCCCCGCTCGTGCTCTTCGCTCCTCGGATGCCATGTTTCTCACCTGCCCAAGGGTCTCTACTTCCCTTGCTCGGCTTCGTCCATTTCCTTCCGCTGCCCCTTACGCCTGGAACGCTCTTCCAGAACATTTGCGAACTACAAGTTCAATCGCAGTCTTTAAAGCTCGGCTAAAAACTTTTCTTTTTTCTAAAGCTTTTAGAACTTGATTTTGATCTGACTTTTATACTGTTAGTTTTACTCTCGCCTGTGCCGATTTGGTGCATTCTCTTCCCCTTCTTATTGTTTTATTATGATTTTATTAGAATGCAAGCCTATGTGGCAGGGTTTGGCTATTTTATTCTTTTACTCTGTACAGCACCATGTACACTGATGGTGCTATATAAATAAATAAATAAATAAATAATAATAATAATAATAATAATAATAATAATAATAATAATGTCAGACAAAAAATGCACAGAAACATCTCCTGCCATGCCCAGTTTTTGAGGCAATTTCTTTTCACTGCCCACTCCCCATGAATGGTCAACAAGAGCAGGTCTGAAAATCTGAGCCCAACTCTAATAGGAACATAGGAAGCTGCCTTGAGTCTAATCTACACCAAGCAGGATATTGCAGCCTGCAAGCGGTGTACAGTAGGTGTCAATGGGCCCCAACTGTTGTCAGTGCACATCAATACCGCTATAAAGCAGTCGTGTGGCTCCTGCCTTTCATATTAGGGTTTTAATGGAATTGTTTTATATGTTATTGTAAAGCCCCTCAATGCCAGAAATGGTGAGGCGGCGCTATAAAAATGCTTTAAATAAATAAATAAATAAATAAATAAATAAATAAATATACCATTATTATTATTATTATTATTATTTATTTATATAGCACCATCAGTGTACATGGTGCTGTACAGAGTAAAACAGTAAATAGCAAGGCCCTGCCGCATAGGCTTACAATCTAATAAAATCATAGTAAAACAATAAGGAGGGGAAGAGAATGCAAACAGGTACAGGGTAGGGTAAGCAGGCACAGGGTAGGGTAAAACTAACAGTAGAAAGCAACAGTAGAAGTCTGCACAAAATCAAGTTTTAAAAGCTTTAGGAAAAAGAAAAGTTTTTAGCTGAGCTTTAAAAGCTGCGGTTGAACTTGTAGTTCTCAAATGTTCTGGAAGAGCGTTCCAGGCGTAAGGGGCAGCAGACGGAAATGGACGAAGCCGAGCAAGGGAAGTAGAGGCCCTTGGGCAGGCGAGAAACATGGCGTCAGAGGAGCGAAGAGCACGAGCGGGGCAATAGTGTGAGATGAGAGAGGAGAGATAGGAAGGAGCTAGACCGTGAAAAGCTTTGAAAGCACTTTCACTTTCATAGTGCAATAGCCTGGTTGGTGTAGATTAGGCCTTACTCTGAGCCAGACCCTGGTCTCCATCCAGCCCAGTAGTGTCAACACTGACCGGCAGCCATGGCTCCCTAGGAAGAGTGTTCCAAACGGGTGACGGGTACCGCAGCCTAAAAGACACCCCCACCTCCATGCACACCATCACCAACTGCCTCATCTCGGAAGGTAGAAGGACTTATGAAGATGAGCTTGGTGCCTGTACAATTGCGTGAGAAAGGCAATTTTGTTAATATTCTTTTCTTAAAATGAGTTGTTGTTGTTGTTGTTGTTGTTGTTGTTGTTATTTCTTACCCTCCTCTCCCTCTGGATCAAGGCGGGGAACAACATTGAATACAAAAATACTATAAAATACATAAAACTGATTAAAAACTGATTCCTGCATTGAGCAGGGGGTTGGACTCGATGGCCTTTTAGGCTCCTTCCAACTCTACTATTCTATGATTCTAAAAACATATAAAACTAATACATTATTAAAATAACAGCCAGGCATCTTAAAATTTGACTGGGAAGGCCTGACGGAAGAGATCAGTCTTTATGGCTGTCTGAAACTCGGAGAGAGCGTTAAGTTGGCGGATTTCTCCCGGCAGGCCATTCCACAGTCTGGGAGTTGTGGAAGAGAAGGTCCTCTGGGTAACGGTTGTCAGCCTAGTTTTGGCTGACTGGAGTAAATCCTTCCCGGAGGATCTGAGTGTGCGGGGCGGTATGTATGGGCTGTAGCGTGCCCTTCGCCTTCTGAGGCACGTTGAGTGGCACCAAGGAGAAGGGACTTTGTGGTTGTGGCACGTGGCCTCTGGAATGCCTTCCTTCTATTCATTCCCCTGGCTTCATCCACCAAGCAACTGAAGGAGACAGGAAGTAGAACTCTTCCGCCATCCCAGCTGAAAGCTTCCTTTGCCTGAACTGTTTTGAGTTGGTCATTATAAGAACTAGGTTTTAATTGGAATAACTGGCCTTCGGGGTTTACTTTTTTCCTTTTCCCTCTTCATCCCTTTTTCTTTTCCTGTTGTATCTTTCAGATTGAAAGCCTGCGAGTGGGGGACTGTTTTTAATCAATCATAAATCCGCCTTTTCAGCTGAAAAGGAGGGTGAAAAACAAATGCTTTTAATCAACAAATTAACGAATTAATCCCTGATGACTGTAGAAGAAAATTGAAAACATTGCTCTCCTCAGCTTTCAATGTAAAGCCACTTCTGTTTTTTTACTTCATTTATTTATTTGTTGACTGTTTTCATGGTTGTCATTGTTTTCACTAGAGCCGAGCTGAAATGTCTCCATTTCATTTCATTTCATTTCATTTATTATATTTCTACCCCGCCCCCTAACCAAAGCTCTCTGGGCACGTCACAAAAATTAAAAGCCATTAAATGCATTATAAAGTATAAGAACCATTCACATAAAGACATAAACAGATAGTGCACGCAACGTATATCTAAACATTACTCTGAAGGCTTTCTTGGGAGAAAACATTTGAGGTTTTTCTTTCTCTCAGTCCCTGGCCCCCTAGAAAAACAAGGCCGTTCGGAGAATTTCCTCCGAGTATTTTCCGCTATTGTTTTGTGGTGGCCACCATTCTCACACCCGCACCCACAATATCCTGGTGAGACGCCTGATCTGGGGCATTTGCGGAGGATGCAAATTGATGGGCAAGTGGCCAACGCAGTTCCTGCTACCGCCACCTGTAGTGGCAACATGCACACAATAAATAGGGCTGTGCACATCCCCCCAATTCTCTCTGGAGACTGATTCAGAGCTTCTAGGTCAGCCCCAATTCGATTCGGGGTGCTTCGGGCCCAAGCCAACCCACTTCAGATCCAGATGCAAAGTGAGATCTGGACACCCCGAAGTGGGACAGCCGTTGTGGTTTCCTGGGTGCTCACCCTGCAGCTGCTCAGTGGGTGCCTGGGGAAGCCAGGCACAAGGCTCACTGGGAGTTCATTGGACTACCTCCTCCTCCCCCTCCCCCTCCCTGCTCATTCCCAAACCCAGAGCCACTACCCTGCCTGTGGGGCTTGTATGAGCCCCACAGCTGCACGTCTTCGACAGGAGCTGCCATTATAAAAGAAGATGGGGACTCTGTGTTTCCTTCATCTAAGATCCCAAATTATGGTGGCCATAAAGGGCCATTTCCATAGTTTGTGACCTAAGGAGCCACCATCTTCTTTTAAAATGGCGGCTCTTGTTTTATTTATTTATTTATTTATTTATTTTATTACATTTCTATACCGCCCAATAGCCAGAGCTCTATTGTTGAGGACATGCAGCTGCAAAATGTAACATTGGGGCCTGCTCCTGCTGGACTCTCTCTCTCTCTCTCTCTCTCTCTCTCTCTCTCTCTCTCTCTCTCTCTCTCTCTCCCTCCCTCCCTCCTTGACTCCTTTTCCTTGTGTGTCATGTCTTTATTAGATTGTAAGCCTGAGGGCAGGGACTGTCTTTTTTGCTAAGTGTAAGCTGCTCCGAGAGCCTTTTTTGGCTGAGGAGCGGGGTATAAGTATGATAAATAAATAAATAAATAAATAAATAATAAATAAAATGGCTCATGTAAGTCCCGTGGGCAGCAGCTTACCATCACCCTGGATCAGGCCAAAGCAGTCTGAGGTTTTCGGGGCTATCTTCAGGACAGCCTCGGTCTGATCCGGTGCCAATCCGGATTTGGGGTTCAGCCCTGGGGCAGTGCACAGCCCTAACGGAACCCCACCCGAGAAAGATTTAGAAAATGGTCTTCCCCCTGAAAAAAATCTTTGAAATGTTTCCCCAATTTCTCTTCTAAGAACTTTGAGAAGCCATTTGTGCACAGCGTTAGAGTTCACTTCACTCCTTTTCTTGTGGTTTTATATCGCTAGCCGCCTCGCAGGTGAGCACGATGGACAGGCGGCGTAGAAACAGGTCAATGAATAACACTTCAGATACGTGGAAGGAATTTTTCCACCACTTACTCTGCTCACGTCTTTTTAGAGCTTTATCTCAGCAGCAGCATGTGAAAAAGAACCAACATTCTCAGGCAAGCCAGATATCAAATCCCATGCTTCCGAACATAAAAAAGAAAGAAAGAAAAAGACAGACAGACAGACAGACAGACAGACAGACAGACAGAAAGAAAGAAAGAAAGAAAGAAGAAAAAGAAAAGGGCAGATATTAATTTATTTATGAAACGGTTGCATTATCTTTCCTGTTCCAAACAATGTTCATGAAAGGGACTGAGCCAGAGAAAGCCAAATATTCAATATTGCGACATGTAATCATACAAACTTTAGTGAAACAATAAACTAACTCAGAGTGCAAACTTATGCATGTTTAGACAGGAAAAAGTCTTAGGGAACGCTGGAAGTTGTAGGATTCCCCCCCCCCCCCCCGTCCAAACATGCATAACATTTTGCCTTAACATACCAAAACAAACCAGGAGATACTGTTTGGAAATGGCTGAGCATCTGAACCTCAGGAGATCTGGAAATCCGGCATGCGTTTCTGTGTATTGTGACGTACGGGCCTCTTGTTTTGTCACCGGCGTGGAGAAATCACCAAGGTCATGAATTTCACATTTGCTGCTGCTTATCCCGGCAGTTCCACTTGGCTGCCCGAAAAATGCATTTTACTCATGGCGTCTCTGGGTGAACCCTCTGTATCTGCGGAAAATTCCCTTTCATAGAATCATAGAATCATAGAACAGCAGAGTTGGAAGGGGCCTACAAGGCCATCGAGTTCAACTTCCTGCTCAATGCAGGAATCCACCCTAAAGCATCCCTGACAGATGGTTGTCCAGCTGCCTCTTGAAGGCCTCTAGGGTGGGAGAGCCCACAACCTCCCTAGGTAACTGATTCCATTGTCGTACTGCTCTAACAGTCAGGAAGTTTTTCCTGATGTCCAGCTGGAATCTGGCTTCCTTTAACTTGAGCCCGTTATTCCGTGTCCTGCATTATTCCGTGTCCTGCACATCCTTTGAGGGATGCCCTGGCAGTAAAATAGTAATGTGGGCGAGAGGGAATTGCTTGGTATAAAAGATGGTGCCTTGTCTCTGGCACCCTTCTATTCAAATGAAATATACTGAAATAGAGCCCGTTTGCCTCAAGGAGACTGAACACACAGCATGCCCTAAAGGCCTGTTGTCCCATCTTGAGAGTGTAAAGCAAACAGATTTCAAGAGCATCGTCACACAGGGGGAAATCGCATGTGCTTACCGTCACTTCTCTGCCCAAGTGTTTGTCCCTCGTTACTTCCTTTTTTGAAAGAGGAAGTAAACAACGTGGCACAGAGCAGCAGATAGCAGCAACATCCGTCTTTAAAAATAAGTCTCCTTTAGTAGGGTGTGTATTTTTGGTCGCATGAAGAAGGCTAGAAGGAGCAGGTGGCAGACGACGTCACGAGAGGGACCCGTGAAAATACACCTTAAAAACATACCATTCATGATTAAAACATCCTTAAAACATTCTAAAATTCTTTAATGCCAAATGGGGTGGTCGTTTTGACTGAAACACTTGTCCGTTTCCTGTGTAGAAGTGGCAACCACAAAAAGTCCAACTTTTCCTAACCTTTCTGTGGAATGGCATAAGAAGATGCACCTGCCAAAATTCCTTCTTCTACCCCCGGATCCCCCTTCCCTTCCCTTCCCTTCACTGCATCTGCTTAGGGCCACCCCAAGACAGTTTGCTGCCTGAGGCAAACATGGTGCCCCCCACCCATTCCACATTCAGAAGCCGACTGAATGGGCGGTTGAATCTCTGGATGCTGCGAGTGTCTGGATGGGTCCACGAGGGCAGTGGGCACCCTCATGTCCAGCCCTCATAGATGCAACTGGACGCACAGCCGGGGGGATTGCACACTTTTTGGACGGTCCCGAAAGCATGCTTCCCCCTGTCTGTTAGCTACTGAGCCACATACAAGGTGATGTTGTTATCCTACAAAGCCCTAAACAACTTGGGACCAGCATACCTAGCAGACCGCCTTCCCTTACGTACACCCAGATGACAACTACGATCCTCAGAGGGGGCCCTGCTGGCCATACCAAGATGAACGGAATGCCGCCATGAAGAACCTTGGCATCAGGGCCTTCTCTGTGGTGGCCCCCACACTCTGGAGGACGCTCCCTTGTGCAGTTCAGGAGGCAGAAAACGTAATATCTTTTAAACATCTCCTGAAGACATACCATTTTACACAGGCTTTCCCTGGTTTTTAATGTAGCTGGTTTTATGTAGCCTTTTAAACTTTTTAATGTTTTAAATTTCAACTTGTATTTTATGGTTTCTAAGGGCTTTGCTAGACCTACCTGTTAATCCAGTGGGGAGTATGGGGTGATCCCGCGCTGCAGCTAGCGCAGGCCTTCGCCCCAGTCTACACGTGACACACGACGGGGTAAGGGAAAGCCCCATCACGTCTGCCATTTTTTTACCACTTAAAGGGGTCATATGTGCAGGAGCGTACCAACAATAAGGCAAGTCTTTTTTTTTTTAAAAAAAGGGGGTACCCTGCTCCCCCCTCCCCCCAATTTCCCCCTCACAATGTCTGATCCCCCCGCCCACTTGCCCGCCCCCCCACTCGCCATGTCCGCTCGCCCACTCGCTCGCCCACCCGTCCGCCCATCCCCCTGCTCGCCATGTCCACCCCCCGCTTGCACGCCCACCTGTCCGCCCGACCCCTCGCTCGCATGTTCGCTCACCCGCCCGTCCACCCCGCTCACCATGTCCAATGCCCCCTCTGCCCGCCCCCCCCCGGCCACGATCTCCCCACCCTGGCTCTGCTCCCCCCATCTCTCCTGCCGAGTCCGCTCTTCCCCCCCGGCCCCCATCTCTCCCCCCCCCGAGATTCCTCCCCCTGGCTCGATGGGCATAGTGCTCCTATGGAGCGCTGTGGCCCGTCCGCCACTTTTCCCAGCTACTCATGCGTAAGTGAGGTAGCCAGGAAAAGTGGCGGAACAGTCCACACGCCCGTGGTCCCGGCCTCAGCCCGACCTGAGGCCGGGACCACAGGAAAAACTGGGCTAAATGGGGTTTCACTTACCCCGCGCCCAGGGAGGTTTCACCCCAGCCTGACCCCGGGATCCCCTGTGCGTCCTCTGGACTCACAGGGGCGAGCCCGGGGCAAGCACCGGGCTAAATCTCCGTCTAGCAAGGCCCTGCCCAGAGAGCTTTGGCTGATGGGCAGTATAAAAATGTAATTAATTAATTGATTAAAGGCCCTCTTCTAGCAATGCTTGCCGTGGCTGGGGGAGGAACGCACACTTTCCAGAAGCTTCAGAAAGTGCCCATTTCCCTCCGCGGTGTTAATGGCTTCCACCATTAACACCATTAATGGCTTCCACCATTAGCACAGCCAGGCGGGGTAGGGTGCCGAATGTTCACAAGCCTCATGGCCACATGGCAGAGGCTGGCAAGGCCTGGCTTGCGGGGGCAGGCAGCAGACAACAGCAGGGCGAGTGTTTGCAGGGCGAGTGCTTGCAGGGTGAGCGCTCCCCACATTTGCTAACCTCTGGGCTGAATCTTATTTCAATACTGAGGATGGGGTGGCACCTTCCACCGCACCAGAAGGCAGCAGGCTAATTTAAGGGCTGCTTGGCAGGCCCCATGGCCCACAGTGCTCGCCTCCAACATTTTTCTGCCACCCCCTGGGCACCTGGCACCTGAGAGAACTGCCTCATAGCAGCGCCGGCCCTGCAATCTGCTCAGACCACTAATCCACGATTCTTTCTGCGGTCAGAGAAGGAACAGCAGGTTCTTCAAGCTTGGATTATGGACACAAAGACCCCGGATCTTCCTGGTTCTGGAATCAGGTGACCCTATGGGAGCCAATCCCAGGTCACTGCCAGCTATATAGCCTTGTGGTAAGAGCCCCCAAAGTGGTCTCTCTCTCGGAACGTGCCTAGCCACCGGGACCAAAGAACAAATAGACACGGGGTAAGATCAAAGCCTTCGCTTTATTTCCACAGTGGAAAGACTGCCTGCCTCAAATACAGGAGCAGCCCTGAGTGCCTGACTGCTTGGAGCTTTAATACAGTCTGCAAAACAAGTTACATATTTGGTTATACAGTGGCATGCTTGGGTAAATTTCCACAAGAAGCCCATAGACTATCATTGCAGCCACCGCCCTTAGCAGAAAACCATTGTGTAGTTTCTGTTGACTGAGCAAGCCGGATATCTCCAGATAACGGAAGGAAGATAATGGAACCTTCTCAAACAGGGGAGAGGCAACGAGTGGGGTGCCGCAGGGCTCAGTCCTGGGCCCAGTGCTCTCCAACATTTTTATTAATGATTTGGACAAGGAGCTGCAGGGAATGCTGATCAAATTTGCAGGTGACACAAAATTGGGTGGGATAGCTAATACCCTGGAAGACAGAAACAAACTTCAAAGTGATCTTGATAGGCTGGAGTGCTGGGCTGAAAACAACAGAATGAAATTTAATAGGGATAAATGCCAAGTTCTACATTTAGGAAATAGAAACCAAATGCACAGTTACAAGATGGGGATACTTGGCTCAGCAATACTACAAACGAGAAGGATCTTGGAATTGTTGTAGATCGCAAACTGAATATGAGCCAACAGTGCGATATGCAAGAAAGGCAAATGCTATTTTGGGCTGCATTAATAGAAGTATAGCTTCCAAATAGAAGTATAGCTTCCAAATCACGTGAGGTACTGGTTCCTCTCTATTCGGCCCTGGTTAGGCCTCATCTAGAGTACTGCGTCCAGTTCTGGGCTCCACAATTCAAGAAGGATGCAGACAAGCTGGAGCGTGTTCAGAGGAGGGCAACCAGGATGATCAGGGGTCTGGAAACGAAGCCCTATGAAGACAGACTGAAAGAACTGGGCATTGTGAACCACCCAGAGAGCTGAAAGAACTAGGCATGTTTAGCCTGGAGAAGAGAAGATTGAGGGGAGAGATGAGAGCACTCTTCAAATACTTGAAAGGTTGTCACACAGAGGAGGGCCAGGATCTCTTCTCGATCCTCCCGAGTGCAGGACACGGAATAACGGGCTCAAGTTAAAGGAAGCCAGATTCCGGCTGGACATCAGGAAAAACTTCCTGACTGTTAGAGCAGTACAACAATGGAATCAGTTACGTAGGGAGGTTGTGGGCTCTCCCACCCTAGAGGCATTCAAGAGGCAGCTGGACAACCATCTGTCAGGGCTGCTTTAGGGTGGATCCCTGCATTGAGCAGGGGGTTGGACTCGATGGCCTTGTAGGCCCCTTCCAACTCTGCTATTCTATGATTCTCCTGACCTCAACTGCGTATGTGGTCTCTTCCCCTAGGCTGCATGGCTGACAAGGCAAAGGTTACCTATAAGTTACTCATTAGAACAACAAGATAATGACATTCTTTTTTCAGCCTGCAAGGTCTGCTGTACTTTCTCAGTTCTGGGTGAATTTGTCTGGGCCCCAGGTCCAAAGGCAAGCAGGGTCAAGCCCCCAATCACAGAGGGAAGGCACAAGGCAGCTTATGGCCTTTCTCTTCCAGGTCATCGCCACGTCTGGACTCTCTGGAGCCTGGATCTCGACTCTGTGGTCTCCTCATCTTGGAAATCCCTTCTGCTTTTCAAAAACAGCCTAGACAAACAGCTGCCAAAGAATTCTCCTCCCGTGCAGAAAAGTTGCGGATGCTTCATGAATTCAAGCCGGCTCTTAAAAAAAAGGAAGAAGGAAGAAACAACACGGCAGGTCAAATCTGCATTATGCTGACAATATATTACTGTGTGCAAACATTTTCTGAAGACGTGTCCAAGACGACAGTCAGAGACAATGAAGGAGGAAGTTCCAAATAGCTTCTGATGAATGTAATGGCAACAAAATTACTGTAGATAAGAAATTCGGAAAGCAGGGGCAGCGTGACAAATGATGGAGGAGTCAAACGTGACATCCTTCAGACAACTTTGCTTTAGGAAAGACAATGAAAGCAACGCGGTACAAGAATGAGAATTGCAGAGGCCAAGCTGAGCAATGCATGATAGATGAGCAGCCCACTTGCTTTGGAGAGTCTGGGAGCCTTGCTGCTGCTCCCGCAGACCCGCAAGGAGGGAGGGAAAGAAAGTTGCTGAGGGTGACCCTATGGAAAGGAGGACTGGGCTCCTGTGTCTTTAACTGTTGTATAGAAAAGGGAATTTCAGCAGGTGTCCTTTGTATGCATGCAGCACCTGGTGAAATTCCCTCTTCACCGCAACAGTTAAAGCTGCAGGAGCCCTGCCCTAGGGCGTGTATAGGATTCTGCTGTCAATCTTCTAATTCAAGGATTGATTGATGGTGGTGGTGGTTGTTTTACAATATTCCAACTTAGTGTGTCTTTTACGTTTGATTGATCTTTTTACCTGCCTTTGAAAGTTCTTTGCTGCTCCATTGTGTTTTATGGCCTTTTTATCGATGATGGTAGTTTTAATCATTTTATGTGCACCACTTGGCAAGGTCCGTGTAAAAAGTGGTGTTCCAGTTGCTGAAATGAATACATCAAGAAATCAATGCAGATTCTGTCAGACATGGATAACCCTGATCCACCAAGGGCAACCTCTGAACATCAACATGCTTCTGTGCATGTAGTCCAATTTGGATCAGGCCCTGCATGTGCTAAGCAGGGTGGGTAGAGTGACCATATGAAAAGGAGGACAGGGCTCCTGTATCTTTAACAGTTGTACTGAAAAGGGAATTTCAGCAGGTGTCATTTGCATATATGGGGAACCTGGTGAAATTCCCTCTTCATCACACCAGTTAAAGCTGCAGGTGCCCTGCCCTCTTTTAAAAATGGCCACTCTAGTATAGCTCCTGCAGCTTTAACTGTGGTGATGAAGAGGGAATTTCACCAGGTTCTCCATATATACAAAGGACACCGGCAGAAATTCCCTTTTCTATGCAACTGTTAAAGATACAGGAGCCCTGTCCTCCTTTTCATTTGGACACCCTACATTTGTATGCATGCAGCACCTGGTGAAATTCCCTCTTTATCACAACAGTTAAAGATGCAGGAGCCCTGCCCTCTTTTAAATCTGGTATAGCTCCTGCAGCTTTAACTGTAGTGATGAAGAGGAAATTTCACCAGATTCTCCATATATACAAATGACACCTGCTGAAATTCCATTTTCAATACAACTGTTAAAGATACTGTTAAAGAGCCCTGTCCACCTTTTCATAGAGTCACCCTAAGGGTGGAGGAAGCCCATACCCAGCTCTTGGGGGGCAATGCATGTGGTACCCCTGGGTGCATGGAGCTTCATGTTCACTTAGGGGACAAATGGCTGCGGATAATGTTTGGGAGAGGGGCAATTGCGGACAACAGAGCACATGGTTTGCGTACGCAAAGTCCCAGGTCCAATCCAAAGCATATGCTCAGGTTCATGGCTGGCATAAAAAGTAAGTAGGGCTGGGTACCTGGCAAGGCCTCACACTCCAGCAGGGGCCCTACTCAAGGGTCGGTCTTTTAATCTTTGTAAACCGCCCAGACAGCTTCGGCTATGTGGTGCTATATAAATGCAATAATAATAACTAATAGTAATAATAACAAGAACCCATTGGACTTGTTCCTTCTGTTCATCATTCTAATCTGCTTTCTTCTCTCTCTGGCACAGGTAGCAGTGGTGGTGGTGGTGATGGTTAGGAAGAGGAGGAGGAGGAGGAGGAGGAGGAGGAGGAGGAGGAGGAGGAGGAGATGCCATGGCCTCCTTGCTCACTGGTCCTCTTCCTGTCAAGCAAGCAAGTGGTAGCAATGATGAGGAAGAGCAGGAGGAGCTGGTGGAAATGGTGGTGAGAAGGTAGACTCACTGAGGGAGGGGACCCACGGAGGGTGGTTTGCCCATGGGCCCTCCAAAATTTGGAGCCACCACTGCTCCGGTTGAAGGGTTCCCAGGGTGGCAGGGCTTGGAAAGAGCTCTGCCCGTCATCCTGATGTCAGCCAGAGTACGTAGGGTAGGAAGCCACCTTCTACGATGTTTGCCGATTGGTCCATCTGTTTTATTGTTGTCTACACTGATTGGTGGCAGCCTGGAGGGTTTCAGGCAATGGTCTCGTCTAGAGTCCAGCCCTACCTGGAGATGTTGGGACTGAATCTGAAACCTCTGGGATATAGTAACACGGACCCACTTCCACTGAGCTGTGCCTCTTCCTCATCACATGGAACTACCTTTCACAGAGTCCAGCCATTAATCTATTTGCCTTTCTTGCAGCCCTATAGCACTGTTGGCTCATATTCAGCTTGTGATCAACAACAACTTCAAGATTCTTCTCGTCAGCAATACTACAAACGAGAAGGAACTTGGAATTGTTGTAGATCACAAGCTGAATATGAGCCAACAGTGCTATAGGGCTGCAAGAAAGGCCAATGCTATTTTGGGCTACATTAATAGAAGTATAACTTCCAAACCACATGAGGTACTGGATCCTCTCTATTTGGCCCTGGTTAGGCCTCATCAAGAGTATTGCATCCAGTTCTGGGCTCCATGATTCAAGAAGGGTGCAGACAAACTGGAGCGTGTTCAGAGGAGGGCAACCAGGATGATCAGGGGTCTGGAAACAAAGCCCTATGAAGAGAGACTGAAAGAACTGGTCCTGTTTAGCCTGGAGAAGAGAAGATTGAGGGGAGACATGATAGCACTCTTCAAATACTTGAAAGGTTGTCACACAGAGGAGGGCCAGGATCTCTTCTTGATCCTCCCAGAGTGCAGGATACGGAATAACGGGCTCAAGTTAAAGGAAGCCAGGTTCCAGCTGGACATCAGGAAAAACTTCCTGACTGTTAGAGCAGTACGACAATGGAATCAGTTACCTAGGGAGGTGGTGGGCTCTCCCACACTAGGGGCCTTCAAGAGGCAGCTGGACAACCATCTGTCAGGGATGCTTTAGGGTGGATTCCTGCATTGAGCAGGGGGTTGGACTTGATGGCCTTGTACACCCCTTCCAACTCTGCTATTCTATGATTCTATCTAACTGGGGGTTCCGCCCCCTACTAGCAGACAATCCAAAAGAGAGATCTGTACTAGCTCTACAGGGAAGTGCCAATGATAGTATCAGGGACCTCCTGCATACAATTCTGAGCTGTACCATTGAGCTATCTGATTTGGTATAAGCCAACTTTGTATTATTCCAATTGCCCCCTCCATTGACCAGTGGCTTCCTTCTGCTCCATCTCTCTGGAGGAAAGAGCTTAGACCAGCCATCCACATCCTGATGGCGTCCAGATGTGTTGGATGAAACTGCAACCATTACAAGCCACCCTGATGGGAGTGGCCATCCAATACATCTGGAGGTCACCAGTTGGGCTAGACTATGCTACTTACCAGAAGACCTTGCCGTACATCTACCCTTGCTGTGTATTATTTATTCATTTCCTTTTAAATATTTATATGCTGCAGTTTAGGGCAAAAACATCTCTCAAGGCAGCTTCTAACAATCGCAAGGGGCTTTGAAGACAAGAAAAGCATAACACTAATAATCAAGACCAAATAAGAGCCAGCAGTCACCCTAAAACACACACCCAATCCCTTAAAAGCACCGAGAACCAATAAATAGTTACAGGTATAACCATTTTTAGAGGTTCAACAACCCTGTTTAAGAAAACATAATAGAAAACAAGAGTGTCTTAATGGCTTTCGTAAAGGTCTTACATTGGTGTGGTTGAACGAATTCCCATTGGCAAAGCATACCACAAACTCGGGGCCGCTTCTGAAAAGCCCCTGTCCAAGGTGCCTGCCAACCTTGTTCTCACAGGCCGGCCTGCAACAGGGTTTTGGGTGATGATCTCAAAAAGTGGGTGACAGGCGATGGGGATGGGGATCCTATAAGGTTATTAATTTGTTTAAAAGGTTTATAAGATGACTTTTAGGAAAAGCCCTCCTGGGGGAGCATACAACATTTTAAACAACAAACGATAATAAAACCACCAATAACCCCCTAATAAAAGGAATAAATGCAGCGGGTTGCCTATGTGGTGCCAGGTTGCCATCGCCTTAAGCAAAATCCTGCGCTTTCTCTATAGCTGGGTGGCAGCAGCTAATCCTGACACAGAGTAAGGGAACAGGGTTTCCAGTGGCCATTGGCACATTGGGCACGCCCCCTGCCCTCCGCCTAGGTGGACAGTGACCAATCCTGTGTCGCCATCAGCCTGGGAACTCCTCCTCCGTGACTCCAGAGCGAGGATAAATGGCGGACGTGATGAGATCTCCACACTCCAGGGGGGAAAAGTCAGAGTAAGCTCCTGACTTTTTAACGTTGCAGCTTCGTGGGAAATTCCCGCGATGGCTGTGAGGTGTATAACCAACACAGTGCCACCGTTCACCCACCGTGGAGCTTTCAGACCATCTAGACAGCCCCCAGATAACCATAGACATCCAAGTCTTGATTCAATGATAAGCTAGGGTGACCATATGGAAAGGAGGACAGGGCCCCTGTATCTTTAACAGTTGCATAGAAAGGGCGATTTCAGCAGGTGTCCCTTGTATATATGGAAAACCTGGTGAAATTTCTTCTTCAGCACAACAGTTAAAGCTGCAAGTACCCTGCCCTCTTTTAAATCTGGTCACTCCAGTATAGCTCCTTCAGATTTAACTGTTGTGATGAAGAGGGAATTTCACCAGGTTCTCCATATATACAAATGACACCTGCTGAAATTCCTTTTTCTATGCAACTGTTAAAGATACAGGAGCCCTGTCCTCCTTTTCATATTATTTATTTATTTATTTATTTATTACACTTATATACTGCTCCCATAGCCAGGGCTCTCTGGGCGGTTTACAGAAATATGGTCACCCTAGATAAGCCAAAGTAAATAAATAAGCCTTGACAGCCCACTTGAAGGCCTATAATGATGGAACCTGAAGGCCCTCAATTGGAATAGAGTTCCACAAGCATGGGGCCACTATCGAGAAGTCCCTAACTTTCATGTCCATTCACCTTTGACAGGTGGCAGAAGATGTTGATCTCAGAATGCAGGCTAGTTAGGGTGAGCACGAGTCCTCTAGAACGGAGGAAAGTTCTCTATCTGAAGGGCTAACAGTGAACTCTCCTCCACTTGAAGGATGTCCTATTCCATTCTGGTTTAGAGATAAAGGATCATGGGAACTGTTGGCCATCAACAGTGAGCACCTGGACAGCAGATTGAACAGGGAATCATAGAATCATAGAATAGCAGAGTTGGAAGGGCCTACAAGGCCATCCAGTCCAACCCCCTGCTCAATGCAGGAATCCACCCTAAAGCATCCCTGACAGATGGTTGTCCAGCTGCCTCTTGAAGGCATCTAGTGTGGGAGAGCCCACCACCTCCCTAGGTAACTGGTTCCATTGTTGTACTGCTCTAACAGTCAGAAAGTTTTTCCTGATGTCCAGCTGGAATCTGGCTTCCTGTAACGTGAGCCCATTATTCCGTGTCCTGCACTCCCACAGCTCACCTGGTCTCAGTCTTCCACACCATGGTGATTATTATTATTATTATTTATTTATTTATTTATTTATTTATTTATTTATATGGCACCATCAATGTACATGGCGCTGTACTGCATTTCTATTTCAATTAAAATAATTTGCACCTAAAATTTCACACAGACCCAGCAGTTCCTTCTCGTGTTCTTAATATCAGCCCCACAAATTCGGTGGAGGGAAGAGAGTGAGGCTTCCAACCAGGTAAGAGCCCCATCCCACCCTGCTCTGGGGCCAAACTTCCTGTGTTTGACGGAGCCAGAATGGAACCATGCTATGTGCCCCCTTTCCTGGTGAAGGAGTGAACAGAACAGAGCTACAACCAAATTTTGTTCAAATCTTGATCTATGCCAATTTCTACATTCCAACATCAATAATTTCAGATGATATTTAAGAACCCTTCCCCAAGCTGGCGGCGTCCAGGAGTTTTGACCTACAACCCCCATCATCCTGGCCTGGGGACAATGAGACTTGAAGTCTAATACATCTAGAGGGCACCAAGTTGGTGAAGGTTGAATATTTGCATGACCGAAAAAAGGACAAAAAAAGACTTGCTTTTGCATAAACTTTGCATATATCCAAGGCAGAATACCATTCCGTCCCTGATATAAAGTGATATTAAAACAGATGAACACAGAAAAAATCATCCAGGGTTTAGCGATGAGCTGTTGAATGTTTCAATTTCTAAAGAGTCTCCCAGGGCAGCCCCAAGTAGAGCACATGTCAACAATGTGTTCAGCGTGTCGGGCGGGTCGAGCGTGTTCAGAGGAGGGCAACCAGGATGATCAGGGGTCTGGAAACAAAGCCCTATGAAGAGAGACTGAAAGAATGGGGCATGTTTAGCCTGGAGGAAAGAAGATTGAGGGGAGACATGATAGCACTCTTCAAAGACTTAAAAGGTTGTCACACGGAGGAGGGCCAGGATCTCTTCTTGATCCTCCTAGAGTGCAGGACATGAAATAATGGGCTCAAGTTACAGGAAGCCAGATTCAGGCTGGACATCAGGAAAAACTTCCTGACTGTTAGAGCAGTACGACAATGGAATCAGTTACCTAGGGAGGTGGTGGGCTCTCCCACCCTAGAGGCCTTCAAGAGGCAGCTGGACAACCATCTGTCAGGGATGCTTTAGGGTGGATTCCTGCATTGAGCAGGGGGTTGGACTCGATGGCCTTGTAGGCCCCTTCCAACTCTGCTATTCTGTGATTCTATGATTCTAATCCAGCCTAAAGGAAACTGATGCATGCATGACGGTGGCCAGAGCCATATGTCAGTGGAACTGAAAGATGGAAACATCCAGTGTGTGAAAAGAGAGCCTATGAAAAATGAAAGGAGCAACCCACATGCTTTGCTTGGAAGTAGAAAAGGTCCTGTCACCTTTCCTGCCTATCTCATAAACCGGTCACATCTCTCCAAAGGAAACGTGCCCATTATAATCTTTTGTTCCCTGCCTGAGTTCATTTTCATCTCTTATCAGCCCAGCCCAAAAGAGACTCTATTAAAAAAAGGGAACTCAGCCCATATGCATGTGAGAATGTGTGCCCAAGAGATAAACGTAACCATTGGGACTGATTAACCAGTAAACTCGTTTCCAGAAGTTGCTGATTATTTCTGCAGAGAAGGGAGCATGGTGCTGCATTAACAATGACTTTGCTTCTGTCGGCTTCATTAAATTTCCCACAGAGTGAAATGACTTCAGCTTTCCATGCCTCTATATTTAAGAGCAGGGGGAAAATAACCTTATAGCTCCAGCTTGTCTGCGTCCTTCTTGAATTGTGGAGCCCAGAACTGGACGCAATACTTTAGGCCTCATCTAAAGTATTGCGTCCAGTTCTGGGCTCCACAATTCAAGAAGGATGCAGACAAGCTGGAGCGTGTTCAGAGGAGGGCAACCAGGATGATCAGGGGTCTGGAAACAAAGCCCTATGAAGAGAGACTGGAAGAACTGGGCAGGTTTAGCCTGGAGAAGAGAAGATGGAGGGGAGACATGATAGCGCTCTTCAAATACTTAAAAGGTTGTCACACAGAGGAGGGCCAGGATCTCTTCTCCATCCTCCCAGAGTGCAGGACACGGAATAACGGGCTCAAGTTAAAGGAAGCCAGATTCCAGCTGGAAATCAGGAAAAACTTCCTGACTGTTAGAGCGGTACGAGAATGGAATCAGTTACCTAGGGAGGTTGTGGCCTTTCCCACCCTAGAGGCCTTCAAGAGGCAGCTGGACAACCATCTGTCAGGGATGCTTTAGGGTGGATTCCTGCATTGGGCAGGAGATTGGACTCGATGGCCTTGTAGGCCCCTTCCAACTCTGCTATTCTTGATTCTATGATTCTATGATTCATACCAGGACAAACATCCAGTGCTATTTCTGTGTGTGTGTGTCCCGGTAACGTGTGAGGACTCTGCATTGCAACTGAAGTGAAAAATCGAGTATACTGGAACCACCCAAATATGCTGATGGTTGGAGCTTTCCATTTTAAAAGAAAACTGGAGTTTCCAGTCCTCATGATGGTTTCAGCCAAAAGCTTTTATATACATAAACTGTATTTTCAGAAGCTTTCATCAGGTCAATTTGGCTAATGGTCAGGAATTTCTAGAGTTGTCATTATGAATGTACAGACTTCATACAATCCGTTCCCTCTCTGTTTCACAGAGTGGCAGGCGTCTTTCACGCTACCGTCTGCTGATTGACAGAATGGTATTTTTCTCAATTTCTTGAACTTCCGAAAATGTGTATTTGCACAAATCTGCATTTTCATGCTTTAGCCTATGGGGGAAATGTACATTTTCAGTTGGTGCTATTCATTTTTTTTATTTTTATTTTTTACATTTTTCTATGACTACATTTGCATAGAATTTCAGAAAGTCAAAAGCCAGTCTACACATCTGGGGAGTTTGGATGACTTCAAAAAAGCCAGTCCATTGCAAAATCCACAGGTCAGAGCCATAGAAATCTGAACTCATTTGAATCTACTTCATATTTCTCCAACATCCATAGTTGTAGTCCAAAAAATTGGGAGGGCACCAGGTTGCAGAAGGCTGTGACAGGCAGAGACCCTGAGAATACATTCCTTCCGGATGCCATTCATCTGGCCTTGAGGACTTGAATTCATTGAAGATAAGTAGATATTTCCCAACCAACTCTTTGGCTCAGTTCAGACAGCACATTTCTCAACGATGGTTTTAGAACTCCACGGTGGAGTTGTTACACCACCGTTGAGAAATGTGTTCTCTAGCAGGAAAGCTCCACCCCACGATGGAGTGTGTTTTGTTTTGTTTTTTGGAAAATATTCCATGCTGAATATCCACACTGGGCAGAGAGAGTTCCTGCACAACCATTGTGTGGCATGTTGTGTGGCGGGATCCGTGGAGTTTCCTGTTGCAGTGAGTGGACCCAAGAGCCTAAGGAGATGGTGGGCTCTCCATCACTGGAGATCTTCAAGCAGACACTGGGCGGCCATGTCTCAGCAATGCTTAAACTGGATCCCTACACCAAGCAGGGGGTTGGACTCAATTGCCTAAATGGCCATTTTCAACTCTATTTTTATGTATTTATTTATTATTGCATTTATATCCTGGCTTTTTTTCCTCCAAGGAACCCTAGGTGGTGAACATAATCCTCTTCTCCACTTCATCCTCACAACAACAACCCTGTGAAGTAGGTTAGGCTGAGAGTCCCCCCCCCCCGAACCACGCCCCCCCCCGAACCACTTCGTAACCCGATCGGGACTTTCCAGATTGGGCCTAAACCGGTTCGGGTCAATCCGGACCCCCCCCCAACCCGCTCTGGAACCGGATCTGGAGCGAGATCCAGAGGTCCAGATCGATATTTGGATGCCATTTTGCCCCCCTTCCCCCCTTACCTGCCTCCACGGTAGTTGGAGTGGTGTCTGAATAAGCCCCCTTATTCAGACACTGAATAATGGTGTCTGATTAAGCCCCCCTCCCCCCTTCCCACGTACCTGGCTCTGCCACCATCGCCACACGGACTGCAGCGGTGTCGGGCAGCAGAGCCAAATAAGCCCCCCCCCACTTACCTGGCTCTGCCACTGTCGCCACATGGACTGTGGTGGCGGCAGAGCCAGGTAAGCCACTCTTCCCCCCTCCCCACTTACCTGGCTCCGCCGCCGTCGCCGCTGTGGTCCGTGCGGCAGCTTCGACTGTCGGTGACGCCTAAGGCTGGAAGTAGGTCGCGGCCTACTTCTGGACTTATGCGTCTGGCGGCAGACGAAGCCGCTGGACACAAGCACAACGGCGGTGGACGCGGAGGCAGGTAAGCCCCCTTCCCCACTTACCTGCCTCCAAACTTCAGAATGGTCCGAATCAATTTGGACCGTTCCAAATTGCTTCAGGTGTATCTGGACCTCCCCCAACCTGCCCCAGAACCGGGTTTAGGAGGTCCGGATCGGCCCGCTCCGCTTCGGATTCGGGGATCCGAAACAGAGCGGAGCACACCCCTAGTTTCCATGGCCGTATGGGCACTAGAACCCAGATCTCCTGACTCCCAGTCCAACACTCTAGCCACTAGGCCACACTGGCTCTCTGGGTTTCTTTCTCATTGGAATTGTCTGTGATTGTGCCTTTAGCAACTCCTTCTTGCCCCACCCATTTAGGGCTTCTTTCCCCATTACTATATCTATCCACGGAATACTGCTTAGCAGTTCTTTGAGCTTATTGAAATTAGCTTTCCTAAACTCTATGAGACTACGCTCACCTTTTAGCTTTCCACTAGACCAGCCTTCCCCAACCTGGTGCCTTCCAGGTGTTTTGGACTACAACTCCCATTAGCCCAAGCCAACATGGCCAACGTTTGGGGTGATGGAAGTGCAAAGAGCACCAAGTTGCATCAGAGCATGCAGACCCCAAGGGCGCTATAAGGGCAGAAGTGCAGGTCAGGCTCTTAGTATCAGCCTTGGCTAATCCAGAGGCTTTGTACAGCCTGCCAGTCATAAGGGCTGATGATGCAGGCCCCTATTCTAAGGGTGTAGAAGCTCTTTCAGCCTGAGGGATGAATTCAATTTCAGAGCAGCTCTCAGGAACTCCATTTCAGTGGTGGGCGGGCCTTAAAGAAAAGGGGGTGGGGCCAAAATAACCCCCCCCCCAAAAAAGTAGGTATTTCAGCCCAAAGCATTTATTGCCAGTAACTAAGTTTTAGCAGAGGCATTTCAACTCTTTGGAATTGGGGGAGATGCACGACAGATGGAAAACCACTCAAAAATCAATGGTTGGAGGAAAACAATGGGGTCAGAAGAAAAGGGTGGGGTTCCAGTGGAACGACCCACATACAGTTCCACATAGTTCAATAGGCCAGATTCCTGGAGGTAGACCCGGAAGGGAAAGCGACCCTGATTCTTCCCAATTAAGAGTACTCAAAGATTTTGCCCATTTCTTTTGGCCATGGAACCTTTTCAAAATGGCTGCAACGGCCTGACATTGCCCTGGGCCTTCTCTGTTGACATCCCAGGGTTTCCCAGCACATCTAAATAGGAAGCAACTTCAATATCCCCCCCATGATACTTCCTGTTCCTTTTTCTTTCTTTCTTTCTTTTTGTCTACTGGCATTTTAAAACCCAATATTTGCACTGGAAGATCCCCTATCTATCATAAACATTTTCTCAATGCAAGAGCAATCACTGTTTGTTTATCAGTTTTATTTTAGGCCCAAGTATTAAACCGGCATTGCTCCCTTGATTATTATTCGAATCTCTCTCTCCGCTCTCTCTCTCTCTCTCTCTCTCTCTCTCTCTCCTCTCTCTCTTTTGTTCCAATTCTCCATGACAAAACTGCAAGGGTATTTCAAATTTTCCACCTAATTTAGCAGATCTAAACACCCAGAAGCGCAACAGACCCCTGTCATCAAGAAAGGCTGTTGTGTATTTTTTTCTCCTCAGGAGACACACATTTAAATATTGATGTGTTTCTGAGTTGTAGTCAAAATAGTCATAGAGGTGGGAGGATGAGAGAGAGAGAGAGAGAGAGAGAGAGAGAGAGAGAGAGAGAGAGAGAGAGAGAGAGAACACAGTCACTCCAAGACCAATTTAGCCCTCTCTCTTTCAGGGCATTTTTTATTATTATTTTTAGGTAAGACAGAAAATATTTGACCTGTCAATTAAAACATTCAGTTGATTAATCACCTCTCTTTTAACTGACTGATTAAATTTAAATATATTTGCACAGTAACCGACCCTCAGAGGACCTCGAAGGATGGGTGTAGTTTCTCGACACACAGCTTAATCCACAAAAGCTACCTCTCAGAGTTACAAATTCCATGAATCTGGGGATTTAAATTCTAGACGATTCCCAGTTGCGGTAAATTTTGGAATCAAATCTAGACCGTTCCCTATTCTAGTAGCACACCAAAATTGTTCCAAGACTGAACAAGTTCAGGTCCCAGCAGTATTTCAAAAGATGTAGACTCAAACGGCTTGTTGACGTTGATTTCCAGTGAGCAACATCTGTTTCGGTTGCCTGGTCCATAGAAGAGAAGCCGGAGCGTGTTCAGAGGAGGGCAACCAGAATGATCAGGGGTCTGGAAACAAAGCCCTGTGAAGAGAGACTGAAAGAACTGGGCATGTTTAGCCTGGAGAAGAAAAGATTTAGGGGAGACATGATAGCACTCTTCAAAGACTTAAAAGGTTGTCACACAGAGGAGGGCCAGGATCTCTTCTCGATCCTCCCAGAGTGCAGGACACGGAATAACGGGCTCAAGTGACAGGAAGCCAGATTCCAGCTGGACATCAGAAAAAACTTCCTGACTGTTAGAGCAGTATGACAATGGAACCAGCTACCTAGGGAAGTTGTGGGCTCTCCCACACTAGAGGCCTTCAAGAGGCAGCTGGACAACCCTCTGTCAGGGATGCTTTAGGGTGGATTCCTGCCTTGAGCAGGGGGTTGGACTCGATGGCCTTGTAGGCCCCTTCCAACTCTGCTATTCTATGATTCTATGATTCTATGGTGGCCTGATCCTCCAATGGATACTAATTCAGAGCAGGCGTCTGTATGCCCATCTCTCACCAGATCAACACCCACATGCGCAAGAGGGTGATAGGTGCACAGGTCGCTTTGCCTGTACTCTGGTTGAGGCCATCCGAAGAGATGATCAGACAGATTCAGCGGCATACACGTCACCCTGGCACTTAATTCTATGTGCTGTGGCATATGCAGATATCGGCATGTCAGAGAGATCCACAACAGAATCAAATGAGCTCAGATCTCTATGAATCCAACTGCTGATTCCACAGCAGAAGGGGTTTTCACCAGGGCCGGTGCTACCATAGAGGCCACTCAGGCGACCGCCTAGGGCGCCAAGCTAAGAGGGGCGCCAGGTGAGCCGGCCCGGGCCAGCCCGAAGATTCAGCTGGGCCTTGGTGGGCGAGATAGCGCCCCGTGCCCGCCCAGCCGAAGCGAAGCCAGGGACACTGGGCGGGCAGCGGCTCCACGTTCGGACTTCCGCCCAGAAGCCGCCCTCCCAGAGCCACTCGAGCCGCCCGGAAGCCGCCTTCCCAGAGCCTGAAGGCCGCCGCTGCCAGAAGAAGAAAAAGCACGTGGCAAGTTCGACCCTGGCCCAAGCCAGCCTCTGCCTTACTCCCGAGGAAAGGGCACCGGGTCGCCTCGCCTCTCTCCTCAAACAGGCCGTGATGTCCAGGCAGGCGGGCAAGCGGGACTCCCTCTCCCTTCCCCCAGGAAAGCCAGGGACTTGTGGACTCCTCGCAAGGCAAACTCTCCTGCTTCCCAATCCTGCGCGCGTGGGTCAACAGGACTTGCATCCGGGAAAGCATTGCACCGGGAGGCACCAGTGCGGCCTGATCCACCTATGACTCCTTGCTCTGAAGTCTTATTCCCCTGAGTAAATGTGCAGAGGGGATTGGGACGTCAGGCTGCATAGCGGGTTGCGTTTGCACGGAAGTAAGTCCCGGTTAATTCCAGACGGCTCAGTCCCAAATCGAAGTGAGCCAGCCCCAGCTCTGCACTCGGCGCACACGTTCAAACTTCCGCACAATTGGGGTGGGGTACAAGTAGCTCGCCTTGCCTAGGGCGCAAAATAGTCTGGCACCGACCCTGGTTTTCACAGGCCATGGCTAGATGAGGGGGTTGGAGGGTGACGATTTCGTGATTTTATGATCGTGAGATCGTCGCCCTCATCTACACACAATGCGTGACATAACAGCAGCCGTTTTGGATTTTCTTAAAAGGAAAAGGAGCGCACGAGCACTTGAACAAAAGGTAAGGGGTTTTTTTTGGACTCGATGGACTCGAGATCACGGAAGAAGCGGGGGGAAAGGGTAGGGCGATATCCTGGGCCAAGGGAGGGATCATCCCTTCTGCTCCTGGGATCCCCTGTGCATCATGTGGACACACAGGGATGATCCTGGGGCGATCACCAGGATATCGCCTGGTCTAGCCATGGCCACAGATTCTGTGGGCATCCAGACTGTGTGTTTCCGCCTTCCCCCACTAAAAAAGTTTTTTACACAAATTTAGTTGCAGGAAAATATATAACTTATTTTAAAAAACAGCCAAAAATATGTATTTTCCTCTATAGGTTAAAGTATGAAAATGCATAAGGCAGGAGAATTTGCACATTTGTGCAAGTGCAAATTTGCACAAGTTTGGGAATCTGGAAGAATAAATTGGTTCTGTCAATGAGTGGACAATAGAAGGAAAGGCACCTGGAATGGGTTGTACAAAATCCGTCCATCCCTAAGGACCTCTGGGAGCCATACTGTTGAAGAAGTCACATGGATCAGTGGCAGAGCTCGCACGTTCCGTGCAGAAGAATTCAAGTGCAATCCCTGCCATCTCCAGGTAAAATGGTCATAGGTGGTCAGACCGAAGGGCCGCTTTCTGACTGAGATCTTGCAGGAGTCTCTGCACCTAAAGATGGATAATACTCAACTAGATGGATCGATCTTGGGAGACACGGACAGCATCAAAAGTAGGTCTGGTTGGGCACGTGCCCTGGACTCATACCCCATTGCCATGACCCCCTTGGACTTGCTCTTCGTCTTCACCATTGCAACTTGCCTGTTCATCTCCCTCCCACTCTGGCCCACACAATGGTGGTGCTAAGAAGATGGAGCAGGGAGCACATGGTCCCTCAAAACTCTGGAATCAGCAGTGCTGAGAGGGGGGCAGTTAAAAAGCTCTCTGGGACCAGGGAGCTATTGACAGTGCTAGGCTAGAAGAACCAATGGCCACTTTCATCCACAAGCCCTTTTCGTTCTGACCCATGTTTGTATTAATCTGTGATTTTTTAAGAAAAACATACATGAAAATTCGCATTTAAATATTCATTTAAATATTCATTTCTAAGGCCTCAGCTAGACCTACCTGGTCTAGCGGGATGGAGGGGTGAAGATCTCATGATTTTTTTATCCCAAGGTCTCCCCCTCTGATTACACACAGCGCGTGACGATCTCGGAGGGAGAGGACGTCACGCCCGCCATTTTGTTTCATTTTTTTTCTTAGAGGAGCGCACGAACACTCATGCGCAAAAGGTATTTTATTTATTTATTTATTTATTTATTGCACTTATACACCGCTCCCATAGCCAAGCCTCTCTGGGCGGTTTACAGAAATTCTAAAATTAAGATAAAAACGAGTATACAAAGTTTAAAATTCTAAAACGTAGAACATACACACATAAAGTATTAAAAACAGTTAAAAAACTAAACATGTCGGTGATTAAGATGTGCTGCCATATGCCTGGGCAAAGAGGAAAGTCTTGGCACCGGATAGATAGCAGCGTTGGCGCCAGGCGAGCCTCGTCAGGGAGATCGTTCCACAGTCTGGGGGCCACCACTGAAAAGGCCCTGTCCCTCGTTGCCACACTCCAAGCCTCTCTCGGAGTAGGCACCCAGAGGAGGACCTTAGATGTTGAACGTAGCGACCGGGTATATTCACGTCGGGAGAGGCGTTCCATCAGGTATTGTGGTCCCAAGCCGTGTAAGGCTTTATAGGTCAAAAACAGCACCTTGAATTGGGCTCGGAAACATACAGGCAGCCTGTGCAAGCGGACCAGAGCAGGTGTCATATGGTCAAACCTTCTGGTTCCCGAAATCAATCTGGCCGCTGCATTTTGCACAAGCTGCAGCTTCCGAACCGTCTTCAAAGGCAGCCCTACGTAGAGCGCATTGCAGTAATCTAACTTGGAGGTTACCAGAACATGGACAACGGAAGCCAGGTTATCCCTGTCCAGATAGGGGCGTAGCTGGGCCACCAACCGGAGTTTGTAGAAGGCACTCCGTGCCACTGAGGTCAACTGAGCCTCAAGTGACAATGACGGATCTAAAAGAACCCCCAAGCTACGAACCTGCTCCTTCAGGGTGAGTGCAATCCCATCCAGAACCGGTAGAACACACCCCATCCTGTAAAAAAAAATTAAAAAGGAGTTTTTTTATATTTTTTACTATTTTTCCTGCTCTACCCACTTTGTGCCCCGTGAGCGGGTCCAAGCTCCTCGCAAGGAACTGGGACAAACCGCAATGCCCCCCCACACACACATTCCGCGGTCTCGGGATCATCCTGAGAATGTGGGAAAAGCGGGCTCGAAGGGGAGGGTGTGATCCCAGGACAAGGGAGGGATCATCCGTCCCTGATCCCAGGATCCCCTGTGCGTCATGTGGATGCACAGGGATGATCCCAGGGATCACCCCAGGATTTTGCCCCGTCTAGATATGGCCTAAGTGTATTTTCTGCCTTAATACACATTTCTAAATTTTTATTCTGTCTCTTACCAAAAAAAACAAAATGTTTTTGAAAGTGTTGTGATACTTGAGCTGAGAACTGCATTGGAACTTTTGGGGGAGTGTGAAAGCCATGTAGGCGTTTTGGGAGGGGCAGATCAGCAAAGGTAACCATTCTTCCTATCGGGATCCCTCGTAAGGATCCCTGAAGGTTCCGGCCTCACTCAGTTTTCAACATGGATATTATTGTTCCACCGCCGCAGACAGTTATTCCTCCTGACTAACTCTATCTCATTTGCATCCCATCAAGAAAAATTGCCAACAACTGGATGAACAAAGTTGTGTGCGAGGGAGGCCAGATGGAGGACACCAGAGGCTGAATGTGCATCGAAATGTGGACTGGCATGTGTGCATTGGATGGCAGGTGCGTTACTCTGTCAAAACAGCAGCCTTCTCAATGCACATCTGAATGAACACTCATCCACAAGTAACACAACTAGTCAACTCAGATGTGCTGCCTACAGCTAATATGCATCAGATATTGCAGGGATAACTCCCCACCCCACCCTCAGCAACAATCACACATGCATAGTAACATAAAGTTGGCAGGGACCAACCTTCTGCGCAGTGCAGGAATCCAGTTTAAAGCATCCATGACAGATGGCTGTCCAGTCTTCTCTTGAATACTTCCAGTAATAGAGAACCCACCACCTCCAGAGGCAGTTAGTTCCATTGACTGACGCCTCTGGCCATTAAGGTTTTTGTTTTGTTTTTTGCTGATGTGCAACCAGAATCTTCCCAATTGGTGGCCATCACTACAACTACTGGTTCCTCTCTATTTGGCCCTGGTTAGGCCTCGTCTAGAGTATTGCGTCCAGTTCTGGGCTCCACAATTCAAGAAGGACGCAGACAAGCTGGAGCGTGTTCAGAGGAGGGCAACCAGGATGATCAGGAGGGCAACGAGGATGATCAACGAAGCAAAGGAGTGAACCAGCTACTCCCATGGGAACTTCCTACAGAGATAAGCTTGCTGAAAACATCTGAAATTCTCAAACCATTTCCTAATAAATCTAACCACTAGGTACAAGGCCTATACCTGACACCCACATGGCCAGTCCAGGAAGGCAAAAGGAGCAAACTGAAGCCACAGCAATGGGAGGAATCAATAGCACAGAGCTGTTGTGCTTCTTAGAATCATAGAATCATAGAATAGCAGAGTTGGAAGGGTCCTACAAAGCCATCAAGTCCAACCCCTGCTCAATGCAGGAATCCACCCTAAAGCAGCCCTGATCATCCTGGTTGCCCTCCTCTGAACACGCTCCAGCTTGTCTGCGTCCTTCTTGAATTGTGGAGCCCAGAACTGGACGCAATACTCTAGATGACGCCTAACTAGGGCCGAAAAGAGAGGAACCAGTACCTCACGTGATTTGGAAGCTATACTTCTATTAATGCAGCCCAAAATATCATTGGACTTTCTTGCAGCCATATCACACTGTTGGCTCATATTCAGCTTGTGATCTACAACAATTCCAAGATCCTTCTCGTTTGTAGTATTGCTGAGCCAAGTATCCCCATCTTGTAACTGTGCCTTTGGTTTCTAGTTCCTAGATGTAGAACTTGGCATTTATCCCTATTAAATGTCATTCTGTTGTTTTCAGCCCAGCACTCCAGCCTATCAAGATCACTTTAAAGTTCGTTTCTGTCTTCCAGGGTGTTAGCTGTTCCACCCAATTTCTTCCTGAAGAAATATTCCTGAATTCTATTTCGGAGAAGCCCTCAGGGGCCAGGGGTGGGCAGGGATGAAAGCGAAAGGGGCAGTGTGGAAATACCACAAATATGAGCACACTGTAGCTTAAGGCTCTTACTGCCAATAGCAAAGCCGTGGGGAGGGCATTTCAGGCTTTAAGAGCGTCACCAGAGGTGGGGGAATCCTGTTTTCCTACCGTCGCTTTTCTGTCCCACAATAAGGACGATCAGCTTCCTCTTTCTTCACATGGGGGAAGAAAGATGTAGCAAACAAGGAGCACGTGGCCCATTCAGTGGCCATTTTCTATCCTGCTGCTTAGGCGGCACATTTCATTACAGCCAACAAAGTCAGATTTTCCGGGTCTTTTTTTCAATGGGAGAACTAGCAGGAGGAGCAGGAGGAAAGTGGGAGGTGGACGCCGTTGTGAAAAGGACCCGTGATAAAATGTTTGTCTGACGACGCTATTAGGATGCGGGGGGAAACTGCACAAATGGTAGATAGCCTAGCTGCGGTGATCCATGCTCTGATAACCTCTCGTTTGGATTACTGCAATGCGTTATACGTGGGGCTGCCTTTGAAAACAGTCTGGAAACTTCAACTGGTACAAAACAGGGCAGCCCGGTTACTAACAGGGACAGGCTGACGAGACCACACCACGCCAGTCCTTTTCCAGCTTCATTGGCTGCCAGTCCCGGTCCAGGCCCGATTCAAAGTGCTGGTATTAACATTCAAAGCCCTAAACGCTTTGGGGCCAGGTTATCTGAAGGAACGCCTCCTCCCATATGTACCTGCCCGGTCATCCTCAGGGGTCCTTCTCCATGAGCCCCTGCCAAAGGAAGTGAGGCAGGTGGCTACCAGGAGCAGGGCCTTCTCTGCTGTGGCATCCCGGCTGTGGAATGAACTCCCTAAGGAGGTTCGCTTGGCACCTACATTGTATGCTTTTAGACGCCAGGTGAAGACCTTTTTGCTCTCTCAGCATTTTAACAGTATATAAATAAATTTTAACTTGGTATTTTAAATTTGTAATTTTGCATTGCTGCTGTTTTTATCTGGTTGAGCTTTTATATTGTATTTTATATTATGGTTTTATACTGTTGTTTTATTCTTTGAATGTTTTTAATTTTTGTGAACCACCCAGAGAGCTCTGGCTATTGGGCGGTATAAAAATGTAATAAATAAATAAATAAATAAAAAACCACCAAAGTACTCATGGTCAGAGCAGCAGGTATGACGCTAGGGGCAGGTGCCAGGTTTATTTTTATTTACTTATTTATTTATTTATTTATTGCATTTTTATACTGCCCAATAGCCAAAGCTCCCTTGGCAGTTCACAAAAACTAAAACCACTCAAAGTATAAAACAAACAGTATAAAAACATGATATAAAATACACGTTAAAAAGTTATTAAAAACATACCACACATGATTAAAACATCTTTAAAACATCCTTAAAACATTCTGGTTTAGCTCCCAGGCCTGAGGGGGTGTATCCCTGAAATAGCACCAAACCAGTTTTTTAAATAATAATAATAATAATAATAATAATAATAATAATAGGATTTGTTACCCGCCTCTCCCTCTGGATCGAGACGGGGTACAACACAAATGCAAGCACCATAAAATACATATAACTAATTAAAACATTTAAAACGAATACATGATTAAAAGCAGCCCATTATTAAAAAGGAGGGGGAAATTTCCACCTAGCCAAAATCACTCCTTTTAATTCGAAAAGCAAATCTAGAAATAGTGCGTTGTAGTTCCAATTCTTGAAAGAAAAAAAGTAACAATGACAAGAAGAAGTTTTTCTTCACCTCTGAAAGAGGTTTTTTAATAATAATAATAATAATAATAATAATAATAATAAATAGGGATCAATAATATAATAAAATAGTATAAATATAGTATAAATAAATAAATAAATAAATAGTATAAATAAAATAATATAATAATAAAAATAGGGATCTGAAAGAGGTTTTTTTAAATAATAATAATAATAATAATAATAATAATAATGATAATGATAATAAAATAGGGATCAATAAGCCAATCAAATTGCTCCCGAAACTGCACCTGAGCAAACGCCGCTGCCAGGTTGCGTTTGTCTTCCCCCGGCTGGAGCAGTTTCTCACTCACGGACCGCTTCCGCTCCCCCACTGAGACTGTCAGCTAGTGTTTACTCCGGTGCAGCCCAGAAATGGGCCGCCAGCCAGGTGGGTTAACAGAGGTGGGCAAATGCTGGAACAACTCATTTACTGCCTTGTGCTGAGTGTCATAAATTTATTAACAAGGAGACCGAGCTGACACCTCGGTGACAGGATATAATTCCTTTACCCAAAAGCCTTAACAGCCCTTGACACAAAAAATTAAGCTAAATTACATTATTTTAAAGGAGCAGATGGGGAATGCTAAACGTTTACCCAGGGACAGAGAGAAGTTACCTCATCACAGTCCATTACTGCTGCTAAGAAACATCTAATACCTTCCATTAGAGAGTCCCAGGCAGCAGTTGTAGGTAAGGAATTGTGCCTAGGTGTTAGGCTGGAGAATCATAGAATAGTAGAGTTGGAAGGGGCCTAAAAGGCCATCGAGTCCAGCCCCCTGCTCCATGCAGGAATCCACCTGAAAGCATCCCTGACAGATGGTTGTACAGCTGTCTCTTGAAGGCCTCTAGTGTGGGAGAGCCCACAACTTCCTTAGGTAACTGGTTCCATTGTCGTACTGCTCTAACAGTCAGGAAGTTTTTCCTGATGTCCAGCTGGAATCTCACTTCCTTTAACTTGAGCCCATTATTCCATGTCCCGCACTCTGGGAGGATCGAGAAGAGATCCTGGCCCTCCTCTGTGTGACAACCTTTCAAGTCTTTGAAGAGTGCTATCATGCCTCCCCTCAATCTTCTCTTCTCCAGGCTAAACCTGCCCAGTTCTTTCAGTCTCTCTTCATAGGGCTTTGTTTCCAGACCCCTGATCATCCTGGTTGCCCTCCTCTGAACACGCTCCAGCTTGTCTGCGTCCTTCTTGAATTGTGGAGCCCAGAACTGGACGCAATACTCTAGACGAGGCCTAACCAGGGCTGAATACAGAGGAACCAGTACCTCACGTGATTTGGAAGCTATACATCTGTGGTGGACATCTCACAATAGGCTGGGGAAAACACCTTTACACACAGGGAAGGAACTAGTTATCTTGCTGCCCTGGAAAGCTGACCCTGTTCAGACAACACACTAAGCCACGGTGGTTAAGCATTTTGCGCTGAACATTATGGCTTAGCGTGTCATGTGAACCATGACTTAGCATGTTGTGTGAACCATTCCTAACCATGGTGGCTACATAACCATGGTTTAAACACGCTCACTAACCACTTGCTGCAAAAAGGCTAGCAGCCTAACCATGGCTAAGTGTGTTGTCTAAACAGGCCCTGTGTGTGTTGTGCTATATTCAGGTGTAGGCAACTGGCGGCCCGCCAGATGTTTTGGGCTTCAACTCCCATTGGCCCTAACCAGAGCTGAGGGATCATGGGAGTTGTAGGCCAAAACATATGGGAGGAGGCAGAAGTTTACATACACACACACACACACACACACACACACACGCATGTGTTCTAACCCCCTTCTTCTCAGGGCTGGGTCCAGATTATCATAGAATCATGGAATAGCAGAGTTGGAAGGGGCCTACAAGGCCATCGAGTCCAACCCCCTGCTCAATGCAGGAATCCACCCTAAAGCATCCCTGATAGATGGCTGTTCAGCTGCTTCTTGAAGGCCTCTAGTGTGGGAGAGCCCACAACCTCCCTAGGTAACTGATTCCATTGTTGCACTGCTCTAACAGTCAGGAAGTTTTTCCTGATGTCCAGCTGGAATCTGGCTTCCTTTAACTTGAGCCCGTTATTCCGTGTCCTGCACTCTGGGAAGATCGAGAAGAGATCCTGGCCCTCCTCTGTGTGACAACCTTTTAAGTATTTGAAGAGTGCTATCATGTCTCCCCTCAATCTTCTCTTCTCCAAGCTAAACATGCCCAGTTCTTTCAGTCTCTCTTCATAGGGCTTTGTTTCCAGACCCCCGATCATCCTGGTTGCCCTCCTCTGAACACGCTCCAGCTTGTCTGCGTCCTTCTTGAATTGTGGAGCCCAGAACTGGATGCAATGAGGAACCTTGGACGAGTTACTTTTAACCAAACCCCTCCCTCAGTGAATTCACCTTCTCACCAACACTGTCACCCGCTCCTCTTGCTCCTCAACTTCTTTCTCAACATGGCTGCCACTTGCTCACTTGACAGACATAGAACCAGCGAGCCAGCAGGGCGTGACATGTCCTGCTTCTCCTTCTCATGACCACTGTTATCTGGGCCAGAGAAAGAGGCAGGGGAACAAGCTGGTTGCAATGGTGAAGTGGAGCAGCAATTCCAGGGGGATCTGGTCAGTGGGGGCCCCCGTTTGGAGTGGGCCCTCGGCTGGTGCCCAAACATGCCTATCTTTGATGCTGTCCCTCATTTGTGTTTTTCGAATAATAATAGATTTCGAATAATTTCGAAATAATTAGAATAATTATTTCGAATAATTAGATTGTAAGCCTATGCGGCAGGGTCTTGCTATTTACTGTGTAATCTGTACAGCACCATGTACATTGATGGTGCTATATAAATAAATAAATAATAATAATAATAATAATAATAATAATAATAATAATAATAATAATATTTCTTACCTGCCTCTCTAATTGGATTGAGGCAGGGAACAACAGCAAGCATAAAATACATAGAATACTGATTAAAAACATAGTATACACAGTTAAAAACATCCTAAAAGTATCCTAAAAGCATACTATAAGTATCCTAAAATTCCACTGGATAGGCCTGCCAGAAGAGATCACTCTTTATGGCTTTCTTGAATGCTAAAAGACTGTCAAGCCGACGAGTCTCCTCCGGCAGGCCATTCCACAGACTGGGAGCAGCAGAACAGAAGGTCCTCTGGGTAATGGCTGTCAGCCTAGTCTTTGCTGACTGAAGTAGATTCATCCCAGCGGACCTGAATGTGCAGGGCAGATTGTATGGGAGAAGGTGATCCCTCAGGTAACCTGGACCCAAATCATGTAGGGCTTTAGAGGTAATAACCAACATGTTATGCTTCGCCCGGAAACTAATAGGCAGCCAGTGAAGTGATTTTAGAGTTGGTGTAAAATGGTCACTCTTAGGTGTACCAGTGACCAGCCCGGCTGCCATATTTTGCACTAGTTGAAGTTTCCGGACTAGGCACAAAGGTAGCCCTATGTAGAGCGCATTGCTGAAGTTGAGCCTTGAAGTTACCAGCGCGTGCACAACCGTCTTTAGGACTTCTGACTCTAGGAAGGGGCGCAGCTGGCGTATCAGCCGAAGTTGACAGTAGGCACTCCTGGCCGTCGCATCTATCTGGGCTGTCATTTGGAGCGACGGATCCAGAAGCACCCCCAAGCTATGGACAGTCTCTCAGGGGGAGTGTAGCCCCATCCAGAACTGGCTGACACACCTCCAAACCCAGGTTGCGGCATTTGACAGTGAGCACCTCCGTCTTGTCTGGATTCAGCTTCAGTTTGTTTTTCCTCATCCAGCCCATTACCTCCTCTAAACATTCATTCAGAGGAGACACACTATCCTTAGCTGACGCTGTTATTGAAGGCATAGAGAAATATATTTGGGTGTCATCAGCATACTGATAGCACCCCGCCCCATGCCTCTGGATGATCTCCCCCAGCAGTTTCATGTAAATATTAAATAGCATCGGGGAAAGGATGGCACCTTGTGGTACGCCATACAACAGCTCCTTCTTTGAGGAGCAACTATCCCCAAGCTCTTTGCTTGTTTGTTTGTTTTAAGAAAGTTGTAAAGGGGGAAGCAGGGCAAAATGAGTAGGAGAAAGAGAGAGAGAAAAAAGAAAAAATTAGACATATAAATGGTACAATAATAATAATAACAACAACAACATAGCGTCCTAGGTCAGAGGTTTGAGCTTATCAATCCAAAGAATTTCACGGGCCAGTTTTCACACGCAACCCAAAGAATTTGTCTTTTTTCCAATCCTACTCACATTTACCCGGGTTGAGCTCGCAGTGCATAGAATGCAGCCAAGCAAACCTCCCCGTGAACCTCGTTCAGCAACTTATTAAACCATATATTCACACCTTCAATCCACCACGTTCACTAAAGGGGAGAAGGGTTTCGCGGCGGCTGCCTCTCCCCTGACCTCTGCGTTCAGCAGAAGGTGGGAGAGCGGAGAAAATTCGGCAGATGCGGTTTGAAGGTGAGATAAAAGCAATATAGTTTTACAGAGAGAAGGTTCTTTTTTAAAAAAATAAATAAATAAAGACACCAAACAGATGGTAATCTAGAAAGAAATAAAGCGAGAAAGAAACTCACATTAGCAATGAAACCGAGGCACGGAAACAAACAACTACGGGAAGCTCTAAACGCAAGGAAGAGAAGAGCGGATGGCCTCATTAATGAGAGGAGAAAACTTAAAATAATGGCTAAGGAACGGAGGGAAACATTCATCGCTCGCAGTAAAAGTTTTCGTTCTGAAACGAACAGCACCAGGCAAAGGGTGGAGGCAAGATTTTCACAAGTCAGAGGGGGGGGGTGATTCATCGGGACGGGAGCGTCAATAGGTGTGTGCAGCACGTTTCAACTCGGCTCAGCAATACTACAAATGAGAAGGATCTTGGAATTGTTGTAGATCGCAAGCTGAATAGGAGCCAACAGTGCGATATGGCTGCAAGAAAGGCAAATGCTATTTTGGGCTGCGTTAATAGAAGTATAGCTTCCAAATCACATACTGGTTCCTCTCTATTCGACCCTTGTTAGGCCTCATTTAGAGTATTGCGTCCAGTTCTGGGCTCCACAATTCAAGAAGGACGCAGACAAGCGGGAGCATGTTCAGAGGAGGGCAACCAGGATGATCAGGGGTCTGGAAACAAAGCCCTGTGAAGAGAGACTGAAAGAACTGGGCATGTTTAGCCTGGAGAAGAGAAGATTGAGGGGAGGCATGATAGCACTCTTCCAATACTTGAAAGGTTGTCACACAGAGGAGGGACAGGATCTCTTCTCGATCGTCCCAGAGTGCAGGACACGGAATAACGGGCTGAAGTGACAGGAAGCCAAATTCTGGCTGGGCATCAAGGAAATCTTCCTGACTGTTAGAGCGGTACAATGGAACCAGTTACCTAGGGAGGTTGTGGGCTCTCCCACCCTAGAGGCCTTCAAGAGGCAGCTGGACAACCATCTATCAGGGATGCTTTAGGGTGGATTCCTGCATTGAGCAGGGGGTTGGACTCAATGGCCTTTTAGACCCCTTCCAACTCCACTATTCTATGATTCTATGCCACTGCTCAGGGGGGTGGAAAACTTGTGGCAAGGAGCGGGGTCATTGGGGGGACACCCTGAGTAGCTCAGTAGTGGGAGTGCTCCTGCTCTGCATGGAGGAGGTTCTACATTCAACCTGTAAAGGAGAACAGATAGACTGCACTGAACATGATGTCGTTGGGAAAGGGTAGTTTAGTTTGGTTTTATTATTATGCACAAATTTAAAATGACAAAGCGCCTTGGTAGCCCGGTCTGTCTGGCCGGGGGGGGGGGGGGGGAGGAAGGTCAGACAGCGGTCAGTCATCTCCAAGGACAAAGGAGGTGCGAAACAAAGGTAATAAGCCTTGGCACCAAGAAGGAGGGGGACGGGTGAAATGAAACAAGGGAAAAGGTATATAGTTGAGAACCCGCCCCCAATCTCCTGTTCTGGTCCTTTGCAAAAGGATGTGGAGAGAACCATGATGGAAGGAGCAAGGCCCTACCTGCGAGTAGGTAGTCACAGTTAAGATTTTATTGTTTTATACATTACTGGGTTTTTCTGCTATGCATGTTTTCAAGTTATTTTTTCATTGTTCCTCCCATGTATTTACCCTACCCTTCGTCTTAATAAAGTCTTCTACCCCACAATTTGTGAGCCCTTGTTGTCTTGGCTTGGGTCTGTGCTAAATCTGTTGGTGACAGGTCACGGAAAGACTTGCTCAACCTTTACACAACCTACGCCCTTTCCACTTAAAAGGGTCAGGGTGGAGATGATCAGAGAGAGAGAGAGAGAGCTCTTGTCTTGCCCAAGATCAGCTGCCAGTCAGAGTTAGACAACACTAAGGCCACAGCTAGACCTAAGGTTTATCCTGGGATCATCCAGGGTTCGCCCCTGCCTGAGCACTGGATCCCCTGTGTGTCACCTAGTTGAACAGGTTTGACCCCTGGACGATCCAGGGATAAACCTTAAGTCTAGCTATGGTCTGAGTTAGATGGACAAAGACTCTGACCTGGTACAGGGCACGATCCTCAGTTCTTCCATGTGGAATAAAGGGTGAAGATGGGAAGAATTGGCTTCAGTGGAGGCTGGTGGCTCTGATTTCAGTGGGGCTGTGAATCCATTCTGGGTTTCAGCCAGAACTCTAAAAGAGCCATTCGAAATGCTTCGTCCTCTCCCCAAACTAGGTTCAGCACCTTGGATAGCTCTGCTGGATGGCTTTCTATTGGTGAGGTTCATGGGCTTCCATTTTCAAAATGTCCATGGTAAGAACCACCTTTTTCTTTTTAGGCTTCTACTGTCTGTGTTTTGGCTTATCTCGAGATGTCTCAAGGTCCGAGATCAGAGCAAGCCTCAGTGAACTGGACCGAATGATCTCAGCTGCATCCCGGTGGGGACTGTTGACCACACATACACACACCAGGGTTTGCGAACGCCCGTTTCAGGAGTGGGGAATCCCAAGTGATCTCCAGAGAGTCACGCAAACATGTTTGCTTATTTCCTGTTAATTTCAACCTAATCCTTTTAACTGGAAATGCCAGAGGTTGAAGCTGGACTATTTGCACGAGAAGCAGGTGCTCTTAACACTGAGCTATTCTCCCTTATGAACCTTCATACTTCCCTCCCCTGCCCCAAGCCATATTTGTCCCACTAAACTAAAAAGACCCTGGTCCTTTCTACACAAGGCTTTTATTGTGTTCTCGTGATTCCTTACTCATGGTCATTAGTGGGCCCTTTACATGACATCTTCATCCTTCAGAGCCTCTTCCATGCTTTGCAGCCATGAGCACAGTTCCTCCCCCACCCTCTTAATGAGGAAAACCTGGTATTTTTCTCAATGGCATCATAGACATCTTGTGTAGTTGCATAATTCTGCTACACCACAGTGCCACCTAGTGGTTGTGCACTGGAACATATAGAAAGGCAGAGAAAGAAAACCCCAAGGGGTGGGAGAAACATGTAAAGCAACCACTCTTAATTCTGCGAAGAATCCAGAACCCTTGGTAAAGGTGTGGGTTAAAAGCCTCAGGTAGAAAAGCCACCAACAACTTTAGCTTTTCTTTGTGGAAAGATTAAAAATATCAGATCATAAAAGGATCCATGCTAAGATCAGAGCAGAGACCTGTAACAGAAGTCCGGGTCCACCTGCAGGCCTGGTGCTGCCATAGAGGCAACTCAGGCGGCGGCCTAGAGCGCCAAGCAAACGAGGGCACCGAACAGCATACCCGGAAGCTGCTGTCCTAGAGCGGCTTCCAGGCACGCTGTTCCAAAGCCGCCGCCCCGGCCTCCGCCCAACCCCAGCGTCCTGGCTCCTTCGAAGCCAGGATGCTGGGGTTGGAGGCAGAGGCTTCAGTATGGCACGCCAGGAAGCCACTTCCAGGCGCGCCACTTCAAAGCCTCTTCCCCACCCCCCAATCCCAGCATCCTGGCTTCAAAGCAAGGAGCGGGCATGGAAGGGGCGGGGCGGAGGCTTCAGTACGGCGCGCCAGGAAGCCACTTCCGGGCGAGCCACTTCAAATCCTCTCCCCAACCCCCAACCCCAGCATCCTGGCTTCAAAGCCAGGAGCGGGAGGGAACGGGTGGTGAGCGAGCAAGCGAGGTGGGAGCCGGAGCAGTGAGTGAGCGAGCGAGCGGGGGTGGCGAGCGAGCAGGGACCGGAGCAGTGAGTGAGCGAGCGGGTGGGGGCGGCAAATGGGTGAGTGAGGGGGGAGCCAGAGCGGTGAGCGAGCGGGTGGGGGCGGCGAGGGGGGAGCGAGGGGGAGCCGCAGCAGCGAGCGGCCGAGGGCAGCGGGCAGGAGCAGTGAGTGAGTGAGCGGGCAGGCGGGGGGGAGCGGTGAGCGAGCAGGCGGGCAGGCGAGTGAGGGGGAGGTGAGTGAGCGAGTGGGGGGGTGGGGCAGAGGCTTCAGAACACACCTGCCTAGGGCGCAATATAGTCTGGTGCCTGCCCTGTCCACCTGACAACCTTGCAAGGTAGGCTCCAGGACCAAACGTCCTGAACTCCCAGGCAACCCACCTCCCTAGCCTTGTCCACAACCGGGACGAGCTAGATGTTCAGGGAATAACACAGAGACACACATTTAGGGACCAAAGCAAATTTATTGCAATCACTAAAACTAAGACGTAAGGCCTTGGTCAGTAAAGAGCCCCTTAAAAAGGGAAAGGGGAAAGGAGGGAAGGGAAAGGAGGAAAAGGGATGAGGAAGGAAGGCGAGGAAAAGCTCTAGCACTTAGCCATTACCCCAATAAACAATCATACGTCCCCACACCCAGCCAAAATGGCGGCTGGCCTTCTCCAGGGGGGAATCTGCACGTCATTCCGAGATCGCTTCTAAGCGACCCCAGTGTGGTGTGAAAGCGAGCGTGTAACTTGCGTTTTGAAGAGCCGACGAAGAGACGTCCTTTCCACCGCCGCTGCCACCCAACTCCCTCCTCGCCGGCTGGGACGGAGAGCTCAGAGGAAGAAGGCGGGGTGGAGAGCTTCTTCCGCTCTCAACCCCGCCTTCTTCAGCCGAGCTCTCCTCGCCGGTTGGCAAGGAGGTCTGTGGGTGGCGGCGGTGGGAAGGACGTCTCTTCGTCGGCTCTTCCAAAGGCCAGTTACACACTCGCTTTCACGCTGCACTGGGGTCGCTTAGAAGCGATCTCGGAACGACGTGCGGATTCCCTCCAGGATACCTACACACTTTAAAACATTAAAAAACCTTTCTAACTCCGAGCAACCCCCTCCTGGTTGCCTCGGACCTGATCTTCCCACTTGACATATGCACGCACCCCCAAGGAAGATGGAGGGTCTTCTTCATGGGCCTTTTCATCTCTTCGTTGGACCACCAGCCCCATGACTCTTGTTAACCAACCAGCGCCCTTTCAGGGCTTCTGCCTACCCATTCCCACGGGGTGAGGTCCACCTTCTTTTCCCACAGCGGAATCCAGTTAGCTTCTCCACCACCCTGATAGCCTCCAGGTGCTAGAGTGGGAGATACATCAGCTCAAGGCAGGGATGACCTTGGCCGGCCGCCTGAGCCTGGCACAGCAGTTTTGAAACACAACAGAGCATACGTAGAAGGCAGATTTCACAATCACATAGCAACAGCTCAGAGGCACAGGTTTGCACCCCTGCCCTTCACAAGACCTATTGAGTCCAGCATCATTTTCGCTCAGTGGCCAAGCAGGCGCTTGATGGTGCTATATAAATAAATAAATAAATAAATAAATAATAATAATAGCACAGGACCATAAGTGCACCTCCTCTGATCCCGGAGATAATATATTTAGCCCTCGGGACTAATCCCCAATCCCCTACTCCATGGGTCTCCAACATGGTGTCCATCAGAATCACTGCCACCCATCAGGGCCCTAACCCTTTCTGAATTTCACTTTCTTTTAATTGTGATGTTCTTTAAATTGTCGTGCTGCAAAGTGAAATCCTGGCCTCCAGCCCATATTTGTTTCCAGTAATACGTCTGGGTCCAATATGGGGCATTTCGGGCTGAACCCCATTCATGCCTTTTACTCAGTTTATTTGCCGCGTTTCTTGTCTGAGGCTCACCAATTTGCCTTCTACAGGTATTTTGTGAAGGACTATGCCCACCGTGGTAGCCATCTTCTGAATGGACAGGCCCTCCCATGGTAGCCATTTTGTGAGAGTGCCCACAACACTCTCTGAACCTTCCAAAAGGGCTTAGTGATGCAAAAAGTTTGGGAAACCTTGCCTACTCCAGTCCCCTGATAATTTTATTTGCCCTTTTCTATACCTTTTCCAGGTACAAACCATCAATTTATAGAAGAGCATTTGTATGCTATCTGGCTTTATATGAAGATGAGAAAGAGCTTTGCTACCATTCTGATGAAGAGTTCTGTGGAAACATAAAAGTTTGCATGCGTATAAAAGGTCCTATGAAGATGTTACTGTTCCTATTTTGTATCTCTTGCAGAATCTTCAATGGACCGTCCTATGGAATGCAATAGCTGTCTAAATATGTTTGTTGGGAGAATTGAAAACATCCCTTTTAACTGCAGCAGCCAGCATGACCCGGAAGGTCAAACAGAGTGGTTTTGCTCCCGTTCTTTGAAGTTATTGCCACCAGGGTCGAAGAAGGAAAAGGAATCCAGGGGCTATGAAAAGTGCTGTCTCTTCCGAAAGAGCATTTGACAAGGTTTTCTCTCGGAGATAAATGGACCAGGCTGAGACCGGGCGGTGAAAGAGGAGGACAAATTGAGTTGAAGATCAGATAATACCGACATCCGTTGGGCAAGGAACCGACCTTTCAGAAGGGAAAACCAGGCTAGGAGCAGGATGGGGCAAAAGAACAATTCAAGAACTTCTTTTCATGTAGGGAAAACACGAGGGTGACAGTGTTTGCAAGCACTTATTCATGAGAACAATTAACCGGAAGGTTTTGAAGACGTGCTTCATATTCAGGGTCAGAGGAACAGTCATCCTTCTGCATGACCCTAAAGGCTGCTCTCACCTGCTTTGTGAAGTTCATCTTCAAAACGCCTGCCCTTGAGAGCTGGGGAGGTTGGCAAACATTTTCCCATCACTACACAAAACTGAGCATGGTTGGAAAAACACACGTGCACACATACCTCAGGCTTAGCTTTCTCAACGCCCCATGTTGGAAAACAATGGAGCAGATTCTGCAAAGACTTATTATGCTTGACTTCTTTATTTATTCTTGCATTTTTATATTGCCCTGTAGCTAGGGTGACCCTATGAAAAGGAGGACAGGGCTCCTGCATCTTTAACAGTGGCATAGAAAGGGAATTTCAGAAGGTGTCATTTGTATATATGGAGAACCTGGTGAAATTCTCTCGTCATCAAAACAGTTAAAGCGGCAGCAGCAATACTAGAGAGACCAGATTTAAAATAGGGCAGGACACCTGCAGCTTTAACTGTTGTGATGAAGAGGAATTTCACCAGGTTCTCCTCATATGCCCTCCCGAGACTTGAGATCTGTTGGAGGAGCCCTTCTCCTCATCCCACCAGCACAACAAATTTGCTATGATGGGACAAGGGAGAGGGCCTTCTCTGTGGTGGCACCCCGACTGTGGAATGCCCTCCCCTTGGAGGCCCGACTGGCGCCAACGCTCATTTTATTCCTGCACCAAGTGAAAACATGGCTTTTTAACAACACCTTTAATGGTTGAATTCACCAAGTTGGCACATTGTTTTAACTGTTTTAATAGTTTTACTGCTTTTAAATTATATATTGTTTTAACTTGGTTTATGGTTTAATTTGTTTTTAGCTGTGTATATTTACTGGTTTATACTGTACGCTTTTATCTGTATACCGCCCTGAGATCTTATTGATATAGGGCGGGACATAAATGTAATAAATAAATAAATACAAATGACACCTGCTGAAATTCCCTTTTCAATACAACTGTTAAAGATACAGGAGCCCGGTCCTCCTTTTCCTAGGGTCACCCTACTGTAGCCAAAGCTCTCTGGGTGGTTCACAGCAATTCACAAGATAAAATAGAGCATTTAAAAAAAAGGGAGAGGGAAAAAAATCTTTCCCCATCCTGGCAGCCTTGTTGGACTATAAATCCCATCATCCCTGGCTAGTAAGGCCAATGTTCAGTTGCTGAACAGAGGTAAAATGGGAATTGGGAGGGGCATGGTAGGTGGGTGGAAGAGATTAACCTGCTTAATCTGTCCCAACCTCCCTCTTTTCTCCCCCCACCAGAGACATCCCTTTCAACGAGGGTTTATAGACACACATTTTTGCAACGTGCGGAAAAGCAGTGTGGTTGGGGATTGCAGGAGAAAAGCATCAATGGAGGAGGGGGGAAGCATCCACACACACACACACACACATCCTCACCTCTTACTTCTCCCCCAAGACGTCATGGCCTCCGCCCACAGCTCTGCAGTCCGGCTCAGCCCTTTGCTGCCATTAAAAAGAACAACTACAAGCTACACTTTAGATGGTTGTGCAGCTCCCTCCTTGTGTGGGAGCTGCACAGGAAAAGGACTCTTGGAAAATATGGCTACTTACACACACACACACACACACACACACACACACACACCCACACACACCAAGATGTTGCTATGTCTCAGAGGAGGGAGAAAGGGTTCCTGGAATCATGGGGTCAGGAAAACCACCCCTTTTGTTACAGGGTAGTGGCTGTGATAGGGTGACCCTGCGAAAAGGAGGATAGGGCTCCTGTATCTTTAACAGTTTCATAGAAAGGGGGATTTCAGCAGGTGTCATTTGTATATATGGGGAACCTGGTGAAATCCCCTCTTCATCACAACGGTAAAAGCTGCAGGAGCTATACTAGAGTGACCAGATTTAAAAGAGGGCAGGGCACCTGCAGCTTTAACTGCTGTAATGAAGAGGAAATTTCCCCAGATTCCTCTTATATACAAATGACACCTGCCGAAATTTCCTTTTATCTTCCTTAGGAGGTTCGCTTGGCACCTACGTTATGTGCTTTTAGACGCCAGGTGAAGACCTTTTTATTCTCCCAGCATTTTAACAGTCTATAAATAAATTTTAACGTGGTGTTTTAAATTCGTAATTTTGCATTGCTGCTGTTTTCATCTGGTTGAGCTTTTATATTGTATTTTATATTATGGTTTTATACTGTTGTTTCATACTTTGAATGTTTTTAATTTTTGTGAACTGCCCAGAGAGCTCCGGCTATTGGGCGGTATAGAAATGAAATAAATAAATAAATAAAAGATACAAGAGCCCTGTCCTCCTTTTCATATGGTCACCCTAGGCTGTGTCTCAGACAAAGGAGTTAGAAAGCAAACCCCAGTACAGCTGCCCTGGTGACCATATGGAAAGGGTGACAGGTCTCCTGTATCTTTAACAGTAGTGATGAAGAGGGGATTTCAGCCAGTGTCATTTGTAGGCATGCAGCACCTGGTGAAACTCCCTCTTCATCCCAACAATTACAGCTGCAGGAGCCCTGCCTTCTTTTGTACCTGGTCACTCTAGTGTAGCTCCTGCAGCTTGAACTGTTGTGTTGAAGAGGGAGTTTCACCAGGTGCTGCATGCGTAAAAAGGACACCGGCAGAAATTCCCTTTTCTATGCAGCTGTTAAAGATACAGGAGCCCTGTCCTTTTCATATTCATCCTACAGGAGTAAAATCCTGCTGTGTGACCCTCACTGAGTTCCAGGATTCTGGCTGGGCAGTCTTTCACTCCCAGCTCCCAAGTAGCAGCTCTGCCTTGAACAAGGAAGAAAAGAAACGCAGCTGAAAGAAAGGACCATCGTGTGTGTGTTTTCCCCAGCAGGACATGGGGAGGCTGCCATTGCCTGAATGAACTTCAGGTCAACGATCTCCCTCGCTCTCAGCACATGGTTCTCGGGCTGGATCTGAAATTGGGTTGCCTCATCAGAGGGCCGTACAGGTTTTGTTAAATTATGAAAAGGAGGACCGGGCTCCTGTATCTTTAACAGTTGCATAGAAAAGGGAATTTCAGCAGATGTCGTTTGTATATATGGAGAACCTGGTGAAATTCCCTCTTCATCACAATAGTTAAAGTGCAGGAGCTATACTAGAGTGACCAGATTTAAAAGAGGGCAGGGCTCCTGCAGCTTTAACTGTTGTGATGAAGAGGGAATTTCACCAGGTTCCCCATATATACAAATGACACCTGCTGAAATTTCCTTTTCAATACAACTGCTAAAGATACAGGAGCCTGGTCCTCCTTTACATGTGGTCACTGGTTTGCTGCAGAACAGTGGGTCTGATCCGTAGAAAACTCATTTGAATCCATGGCTGATTTCTCCAACAGCCCTAGCAGTGGAGGCTGGTGGCTCCAATGTCAGTGGGGTGGCGAATCTTCTCCGGGTTTCATTCACAACCAGTCGGAACTCTAAAGGGAGCCCTCCAAGGTGCAGAGCTTGGACCAGTTAGCATTCTGACTGCTACTGAGTGAAACCTTTGCTAGAGCTACAATTTGTGTCAAATCATTTCGAATGTGCAGTAAAAAGCAGGAAGTAGTGCTATGCAAGCAGTATATGGAATGCGTAATGCACCCCAACAGTTCTCAGCGTGCTTCCATACTGCTACAAAGCAGTAGTGTAGATCTAGCCCTGGAGCAGATTGACCACTCCACTCACATCGGTGTCACCAGCCTCCACTGATTCCCACCTCATCACACCTCCGTTCCCTTCTCTCTACTTTGATTCGAAGCCTACTGGCAAGATCTGAGCTGCTGAACACACAGAGACATAACCAGACGCACATACACCCACCCACGCACACCTCTGGGATGTCCACTTAGGAATTGCCCAGACAGAGGAAGTGCATCACCAAACAGAAGGACAAAAGAGTTCAGCATAAAAATTGCACGCACAAATTCCTGTGCAAACACGCAAATTTAGAAATAATTATTGTAGTTTAAATGGAAACGCAGTACATCTCACCCTAGGGTGAAAGACTGTGACCAGTGACTTGGGCGCCTGGCTGTTCTAGGTGCTAAGTGTTGATGGACAACAGTTCTGGTGGCTCCTTATCTTTAAACCAGAACTGGACAGGGTAACCCTGCAAAAAGAGGGCAGTTTTCTGTAAAGGAAGCCACATGGCCGCCTCCTATAGCCATCTGTTGGCAATCCTCCCTGCCCCCAAAGAGAAGAGATTTGTGGGCCTGCCCCTTCCTTCTTTCGTCCTGGACCCACCCTCTGCATGTCTCACAGATGTCCACTGCCAGCTCCAGCTCCATAGGTTGGCCAAGGCAGTGGCTGTCTTCAGCAGCATCTGGATGTTTCTCAATGGGATCAGAAGGTTCAAAGCCCAACATTTAGGTACAGCTTATGGCCTTCATTGAAACCAATTCCCCAAATGCGTGATACGTGGGGCTGCCTTTGAAAACGGCCCAGAAACTTCAGCTGGTACAAAACAGGGCAGCCCGTTTACTGACAGGGACTGGCCGGTGAGACCACATCACGCCAGTCCTTTTCCAGCTTCATTGGCTGCCAGTCCAGGCCCAATTCAAAGTGCTGGTATTAACATTTAAAGCCCTAAACGGCTTGGGGCCAGGCTATCTGAAGGAACGCCTCCTCCCGTATGTACCTGCCCGGACCCTAAGGTCATCTTCAGGGGTCCTTCTCTGCGAGTCCCTGCCAAAGGAAGTGAGGCAGGTGGCTATCAGGAGGAGCAGGGCCTTCTCTGCTGTGGCACCCCGGCTGTGGAATGAGCTCTCTAAGGAGGTTCACCTGGTACCAACATTGTACTCTTTTAGGCGCCAGGTGAAGACCTTTTTCTCTTTCTCAGTATTTTAACAGTTTATCAACTTAATTTTTAGCTTTGCTGTTTTAAATCTGTATTAATTTCTGCATTGCTGCCCGGTTTTATCCTGGTTGTGCTTTTATATTGTATTTTACACTGTGTTTTTCTACTGTTGTTAGTTTTATATTTTGAATTGTCCCTATGGTTTTAATTTTTGTGAGCCGTCCAGTGAGCTTTGGCTATTGGGCGGTACAGAAATGCAACAAACAAATAAATAAATCCCAGGCATTTTAACAGCATTTAACAACGTTAAGTTTGTTTTTTAAATGGACCCCAGAATTGTTGTTTTTAAATGGATACTGTTGTTTTTATACTGTTGTTTTTATGTTTTTGATAGTTTTAAAATTTTGTATACTTTTTAATGTTTACCATTTTTAACTGTTGTAAACTGCCCAGAGAGCTTCGGCTGTGGGGCGGTATATAAATGTAATAAATAATAATAAAATATTAATAAAATAAATAAAATACAACATGAGTCTTCTCAAAACCAATCCAACCAAAACAAAGACCCCCCTATATGTACATAATACATTCACTTTACTCAATGCATTAAACCTGTGTGACATATATACAATTTCATCAGCACATAAATGAGAGTGCACAATATAAAACTCATATCTCAGACTCCAATCACAAGTATGGAGTGCCAGAAAAAAAATCCATTTCAGTTATGCTGAGTCTGTCTTTATCAAGTCATTGTATGAAGGCATTCAATCTCCTTGGAGGAGGGTGCGGGAGAGGTTATTTTTCTTTGATTCGGATTAAGCTTGTTAGTTCGAGAGCCTTATTTTCTTTTGGCTGATAACCCAAAATTCCTCCAGTCATCTACACCTTTCACCAGAACATCAAACCCTTTTTATTCCAACTAGGTTGTCTTGATTAAGACCAACCGACATTCCCAACGCAATATGCCCACAACACACATTGATGCTCCAGATCAGTGCGCAAGTATTTGGCATTCCTGCTCCATGGAGTTCAAGCTTCACGTACCTTTGCCTGCCGTCACTTGGGTGCTGTCAGAGAGATCCTCTGCGAAATGAATTTGCTGCAGGCCAGGAAGAGGCATGGACCATCCATCACGGCAGGTGCCCAAGGGTGGAACATATGCCTCTGATTACTGACAATGAGGGAACTGCCGAGGGAGGTGGGGCTATCTGAGAGACATAAAAGCCCAGGGATGGAAATATGAAAAGGAGGCATGAATAGGATACCGAATAGAAATGCCTGGAAAGGCAAGAACAAGGGGTTCAGTTTAAGCAGGCTGTTGTTCAGCAGGGTCAACTCCAGCTTTTTGTGGGCCTCAGGAAGGCTGTCTGAGGCTGCCTCTTTCCCTGTCCTTGCTGAGCTGCTTATATAGGGTGACCCTATGAAAAGGAGGACAGGGCTCCTGTATCTTTAACAGTTGTATTGGAAAGGGAATTTCAGCAGGTGTCATTTGTATATATGGGGAACCTGGGGAAATTTCCTCTTCATCGCCACAGTTAAAGCTGCAGGAGCCCTGCCCTCTTTTAAATCTGGTCACTCTAGTATAGCTCCTGCAGCTTTAACTGTGGCGATGAAGAGGGAATTTCCCCAGGTTCCCCATATATACAAATGACACCAGCTGAAATTCCCTTTTCTATGTAACTGTTAAAAGCACAGGAGCCCTGTCTTCCTTTTCATAGGGTCACCCTAGCTTATAGAAACATTGAATCATAGAGTTTGGAGAGACCTTGGGGACCATTCAGTCCATACTTTCCCAATACGTGTTGGACTACAACTCCAATCATCCCCATCCAGCTACTTCCCTGCTTTTCTCAATTGTATTGAAGTGTGGGCATTTTCCTGCTCTGGTTTTTATACTTTTACTTTTTATTTATTTTTGCATTTATATCCCACCTTTTTTTGGCCAAGGAACCCAAGGCGGAGTACATAATCCTGCTCCTCTCCATTTTTATCCTCACAACAACAACCCTGTGAGGTAGGCTGGGCTGAGAGTTTGTGACTGGCCCAAAGTCACCCAGTGGGTTTCCATGGGCCGAATGGGGACTAGAACCCAGATCGCCCAACTCCCAGTCCAACACTTTAGCCACTACGCCACACTTTGACTGCTATTTTGTATCCAATCTATATTATTGTTACCTGCCTTGGGCACCATTTGGCATAAAGGCAGGTTGAACATTTAATGATTAAATAAATAAAACAGGTATTGGGGTCATGCATGCAGACCCCAAATGAGGGGATGGAACTAGTGCTGCATTGAAAATTTCTTCCACCTTTTTCCCCACCATTTTCATTCCATTTATGGTTCTCTAGCTTCAGCTGTCTTTGGATAGGATAGCCCAAGCTCCATGCTCCAACTACTCTAACACATTAAAATTCATAAATACAATTTAAAAACAATCCCCCCTTAGGTCCTCCTCTGAGTGCCTACTCCGAGGGAAGCTCGGAGGATGGCAACAAGGGAGAGGGCCTTTTCGGTGGTGGCCCCCTGACTGTGGAATGATCTCCCCAATGAGGCTCGCCTGGCGCCAACATTGTTATCTTTTCGGCGCCAGGTCAAGACTTTTCTCTTCTCCCAGGCATTTATTTATTTATTTATTACATTTCTATACCGCCCAATAGCCGGAGCTCTCTGGGCGGTTCACAAACAGCATTTAACAGCATTTAACAACGCTAAGTTTGTTTTCCAACGGCCCCCCAGAACTGTTGTTTTTAAATGGATACTGTTGTTTTTATTATTTATTTATTTATTTATTTATTTTATTTTATTACATTTTTATACCGCCCAATAGCCGAAGCTCTCTGGGCGGTTCACATGATTCTGATGGTTTTTAAAATTTGTATACTTTTTAATGTTTACTGTTTTAAACTTTTGTAAACCGCCCAGAGAGCTTTGGCTATGGGGCGGTATATAAATGAAATAAATAAATAAATAAATAAATAAATAAATAAATAAATAAATAAATCTAGTATGCATGCCAAGTGTCAGATGTCTGGGCTTCATGGCCTTGGTTCTATGGTGGTGACGGACAGACAAACACACACAGAGAGACAGACAGACACACTCTTTTATTATTATAGATAACCCTTAATACACTTTGAAGTTGGAATCATAGCCAAATATATCCAATGTTGTTTTGGGTGTTTGTTTTAAACATGACTTAATTGAGAAGAATTCTAGCATCAGATTAGATTAATCAAGTGCCTTTCTGTTTACAAGTCAATGGTTGGGAAACTTCAAGGCTTTCAACACCGACCACAATTGATCTGCCAATTCCGGACGATGTCTTCGGATGCCAAACAGCACTTGCGTGCCGAGAGAATGGGTTTCATACAAAGTCATCATCAACATGCCATAATATTTTCGCTGGTAACGGCCCCAGCAGAAGTTTGAGAGCTGTCGACACGATTTGCATCTTTATTGTTCGCGAGCGCTACAGCAGTGCTGTTGCCGTATTTTGACTAAATAGACCAAGAAAGATGTTGTGCAGTTTTCCTTGAGTGTAGAGAGATTATGTCCAATTACATGTTTGGTGCCTTCTTCTCCACATATGCATCTGGCATCTCGCCTTTTTTCTCCCAAATTATAGAGCCGCCCTGCAAGTTATTCAAAAGAGACATTAAAACGCAAATGAATATCATTTGCGTGAAATGGAGGAGAACGTTACAACTCAAGTCAGATGATTATTATTATTTTGTCTAGACAGGTTGAGAAGGGAAGAGCTTAAAGGAATTCTCACTCGTGCTAACATCAGCCCTCCATTTCTCAGCAAGAGCTGAGCTGGCTTCTCATTTTGCAAAGGTTCACTTTTGGCTGTGTTCTTGAATGGAGGCTACCATGGCAAGCCGGGCCTGGAATGGCCGTTGTGAGAGCGTGGCCTGATGGATGGATTTCATCCGGAGCGAGTTGATGCTAAGCAGAGAGAATTGTTCAGCAGGTCAATTATCAGCTAGCAAACAAGTCCACCGGTGCTTCCTCCAGTATCCGAGGCAGTAAGCCTGTGTGCACCCAGGGCCAGACTATTTTGCGCCCAAGGAAAGGTGAGCTACTTTCACCATCACACCCACACCCCAAAAAATGCCAACTTTGATTTTTAAGAGCAGATGTTTCCTGGAAAAAATAAGAAGCACAAAACTCGAAACTGCTAAATTTATTTTAAAGTGCAAGAAATACATCATGCCAATTATAGCAAACAAATTGGAAAGGAACGTCTATGGGTCTAAAATGCATTCTTTAATAGGAATATCACCTCCAAATCATCCCCCCCAACTCACATACGCACGTGCACACACACACTCACACACACTTAGCATCACTCACTCCAAACAAACACGCATTCACTCAAAGACCCCATGCACCCCATCCTTTCGTCACCAGCTGAAGACCTTTTTATTCTCTCAGTATTTTAACACTGTCTTTTGGCTTGGATAGAAGAGCGGAGACTTTCTTGTCCTTGGTAGCGGAATGTGAAAGAGACCGATTAATATGTTTTATCTTCATGGCTAAGCAGTTAGCTATTGTGAAGTGGGAACAGGGCTTCTTCTGCTCAGGAAATGGTGCTTGGGCAATCTTTCTGGCCCTGGGTCCAGAATTTGCCCCAATATGGCGCAGAGTGGTAAAGCAGCAGTTTGTGCAGCCGAAACTCTCCCCACGGCTTGAGTTCGATCCCAGCGGAAGCTGGATTCAGGCAGCTGGCTCTGGTCGACTCAGCCTTCCATCCTCCTGAAGTCGGTAAAATGAGTCCCCAGTTAGCTGGGGGAAAGGTAATAACAGCCGGGGAAGGGAATGGCAAACCACCCCGCTATAAGAAAACGTCCGCGAAAGCTGGCGTCCCTCCAAGGGTCAGTAATGACTCAGTGCTGGCACGAGAAGTTCCTTTCCTTTCAGCACCTGGCATTTGTCTGGGTCCCAGCTAAAACTGAACAACAAAGCAAAAGTAGTTGTTCCTTAAGCAGTGAGGCAATGGTGTTCATGTGTTTTTAACCTGTTGGTTGTTTTATTATGGTTTTAATTTTTGTGAACCGCCCAGAGAGCTTCGGCTATTGGGCGGTATAAAAATGTAATAAACAAATAAATAAATAAATAAATAAATTCACCCATACATTATCTCTCTCTCTCTCCCTCTCTCTCTCTCTTCCGGGCACATTCTGGAAGTCCAAACGTGGAGCCGCCCCACCCCCACCCCCACCCCAGCGTCCCTGGCTTCGCTTTAGCTGGGTGGGCGCGGAGCGCCATCTCGCCCGCCCAGACCCAGCTGAATCCTCGTGTGTGAGTACTGCGCTGCACCCAGCGCCCCTCTTAGCTTGGCGCTCTAGGCGGCCGCCTGAGTGGCCTCTATGGTAGCACTGGCCCTGTGTGCACCAGTTGCTGGGGAACATGGGTGGGAGGGTGCTGCTGCACCATGTCCTGCTTTGTTGGCCCCTGGCTGACAGTTGGTGGCCCACTGTGTGAACAGAATGCTGGGCTAGATGGGCCCTGGGCCTGATCCACCAAGGCTCTTATTATCATTGTCACCAGCTTCACTTCCTCCTCCTCTTCCTCTTTCTCATCATTGCTATCCCTTGCCTGCGTGACAGGCAGAGAGGCAGGCAGGTAGCCTCTCCTGCTTCTCCTTTATCTGAGCCAGAATGAGAGGCAGGGGAACTAGTTGCAATGGTGAAGCAGAGGAGCAGCTCCAAGAGGGCTCTTTGCAGCCAGCCCCTTCTGGCGTGTGGGCCCTTGGCAGGAGCTCCACCGTGCCTACCTTTGACGCCAGTCCTGGGGGTGGAGCTGGGGGAGAGAAAGATGGGGGGAAATCTGGGTGATTAACAGTGCAACTCTATGCACGTTGAGACAGAAAAAAAAGTCCTACAAGTCAATCCTGGGAGCTGTAGGACCTTTTTCTGTCTAAACATGGATAAGACAATGCCCTTAGGTCTGTTTGAGTCCTGTATCCTCCAACTTTGCTTTGCTTTGCTGTCTTCCTCCCTACAGGTGCCTTGGCCCTTCTTATGTTCTTCTGCCCACTGATTACAGAAATTTGCTGCATTTCAAAGGGCCATTGGTCTAGTCAGGAGGCTCTTCAGATGTTCTTCTACAATAGGGATGGGCAACATCCCTCACCATTGACTATGTTGGCAGGGGCTGGTGGGAGTTGAGGGAGTCTAGACATGTGTGAGAAATTCATTTCAGTTCATTTTTTTTTAAATCAGGATTTAACTTGTTTGCATCTTCTGGATTCCGGCTGGACATCAAGAAAAACTTCCTGCCTGTTAGAGCAGTACGACAATGGAACCAGTTACTTAGGGAGGTGGTGGGCTCTCCCACACTAGAGGCCTTCAAGAGGCAGCTGGACAACCATCTGTCAGGGATGCTTTAGGGTGGATTCCGGCATTGAGCAGGGGGTTGGACTCAATGGCCTTGTAGGCCCCTTCCAACTCTGCTATTCTATGATTCTATGAACTTGGATGCAATCTGCGGCTAAAGTCTGTCCATCTCCAAACTTGCAATATGATTCGCAGAAACAAACACCCCCATGAAAAAAAATGCACACTTTTGAAAAATGTGCACAATTGCTGGGTACATTTTTTTAAAAAAATACGCTCAGAAATTCAAAGAGATTTTCATGAGGAAAGGAAAACAACAACACCCACAATCTGATTCGGATTCAAGTTGGAATGAACTTCATGATAGAATTTGAAGTCCAGTTCTGGGCTCCACAATTCAAGAAGGACGCAGACAAGCTGGAGCGTGTTCAGAGGAGGGCAACCAGGATGATCAGGGGTCTGGAAGCAAAGCCCTATGAAGAGAGACTGAAAGAACTGGGCATGTTTAGCCTGGAGAAGAGGAGATGGAGGGGAGACATAATAGCACTCTTCAAATACTTAAAAGATTGTCACACAGAGGAGGGCCAGGATCTCTTCTCGATCCTCCCAGAGTGCAGGACACGGAATAACGGGCTCAAGTTACAGGAAGCCAGATTCCAGCTGGACATCAGGAAAAACTTCCTGACTGTTAGAGCAGTATGACAATGGAACCAGTTACCTAGAGAGGTGGTGGGCTCTCCCACACTAGAGGCCTTTAAGGGGCAGCTGGACAAGTATCTGTGGGGGATGCTTTAGGGTGGATTCCTGCATTGAGCAGGGGTTTGGACTCGATGGCCTTTTAGGCCCCCTCCAACTCTGCTATTCTATGATTCTATGATTCTGTGAACTCTGGCAAGCTCAGCTTTTTCTGATTCCCTATGTGCAGTCCAACAATCTCAGGAGAGCCACAAGTTTCCCACTCCTGTGCTACAAGTTATCTTGGGATAACACGGGATGAGTTTTTGTGTGGGAGGACTGTGGGATACAGTACTCAAAATAAATATCTGGGCTCAGAATTCTTTGATTCTAAGAACATAAGAAGAGCCCTGCTGGATCAGACCAAGGGTTCATCTCGTCCAGCACTCTGTTCAGTGGCCAAACAGGTGTTTATTGGGAACCCACAAGCAGGATTCGGTGCAACAGCACCCTCCCGCCCATGTTCCCCAGCAACTGGTGCACACAGGCTTACTGCCTCAGATACTGGAGATAGCACACAACCATCAGGGCTAGTAGCCATGGATAGCCTTCTCCTCCAGGAATTTACCCAACCTCCTTTTAAAGCCCTCCAAATTGGTGGCCATCACTACATCTTGTGGTAGTCCGTTCCACAGTTTAACTATATGCATTGTGTGAAGAAGTCCTTCCTTTTATCTGTCCTGAATCTCCCACCCATCAGCTTCATGGGATAATGACCCCCACTGGGTTCTACTATTATGGGAGAGGGAGAAAAATGTCTTCCTATCCACATTCTCCACACCATGCATCATTTTGTACACCTCTATCTTACGTATTTCGTACCAGGCTCAGGCTGGTGGATCTGAGTGTTCTAGGGGGAAAAGGGGAAAAAGAAAAAGGAGTAGATCCCACCAGCCAGATGTCTGCCCACCTCTGCCTTACTCAAATAAGCTACCTTTTTTCTTTTTTGGTAGAAAGGTGGGGTACAAATCAAATGAATAAATAAATAAATAAATAAGGCATAGTACAATGCAACAGATCTGAGCACATCTTCTTTTGATAATCTCAATCTCCTTCACCTCCCTCTATAGCTTCTCCTGTGTCTAAATTTAGGTTGTAAGTACGTCATGGTGGATGTCTCTTCTGTGGTGTAAAAAAAAACGAAAAACAAAACCCAACATGTGTAGGGTGACCATATGGAAAGGAGGACCGGGCTCCTGTATCTTTAACAGTTGTATGGCTTGGGACTGCAATACCTGATGGAACGCCTCTCCCGACATGAACCTACCCGTACACTGCGCTCAACATCTAAGGTCCTCCTCCGAGGGAAGCTCGGAGGATGGCAACAAGGGAGAGGGCCTTTTCAGTGGTTGCCCCCCGACTGTGGAATGATCTCCCCGATGAGGCTCACCTGGCACCAAAATTGTTATCTTTTCGGCGCCAGGTCAAGACTTTTCTCTTCTCCCAGTCATTTTAACAGCATTTAACAATGTTAAGTTTGTTTTTAATGGACCCAAGACTTGTTGTTTTTAAATTATACTGTTTTTTATGTTTTTTATGTTTTTTAAATTTTGTATACTTTTAATGTTTACTATTTTTAATTGTTGTAAACCGCCCAGAGAGCTTCGGCTGTGGGGTGGAATATAAATGTAATGAAATAAAATAAATAAATAAATAATATAGAAAAGGGAATTTCAGCAGGTGTCATTGGTATGTGTGCAGCACCTGGTGAAATTTCCTCTTCATCACAGCCGTTAAAGCTGCAGGAGCCCTGCCCTCTTTTATATCTGGTCACTGTAGTATAGCTCCAGCAGCTTTAACGGCTGTGATGAAGAGGTAATTTCACCAGGTGCTGGCATGCATACAAATGACCACTGCAGAAATTCCCTTTTCTATGCAACTCTTAAAGATACAGGAGCCCTGTCCTCCTTTTCCATATAGTCACCCTAGTAAATATTGCCCTCACTTATAAATGGGCTTCATTTGCCCTTAAAGACTTCAGAGAAATCTCTTCGTCGCACTGTGATGTCATATTCAGCTCAGCACTAGAGTACATATACTTAAAATGTCCCCTTTTGTTCAACTGGCCACCAGGTATCTGACCTGGAAAAGCAGCACCTTGGCTGAATTTGAGTTTCAGAGCAGGCTGGGTATAAATTCTGTCTGCCTGCTTAGGATCAAACGGTTGGCTAGCTACCATTTTCAGGGAATTAACGGCAGAACAGGAAGGTCGATCATCCATCTTCTGGAGTGCAGGTTGAGGATCCCACGCACAGGAACAGAGGAACATACGAAAGCTTCTGAAGTGTCATGAAGGCAGCTGGTTAGTGGAAGAGGTCTCTTTCCAATTGTTTGAATGAAGGCTTCTTCCTGCCCATTGGGAAGATTAATGCCACCCCACAGGTCCATATCTGACGCTTAAGAGGGGCTTCCTTGTAGGTTGGTGAAGGGCAGCTCCATTTGGTTGAAGAGATACTTGATCCGCTGAGTAAACAACAGCAAGCAGGTGCCCTGCATGTGAGCACCTGCCTGCTGTGGCGTGGGAGACCAGCCTGCTTTATTTCCTGTGATCAGCACTGAAATATAGGAAGATGAAGCTAAAGTAGGTAGATAACTCACCTGTACATTATCTGGAGACAAGCAGAGTATGTCGATTGTGTAGATTTATCAACTTCCCCAGTTTGTACAGGAGTCTTGGCTGATTTCTCGTTCTCCTATTTGAATTCTTCTTTTCCATGTTTATGTGTTGGTCAGTTTCATTTTTCTCCAGGTTTTATTGGTGATCAGGAGAATTTTTTCCCAAGAGTTCACGTTGCAAAAACAGCTTCTCTCCTTCTCTGCAAGCTCAGCCACCAAATCTATGAAAAAGGTTCAGCCTTATTTGAATATTACTAGCAAAATTCTCAAATATAGTAGGATCCTAACAGCAGCTGTGTTAGCTCCGGCTATTGGGCGGGATAGAAATGTAATAAATAAATAAATAAATAAATAAATAAATAAATAAATAAGCATACTTCTAAAATTAACCCTGTCTGAATTTCTCCATGAACTTGGGAAGGCCAAATGGGCTGGCCTTGGGTTCATCTACACCAAGCGGGATATTCCACTATAGAAGCGGTATGAAAGTGGTATATAAAAGGAAGGAGCTACACTACTGCTTTATAGCGGTATTAAAGTGCACTGCAGGATCTACACTACTGCTTTATAGTGGTACTAAAGCGCACTGACAACTGTTGGGGCCAATTGACACATCTTCACCAAGCAGGATATAACACTATGAAAGTGGTTTGAAAGCACTATCTGGTCTGTGTCAATGGGCCCCAACAGTTGTCAGTGCCCTTCCATACCGCTATAAAGCAGTAGTGTGGCGCCTGCCTTTTATATAACACTTTCATACTGCTTCCATAGTGGGATATCCTACTTGGTGTAGATCAGCCTTCCTCAACCTGGAGCGCTCCAGATGTGTTGGACTACAACTCCCAGCAGAGCTGGCTGGGGCATTCTGGGAGGTGCAGTCCAACACATCTGGAGTGCTCCAGGTTGAGGAAGGCTGGTGTAGATGATCCTGTTGTTTCCAAAGTGGATGTTTTCTCAGCTTCCCCTTCTCACCCACACCATTGTCTGGTGAGAGCGAGAGGCAGGTGAACATGCAAGTTGGAAGGGTGAAGAGGACAAGCAACTCCAGGGCCCTCTTGTCAGTGGACCCCTACTGGGTCATGGGCCCTCAGCAAGTACCCGACCATGCCAGCCCTGGGTGTAGGTGCATCAGTAACATCAAGGGGGGAAAGATGCAAAAGAATCAAAGAAGCTGGAAGAGCGTTCAACTTCAACATGCACAGTTCTGGTACTTGTGATAGTGGAATGTAAATAACTTGTAACTCTTTTGGTCTGCATTAATAGAAGTATAGCTTCCAAACCGTGCGAGGTACTGGTTCCCCTCTATTCAGCACTGGTTAGGCCTCATCTTGCGTATTGCGTCTAGTTCTGGGCTCACACTTCAAGAAAGATGCGGACAAGCTGGAGCGTGTTCAGAGGAGGGCAACCAGAATGGAAACAAAGCCCTACGAGGAGAGACTGAAAGAACTGGGCATGTTTAGCCTGGAGAAGAGAAGATTGAGGGGAGACATGACAGCACTCTTCAAATACTTAAAAGGTTGTCACACAGAGGAGGGCCAGGATCTCTTCTCGATCCTCCCAGAATGCAGGACACAGAATCATGGGCTCAAGTTACAGGAAGTCAGATTTCGGCTGGACATCAGAAAAAACTTCCTGACTGTTAGAGCAGTGCGACAATGGAACCAATGACCTAGGGAAGTTATTGGCTCTCCCACACTAAAGGCCTTCTAGAGGCAGCTGGACAACCATCTGTCAGGGTTGCTTTAAGGTGGATTCCTGCTCTGAGCAGGGGGTTGGACTCGATGGCCTTATAGGCCCCTTCCAACTCTACTATTCTATGATTCTATGATTTATATTAGGCATGTGCTCCGCTCCGATTAGAAGCGCAGAAGCAGGAGCGGATTGGCCTGCTCCGCCTTGCCCAGAGGCGGAGTAGAAGCGGACCGCAGACCCCTAGAAGCAAGGCGAAGAGAAGCGACCATTGGCGGAGCGCTTCTCTTTCCGCGGAGCGCTCCGATCGCCATCTTGAAACATTTCGCCCATAGATAACTGGGTTGTTTTTGAAGCTATCGTTCTGAAAATTCTTGTGCTTAGACAGTCGTGGATGGGGATCATTTTGAGACTACTCTCACCTCTCTGCATCGTGCGGGTCGCGTGCTATATTTTTTTAAAAATCGGGTCAACAAACAGGGACAGCGCGGGTCAAACGGCGGTTTTCGCCCATAGGATTGCATTGCGGAAAAGAATTGGGGATAACTGGGTTGATTTTTAAGCTATCGTTCTGAAAATTCTTGTGCTTAGACAGTCGTGGATGGGGGTCATTTTGAGACTGCTCTCAACTTTCTGTGTCCTTTGGTTTGCGTGCTAGAATTTTTTTAAAAATCGGGTACTTTTACAATACAAATGGTAGGGTAAACCCGGCTGCGGCGCGGCGGGGTTTATTTGAAGCGATGACAGGCACATTCAACTCCCAATCCTGATGAGAATTGATCTCCTCATGAAGCATCCTCCAATCCCAGCGTTCGAGGGGGGGGACTAAGGCAGAGTCATCCTGAGATCTTTGAGCTCTCAGCGTCTTGTGGGTTTGGCGTTCGTTGGGAGAGGGTCTACTTAGCTAGCTGCTGCTGTGTACTTTGGAGATAGATTAGGATTTTAGCTTGGCACGTGTGTTTGTTTGCTTCTTTCTGACTTTTTGCTTAGTTTGCTCTGTGTTTTTCCCTTACTTTGATTTAATATAAACTTTATTTTTAAATTTTGGAGTGTGTGTTTGTTTGGTTGGTTCGTTTCCCCCCTTCCCTCTCTTAAAGCCTGATTGTGTGCACTGCTTTTGTGAAGTGCAACAGCCACAGATTGAGCATTTTGGGGAAAGCATACACACACTTCTTGTCCCATTTCCCTACATTTAGTAATATTCTTAAACATATTATTATATTCTTATACATGGACACATGGATAAGCTATCATGGTGCCGAGTTTGAGGTTTCTAACGTGCAAATTGACGGAGCTATTCCAAGGGGTCTGAATGGGGTGCCCGATTTTCATAAATTCCCCAAAAATCAGGGGATGATGGGATTGCCTTGAAACTTGGTGTCCATGTGGACACGTGGATAAGCTATCATGGTGCTGAGTTTGAGGTTTCTAACATGCAAATTGACGTAGTTGTAGAATGGGACAATTTGGGGTGAGTTAAGCCGCGCCAAAAATCAAGGGATGATGGGATTGCCTTGAGTCTGGGCGTCCATGTGGACACATGGATAAGCTATCATGGTGCAGAGTTTGAGGTTTCTAACATGCATATTGGCGAAGCTATCCCAAGAGGTCTGAATGGGGTGCCCGATTTTCATAAATTCCCCAAAAATCAGGGGATGATGGGATTGCCTTGAAACTTGGCGTCCATGTGGATACATGGATAAGCTATCATGGTGCTGAGTTTAAGGTTTCTAACATGCAAATTGACAGAGCTATCGAAAGGGGTGTGAATTAGGGTTATGGGTGGTGCGTTAGAGGTTAGAGCCGCGCCAAAAATCAGGGGATGATGGGACTGCCTTGAGTCTGGGCGTGCGTGTGTGTCCCTGGATAAGCTCTCATGGTGGCGAGTTTGAGATTTTTAGCGTGCAAATTGACGGAGCTATGGAAAGGGGTGTGAATGGGGTGCCCGATTTTCAAAAATTCCCCAAAAATCAGGGGATGATGGGATTCCCTTGAAACTTGGTGTGCATGTGTATACCCCCATGAGGTGTCATGGTGCCAGACGTGAGGTGTCTAACTTGAACAGAAAAAAAGTTGTTTACTTTTTTAGCTTTCAATGCAAGCCTATGGGGGGGGAAACGGAGCTCCGATCCGGATCCAGAGCTCCGAGTGGAGCGGAGCGGACATGGGCGGAGCGGGGGCGGGGCGAGCGGCCCGATCTGAAAATCGCGGATCTGGAAGTGAAGTGGAGCGGGGGGTCCGTGCACACCCCTAATTTATATATCAATCGTGTGCACTGCTATGAGTGCTAAAACCTTAACGTTGACAATTTCCCCTGCAAATTGTTTTTGAAAAAGGTGCATGGGTGCACATAGGCAATCCTACCGCAGGGATTAGCAGAGAAAACCCTTAGCCATGATGTAAAACATCTCTCTCTCTCTCTCTCTCTCTCTCTCTCTCTCTCTCTCAGTACTGGCCTCTTGTTGCTGCTGAGGAACTCTGATGCACTCGCTTCATCTGGGGCTGCAAGGAAATGAGCAGCAATCCTAATCAATCAGCCCTCGGCCACCTTTCTTCTGGGCAGTTCTGCCTTCTGTTGTTGGTTGGCCGGATGGAGGAATTTATCTCCTGCAGTTGGCATCTTAAACACGGCATACGCTCCATGACCTCCTTTCTGCCTGGTGCATTCTGCCTGGCACATGCTGACGGGAAGTATCTCCCCAATCTCCAAGCCCTCCTCCCTCTTTAAAAACAAAAAGCAAATAAATTGCTAGCCTCCTACCTATCTTAGAACGGGTTACACAAGGGCTTAATCTACACCAAGCAGGATATAGCACTATGAAAGCGGTATGAAAGCTGTATACGATGTGTCAGTGGGCCCCAACCATTGTTGGTGCACTTCAATACCACGATAAAGCAGTCTTGTGGCTCCTGCCTTTTATATACCGCTTTCATACCACTTCCATAGTGCAATACCCTACTTGGTGTAGATGAGGCCGAGGTTGGAAGGACAAGCCAATGGCACCACTAGATCTTGGACTACAGGGCACAGGTCCGGGCCCCCAAAAGATAACATGCCCCATGTGAGGCCCAAAAACATGCTGGACAAATGAAGATGGCGGTCTTGACTTTGCAGCATGCCTCGGGATGCACGAGGATTTTGTTTTTGCTTGCAAACTACGCAGGCACAACTTTTTTTGAAGCTCTGCAGGAGCACAAGTCCACTGAAAATATTCATAAATCGCTCGTTGCACGCTCACATTCCTCTCGTTCCCAATTCCCAGTTCGATTTGCGCAAATTTCCTAATTTGCACAAATTCTCTCGGCAGACTGAATCAGCCCTGCTTGAGTCTATGGAGGAAAGTTGTGCAAATTTGGGGCAATGTGGGCAAATCTCTCCCATACAAATTTAACATTCATACGGAGTGAGCACCAATCGCAAACACGAATGGGAATTTGGCATGAGATGAGCGCCAAGGTGAAGTTTGAGGAGCCTGGTAACCTCGAACATTGCTTGAGGGAAGATTGCTTGAGAGAAGATTGAGGGGAGACATGATAGCACTCTTCAAATACTTGAAAGGTTGTCACACAGAGGAGGGCCAGGATCTCTTCTCGATCCTCCCAGAGTGCAGGACATGGAATAACGGGCTCAAGTTAAAGGAAGTCAGATTCCAGCTGGACATCAGGAAAAACTTCCTGACTGTTAGAGCAGTACGACAATGGAACCAGCTAACTAGGGAGGTGGTGGGCTCTCCCACACTAGAGGCCTTCAAGAGGCAGCTGGACAACCCTCTGTCAGGGATGCTTTAGGGTGGATTCCTGCATTGAGCAGGGGGTTGGACTCGATGGCCTTGTAGGCCCCTTCCAACTCTGCTATTATATGATTCTAGGATTGTTCGCCCATCCCTAAGTATGCAGCCTGACCTCTTCTGTGTAAAAGGAAAAGAAAGGAAAGGAAGGAAGGACAGTGTTGCCACCCCCTGAAAAAGAGGAGATGAAAGTAAGTAAACGGTAAGTGAATTAGTAGGCCAAGTGGTCCCCTTTTCTTTTTTTTAAAAAATGGACATTTTTACATAAGCCTTAGCTAGACCTAGTGGTCTAGCGGGATGGAGGGTTGAAGATCTCGTGATGTTTTCATCGTGAGATCTCCCCCTCAGTTCACACGTGGCACGCGATGACCTCAAATGGAGAGTCATCATGCCCGGCATTTTTTTTCCAGTTAAAGGGCCAGCAACACACGAACGCTCGTGGGCAAAAGGTAAGTGATTTTTTTAAAAAATATATAATTACTTTCCCTGCTCCCCTCACTCCAGCCCCGATGGGTGCAGGGCTCCTGAGGAGCACTGCGCCCTGTGCGCGGGTCCCGGCTCCTCGCGAGGGATCACGAGGAGCCGAGACAAACCACGGTGCCCAGCCACACGTTCCACGGTCTCAGGTTCAGCCTCAGACCGCAGAAAAAACAGGCCTAAAGGGTAGGGCGAGATCCTAGGGCAAGGGAGGGATCATCCCTCCCTGATCCCAGGATCCCCTGTGCATCACATGAACGCACAGAGGTGATCCCGGGGATAACCCTAGGATTTCACCCTGTCTTGCTATGGCCATAGATTATTTGGCTGCCCAACATGCAAGGCCAATCCCAAGGCTTCATAGTACCCACCATTCACAGGGGCTAATGTTGCCTGTATGTATGTCCCTATTTCTTTCGGTGCCTGAAGAGGAAGGGCTTTGAAGCCTCAGCGCACAAACAGTCCCGGGTTACCTAGGAAGCTAACTTATACTGAGTCAGCCCGTTGGTCCATCTAGCCCAGTATTGTCAACACTGACTGGCAGAAGTTCTCCAGGGTTTCGGGTGGGATCCTTTTCTTCACCCTACCTGGAGAAGCTGGGAATGGAACCTGGGACCTTCGGCATGCAAAAGTTCCCAAAGCTAGGTCCCAGCTTCAGTTTGTGAAGTTAGTTGCTGCTCTGGTGACTGGAGGCTTCCCTCCACCATCGTATTACACCAGGACACTTAGAATAAGAATGTGAAGGTCTGAGGCCTACAAAGACAAGGTAGTAAAGTCAGGTTTAGAGGCCTGGGATTTTTCTGTTGGGAGGGGGTAACTCTGGCTAAGATTCATTTCCCTGGTAAGTTTTGTTTCTCCAGTTAAGTTTCAATTTCTGAGTTAGGTGTCATTTCTTCAGGTTAGAAACAGAACTTTTGGTTTGGGCGGAGGGAGGAGATAAAAGGAGAGAGCCAGCCAAAGAGTCAGAGAAGAAAAAAAACGAGAGCAGGAGGAATAAATAGCGGGGAAAAGTCTAAATGCAGCTAGGGTAAAGGACTTGCATTGTGCAACTTTTACTTTCTTTTAATGCCTTTGCACCACTCAGCTCTGTTGACTAAATACCTTTTATTCCTCTTTTGAATATATTGGCAAACTGTTGTGTGAATCCTAAAGTGTCTCGTGTGCCAATCACCCAACATTACTGGGTAGGGGGAGGTAAAAAGAAGGAAGGTGGGACTCTTAAGGAGCCAGAGATCCTTAAAGACTTGCTCAGGGGGTCCAGGACAACAGAAGGAACCCTGACAAAAAACATAAAAGGAACCCTGCTAGGTCAGACCAAAGGCCCATGTAGTTGAACATCCTGACTCCCATGATGTCCATCCAGGTGCCCATGGGAAGCACCTGAGGGTAAATGCCCTCTGCTGTTGTTCTCTCTACGTGCTGCCTCTGATCTTGAAGTTGGCATACAGCCATCTGGACTAATACTCATTGATGAGTACTGGTTCCTCTCTATTCGGCCCTGGTTAGGCCTCATCTAGAGTATTACATCCAGTTCTGGGCTCCACAATTCTAGAAGGACGCAGACAAGCTGGAGCGTGTTCAGAGGAGGGCAACCAGGATGATCAGGGGTCTGGAAACAAAGCCCTATGAAGAGAGACTGAAAGAACTGGGCATGTTTAGTCTGGAGAAGAGAAGATTGAAGGGAGACATGACAGCACTCTTCAAATACTTAAAAGGTTGTCACACAGAGGAGGGCCAGGATCTCTTCTCGATCCTCCCAGAGTGCAGGACATGGAATAATGGGCTCAAGTTACAGGAAGCCGGATTCCAGCTGGACATCAGGGAAAACTTCCTGACTGTTAGAGCAGTACGACAATGGAACCAGTTACCTAGGGAGGTGGTGGGCTCTCCCACACTAGAGGCATTCAAGAGGCAGCTGGACAAGCATCTGTCAGGGATGCTTTGGGGTGGATTCCTGCATGAAGCAGGGGGTTGGACTCAATGGCCTTTTAGGCCCCTTCTAACTCTGCTATTCTATGATTGCAAAGAGGACAAGGAAGAGGACATTTTTGGTGGTGCCCCCCACTCCATTAACAGATGCTCACCTGCTATGGAGGCTGGTAGCTCCAAGGTGTTAGTGAGGTGGTGTATCTACTCTAGATTTCAGTCAGAACCCCAAATGTGCTCTCCAAGGTACTGAACCCTAACCCACCCACCCAACATATCACCACTTTGGAGATCTCCTTTGGGGTTCTGACTGCTTCTGACTGAAACCCAGAGTGGATTCACTGCCCCCCTGACCTGGGAGCCTTCACTGCCCCTTCACCATTGTTTTGACACCAGGTTAAAAATTATTCCTAACCATTTGGGGGCAGAAGGAGGGCATCAGTTGAATTGTTTATGGCTCTCACTGATGTTGTCGCTGTTTTAAGGGAGTTTGCACTTTAGTGGACAATCATTTGAGCTGTTTAAAAAATGTCTATATTGTAAACTTGCCGTAAGTCACCTTGAAAAGCATCTAAGAAATAATAATAATAATAATAATAATAATAATAATAATAATAATAATAATCCTCCATGAGTCTAATCGCCTTTTCAAGCTAACTTCCTCACATCCTGGGGCAGGGAATTCCAGCTTTGAATGCTGCATTGTGTGGAGAGGTACTGTCTTTTGTCAGTCTCGAAACTGCTGGGAATCAATTTGACACGCCACGTACAAGCCGCCAAGTCAAAGTCAGTTTTGTCCTGCAGCCCACCAGGACACCAGCAGCCTCCTGACTTTGCGGTCAGATGGAAAAGGAACAGCTGGCTTGCTGAGTTCCTGGTGAGCTGCGATTCAGGGCTCAGACAGCAGTACAATGATGGAAGAGTATTTTGACATATAAACACACTCCCTCTTGGGTTGTCAGGGTCCATGATAAAACCAATAAGGGCTTCACAGCCAGAAATCTTGCAACCATGTGTGGAATTTCTCTTTCGCTCTCTCCTTTCTGGAAATAAATATAATAAAACAGAACGTGTGTGTGTGTGTGTGTGTGTGTGTGTGTCTGTCTGTCTGTCTGTCTGTCTGTCCGTCCACCAGCGCCATAGAGCCAAAATTGTGAAAGCTGGACACCTGAAATTTGGCATGTATACCCTTAGGGTCTCCTTAAGTATGCATCACAGGGTTATTTTGTTTTTAAAATGTGTTAATCAATTTTAATGATATTAAAAGTACCCATTTGGTTTAAAGCTGCAGTCAGATCTTTAGCCACTAGGGGGAGACTTCCCTAACCAACACATAGCTTTGCAGTCAATAGAGTTTGATGCCAGGTGGGATTGTCCCAAGGGGCAGCTACTCCCTCTCCCCTGCTGTGGGGCAGCCCTTCCTTAGGGGAATGGAGTGGATAGACCCCCCTCCCTCAGGATACTAGAGAGACCAGATACAAAAGAGGGAAAGGCTCTTGCAGCTTTAACTGTTGTGATGAAGAGGAAATTTCACCAGGTGCTGCATGCATACAAATGACACCTGCTGAAATTCCCTTTTACCATACTCCTGTTATAGGTACAGGAAGCCAGGAGAGCACCAATGGAGGTCCTGATGGGCTCCACATTGCCCCTCCACCCACCTAGTAGCAGGGAATCCCGCTGATCTAGATTTCTGCCCACTCCCAACAGAGAGACTCTTCTATCATCACTGGGTCCAATGCCGGCACAATGAAATTTCTCCCCAGCAAAAACGTCTTTAGAGGCTGGGAGATTAGTTCCAGCCTAAACGAGCCCTGTATTTCCCCAGATTCCAGAGTCTCCTTGGAGGCTTCTGAAAGCTCTCTAAAATGGCGTCTATTTCCCCCCCTCTCTTTCTTTCTATCTTTCCATTAACCATTTGAAAATAAAGGTTAGCTGTTCCTCTCCCCGGGCTGCTGTTACATCAAGGCTGAATGCCGAAGCGGCAGCCACAAAGCATAAGTCAAGCGATTGGTCCTTAAAGAGCAGCAGCAGCAGCCCCCACAGAAAAACTATGAATAACGCTTTCTAATGAGAAATGCAATTCGCTCCCCGGCTATTCAGGCGCCACTCCTGGCCTTCCCACCTCTGGCTGGTCTCTCACAATGAAATACACCCCCCCTGTGGAGCTAATGCGAGGTCTTGGCAGTGTATAATCCCTAATTTGAGAATTTAAGCCAGCTATAAGCTCTGTGGTGGCCCATGCAGCCGAATAAATCTGCCTGTAATGACCCTTCCTTTGGACGGCCTGCAGCTCCCTCCGAAGCAGAGGTGCAATCACCAAGGGGCGTGCGATCCGTCAAACGAGGCTTTGACCAGATTTCAGCCTCTGCCCAGTCGCTCCTGCCAGTCCGTGTCAGGAGCTCAGCATCAGTCTCCTAGCAGGATCGGGCCCTGGTGTCCGGGAAAGCTTCCAGGGCCTGAGCAGAAAGATGGTAGTGGGAAGGGACGGGTGAATGTTTCATTTCAGTTTGGTTTTGTGAAGAATTTAACCAAATTCACACATTCCTTTCTATTCCAAATGGAAAGAACTAGGGCTGTGCATGGACCCCCCGCAGCCACGACCTGGTCTTCCGGTTTGAGTCCTCGGGCTCAGTTGAAGCCGCTGCCGGAATGCAACGGACTCAGGTAAGACTCTTCCCCCCTGCCCCCTTACCTGGCTTATCGCCGCACAGACTACGGTGGCGGTGGCAGCGCCAGGGAAGGCCCCCCTACCCCCTTACCTGCGTCCGTTGCGTTCCAGCAGCGGCTTCACCTGAGGCCGAGGCTCAAAGCAGAAGGGCAGGCCACGGTTGTGGCCTGATCTTCCGGTTTGAGTCCTTGGGCTCAGGTGAAGCCACTGCCGGAATGCAACTGACTCAGGTAAAACCGTTCCCCCCCTTTCCCCTTACTTACCTGGCTCCATCACCATCGCCGCACAGACTGCGGTGGCAGCACCAGTGCCAGGTAATGCCCCCTCCCTCTTCCCCCCTTACCTGCTTCCATCGCGTTCCAGCAGCGGCTTCACCTGAGCCCGAGGACTCAAACCGGAAGTCCAGGCCACAACCGCAATGGACTCAGGTAAGCCCCCCTCCCCTCTGCCCCCTTACCTGGCTCTGCCGCCATCGCCACACAGACTGTGGCAGCGCCAGGTAAGCCCCCAGTTACCTTTTTTTCGGAGCCCTGGGTCGAGGCGAAGGATCCGCTTGGTCTCGATCCTCTTCGCCTCAATCCGCAGCCCCCCCCGACCCACCTCGTCTCCGCCTTTGTCGGAGGCGAATCAGGCCGCCTCGCTATTGCTTCTACACTCTGAAGTGACGCGGAGCACCGCCCTAGAAAGAACTTGAGAGAAAGGGCCTGTTCAGACAGCACGCTAAACTCTTAGTCTGCTAGCCCTTTTGCAGCAAATAGTTAGTGAGCATGTTTAAACCTTGGTTGTGCAGCCAGCATGGTTCACACAACATGCTAAGTCATGGTTCACATGACATACTAAGCCATAACGTTTAGCTCAAAATGCTTCACACCCATGGTTTAGCGAGTCATTTGAAAAGGGTGGAAGTGAAATAGGTTCATCCATCCAGGCAGAGGGCTTAGCAATGAAACTCTGGGTTATTATTCCGCTGCATCTTAGATTCTGAATTTTAAGGCTGCCACTTTCTTTCTTCTCACAGGCTCCACATCTTTCACAACTATATGGCAGCCAGGTACATTCATTGCCTTCTCCATTCCGGGAACAGCTGTATGTACTAAATTTGTCCAATGCAGATGGGTGAGAATGTTGTTTCCGTTTGTTTTTTATAAGAATTTACCAAAACTTACAAATTTCTTCATATTTGGGATGGAATGTGGGAGAAAACGAATTTTGACATATAAACACACTCCCTCCTGGGTTGTCAGGGTCCATGATAAAACCAATAAGGGCTTCACAGCCAGAAATATTGCAACCATGTGTGGAATTTCTCTTTCGCTCTCTCCACTTCTGGGGCAGCTGTAGAGTACAGCGTGAGAGCCAGTGTGGCGTAGTGGCTAAAGTGTCGGACCGGGAGTCGGGCGATCCGGGTTCTAGGCCTCACTCGGCCATGGAAACCCACTGGGTGATTTTGGGCCAGTCACAGACTCTCAGCCCAACCCACCTCACAGGGTTGTTGTGAGGATAAAGTGGAGAGGAGGAGGATTATGTATGCCGCTGTGGCGTTACACCCCACAAGTCAATTCCCAAAAGGTATGCCTGCAGTTTGTAAGTCTGTGGTTTTTAGAATGTTGGCCTGAGTGGGCGGAGTTAGAATGTCTTGGGAGGGGGGAGGAGTGATATATAAGGGAAGGACGGAGGGGATTGGGGGGGACTCTTAGAGTCTGTAGTGCTCTCTGTGTTTATGGTACTTAAGTTCTGGGAAATTTGAGGGTCAGTGTAGTGAGTGGTGTCATTAGAGTGTGGTGTGCACGTAGTGGAAGTATATAATTCAATACTGATAATAAAGAAAGTTCAAGAGTGATTGTGTGAGAGAAAGGAAAGCGCGAATGTGAGGGTGACAGGATTGTATGAAAGGTTTCAAAAAGGTTTTTAAATGTTGTTATTAGAAACAAAGCTTATGAACTTTTAAAAATAAATTTTGATTGTTTGTTTTAAAACTACCACAAAAATCCCACGTGTCTGTTTGGCATTTATCATCTTAAGTTTACACATTCAGCACCCACTCTGACAATCATTCACCTAAGCAGATATAACTCACAGCGCATTATTATATATATTAAAATCCTTCTCCATTTTAAACCCCTTTCTCCACATAGTTTGGAGGAAGGTGGGCTTTATCCCTTGCCTCAGGCGTATCAAGCGGTGGTGCTTGGCTTGAGCAGGGAGTAGCCGCGGCCGGGTCTGGTGTTCAGAGCCTGTGTTGCCCCATAAGAAGTGGTGGTAGTGGTAAGGTCTGTTGTTCAGAGCCTATGTCGTGGCAGCCGCCTTGGGTTTCTTGGAGGAAAAAAGGTGGGATATTAATAATAATAATAATAATAATAATAATAATAATAATAATAAGAGCTCTCCAAGGTGCGATGTCAGTGGACCAGTGAATCTGCTCTGGGTTTCAGTCAGAACTAGTCAGAACTCTAAAGGAGTTCTCCAATCCCACCTCACAGGGTTGTTGTTTTGAGGATAAAAATGTAGAGGAGGAGGAGGAGAAGGGTTAAGTACGCAGCCTTGGGTTCCTTGGAGGAAAAAAGGTGGGATATAAATGCAACAACAACAACAAAGCAGGAGCGAAATCCGAGTCTGATTCTCCAGGGGGCCCTGCCCCCCTCTTCCTGTTCACCAATCATTTAATTTCCCGGTTTTTGCTCTGTTTTGTCACCATTCAAAAAGGTTGAGGCTTTGTTACTAGCAATAAGAGCTCGGAGCTAAAATACGCTGGCATTTTTGGCATGTTTTGGATGTGCCCCTTCTGCCTTTGGTCGGGTGCGCCCATGAAATGCACCCCACAAGCCTCTCTGAGATTAGATTTGGCTCTCGGGCTGAAAGAGGTTTGACACCTCTGGTGCAGGCAATGCTGAGGTTGCCCACAGACGTCCATTTAATATAAGGAAGCTTCCTTTCACGTGGAAAGGCCATCGCTCAATGATGGAGCACCTACTTTGCATACAGAAAGCCCCAGGTTGAAGTTCCGAAATCTCCAGGTAGGGCTGGAAGAACCCCTGCCTGAAGCTGTTACTGTTACTGTTACTGTTACTCTACTGAAGCTGTTACTCTACTGTTACTTTCTACTGTTAGTTTTTCCCTACCCTGTGCCTGCTTACCCTACCCTGTACCTGTTTGCATTCTCTTCCCCTCCTTATTGTTTTACTATGATTTTATTAGATTGTAAGCCTATGCGGCAGGGTCTTGCTATTTACTGTTTTACTCTGTACAGCACCATGTACATTGATGGTGCTATATAAATAAATAATAATAGTAATAATAATAATAATAAGCCATAGAGATTTGCGGCTATTCCAGACAGATGGATGCTTGAAGGCCTCTAGTATGGGAGAGCCAACAACCTAGGTTATTCCATCTATTGATTCCAGCTGTGTTGGCAATGGCTGATGGGACATATTCACCATTCGGGCCAGACTGCAAAATGGGAAACAGTCTCAGGGGCAACTTCTCATCTTTGGATGGGGCCAAATGTGATGATAACCATTTTAGATCTACTCCAAATTACGCAGGACAGGGCTGCTGCAAGTGTACTCAAAAGTAAGCAGGACTGGATTACTCAGCAGCAGCACTTTCAAACAGCATCTGAAATGCCAAGCCGGCCTCCTGCCTGTAAAAACGCACAGCTCAAAAATCTTTGTGACAGCTCGATTCTTCGCAGGACATTTAAAGGTGAATTGACTTGAAATGCCCGCTCATCTGGGATCAGTGATCAGAGATAACAGCCCAAGAAGTGTTGAGGGTCCCCGTGCCTGGAATGAAGCAATGTCCCAGCGTTCGCCTCTTGGAGATGCTTTATCATTTTGTTAGTCTAAGTTGCTCAAGATTCCCATTTGTACAGGGTCAGATCAATTTTCTCCCTAACTTCTCTAGATTTGATTTCCCCAGCCTGGTGCCCTCCAGGTATTTTTGGACTGCAACTCCCATTAGCCCTACCAACATGGCTAATGGTCAGGAATGATGGGAGCTGAAGTCCACCAACATCTGGAGAACCATCAGTTTCCCACTCATCCCTGCTCCAGAAGTTTCATTTTGTGTTTGGGTGGCCGTGGTGGGTGCATCTGGTCTCTAGTACACTTGATTCCGCCTGGACTGGCTGTGTAGGCAGGAACAGGCACACCAGAGACAAGATACACCCTAGAGAGTCAAGGGTTGGTGTTTATACAGCAGTCCCAGGCGTCCCGGTGCTCCTACCTCCCCATGTTAAATGTTTTTAAAGAGTGCATAGTTACACTTTGGAATTTGCCACCACAAGAGGTAGTGATGGCCACCAATCTGAATGGGAACGGGACAAATTCCTGGAGCAGGCATGGCTACTAGTCCTAATCATAGAATCATAGAATAGCAGAGTTGGAAGGGGCCTACAAGGCCATCGAGTCCAACCCCCTGCTCAATGCAGGAATCCACCCTAAAGCATCCCTGACAGAGGGTTGTCCAGCTGCCTCTTGAAGGCCTCTAATGTGGGAGATCCCACCACCTCACCAGGCAACTGATTCCATTGTCGTACTGCTCTAACAGTCAGGAAGTTTTTCCTGATGTCCAGCTGGAATCTGGCTTCCTGTCACTTGAGCCCGTTATTCCGTGTCCTGCACTCTGGGAGGATCGAGAAGAGATCCTGGCCCTCCTCTGTGTGACAACCTTTCAAGTATTTTAAGAGTGCTATCGTGTCTCCCCTCAACCTTCTCTTCTCCAGGCTAAACAGGCCCAGTTCTTTCAGTCTCTCTTCATAGGGCTTTCTATGTGCTTCCTCCAATGTTGCTGGGGAACATGGGAAAGAGGGTGCTGTTGCACTCATGTCCTGTTTGTGAGCTCTGCATGCACAGGAACCTGGTTGACTACTGCGTGAACACAATGCTGGGCTAGATAGACCCTTGGTCTAGTCCAGCCAGGGCCAGCCCAAGATCTTTTGCTGCCTGAGGCAAAGGGCCAGTTAGTGCCCCCTCCTAATCCATGTGCAAAAGCCGACAGGACTGGCAGATGAATCTGTCTTCAACACTAATGATGGGACAACGTTCTCCACTGAACATGAGGGCAGCAGGCTAACTTGGGGGACGCAGAAGAGGCTGCAGGACACATAGTTCTCTCCTTGAACACCTTGCTGCTGCCTCCCAGCAACTGCTATCTGAAGCAACTGCCTCACTCTTCCTAATGGTAGGGCTGGCCCCCGGGTCCACCATAGCTCTTCTTATGTTCTTAGGTGACCTTGGGGAATGAGAAACAACACAATATTCCAGAGCTAATATGGACCCCGGAGGGGGAAATGGCCTGACACAATTCAAAAAAAGTAGGGTTGTCTTCAAAAGCCTTGGATGAGGAATGAACTCATGGTAGATAGCCCCATTTTGGTGGTATTCAGGCCACCTCCAAATAGGAGGCAGGTCCAAGGCAATCCGAGGCATCGTGAGCACGTCCCAAGGCTTCAGAACTGCCTTGGAGATTTAGAGCTCCATGAGCTGAGTGTTTCATTGAGGGTCCCTCTCATGACGTTGTCTGTCTCCCATGCAACTCCTGCCCCTTCTAGCCTCCTTCGCATGACAATAAAACACCCCAGTAACTCCGACTTATTTTTAAAGATGGAATTTGCCGCTCTCTCCTGCTGTGTGTAGGAGAAGCAGCAGGATCAAAACGGCCCACTGAATGGGACACGCACAGGTTGTTTACTTCCTCTTTCAAAAGAGGAAGTAATGAGGGACGAACGTGTGGGTGGAGAAGTGACGGTAAGCAAACACGATCCCCCCCCCCCCCGTGTGATGATGCTCTTAGAAGGACGTTTTTGTTTCAACTTTTTCTGGTCAACTTGATACATTTTTGAACCTCCCAGCAGCGTCTCCACAATCTCTCTGAAAATGGGAAATATCACCCAGGTGGAGGGGCGGGCAGAGAAGCAGGGTGTTATTCTGCGATTGACAGCTGCAGCATCCAACCAGGTATTCCTTACCAGAGCTCTTTCTCTCTCATTTCCTTTCCTTTTTTTTACTTCCATGCAAAGTGCTTTGAGGAAGGTGGTAGAAGGAATAGGTGGGTGTGATGATGGCACATGAGGTCCCAAGCGTCTGGAGGATGGGAGGTTGGAGGAGACTGCCTGGGATGGCTTTAAAAAGGGGGTGGACATATCTGTGGAGGAGGGGGTCTGTCTACAGCTCTCAGCCACAATAGCTAATGGGAACTCAATATTCAGGGGCAGCAGAACCGTGAGAAACCAGTTCATCATGCCTTCAGGTCCTATCTGGCCGGCCAGTTTATGGGAAAAAATGCCAGATCAGATGGATTTTTGGTCTGGCTCAGCCCAGCTTCTTCTGAAGTTCTTTTTTCTTTTTCAAAAGCAAATTTCTAGCTTTAATGGCTAAAATGATATACTTCAAAGTCTGCTGAAATGTCAGAAACCAGAAGGGCCGTTGAATAAGATTTCCTGTCGTTAACGATGGAGCTCCAGTGTCCTATTTTGCTCTTTGTCCTTCTTTATGAGCATTTTACAAGAAGAATAAATTATGCAAAGCGAAGGAAATCATGCAGATTTGCTTATGCGGCACAATTTAGAGATGATCGGGAATTCAATTCTTTTTTTTTGCACAGAACTCAGGGTGCTACATTCTACCTTGGGGTTCACCTCATAAAACTGGGTGGCAATTGACCATAGGTGGAGATCCAGAAAGGGGAAATCCTCTCAGGCCTTAGCTAGACTTAAGGTTTATCCCAGGATCATCCCGGGGTCATCCCTGTTCATGTAAATGACACACAGGATATCCTGGGAGCAGGCAGGGATGACCCCAGGGATGATCCCAGGATAAACCTTAGGTCTAGCTAAGGCCTCAGACAAGAAGCTCACTCCACCCCCCGGTCTGATTGCTGGATCATTGTGGTCTAATTTTCACATTGAAGGTTATAACTGAATCATAAACTGGAAGTTAAAATAATTCTGAAATCTTGAAACTCTGCTTCCTTGAAAGTTAACTCCATCAAAATCAATAGGACTTAGAAAAGGAAAGGAACCTCTCGTGCAAGCACTGAGTCATTACTGACTCTTGGAGGGACGCCAGTTTTCACTGACGTTTTCTTGGCAGGCCTTATAGCGGGGTGGTTTGCCATTGCCTTCCCCGGCCATTATTACCTTTCCCCCAGCTAACTGGGGACTCATTTTACCGACCTCGGGAGGATGGAGGCTGAGTTGACCCGAGCTGGCTGCCTGAAACCAGCTTCCGCTGAGATCAAACTCAGGCCATGGGGAGAGTTTCAGCTGCAGAAACTGCTGCTTTACCGCTCTGTGCCACGCGAGGCTCTCAATAGGACTTACTTAAGAGAAAATACAATCGTAATGTAAAATACTACATTTGTTCTTAGCCAAAAGGCCGAGAAGCAATCTAAAATACTAGAGATGGGTAAGAATTTCATTCCTGTTTGGTTTTGATCAGAATTAACCAAAATTCATGAAGTTCTTCATATTTGGGACAAATCGAGAGTTAAAGCATTTGAATGTGGGAATCGTAACAGGTTGGTCCATCTGGGCCAAGATTTTTGAGTCCCTTGCTCCGAAATGTCTGAGTCTGAATCCTTGAATATTCATCCATGTTAGCGCCTCATTTGGGTCGCCACCTCTTTTTTTCTGCACAGGCACCTCATCTTTTACAGCTATAAAGCAAGCAGGTACAACATGGTCCTCTCTATGCTGAGTATAGCTGTATCTGTTGAATTTGGCTGAAGGCAGATGGGTGTATATTTTGATCCTGTTCATTTTTTGATACGACTTTATCCAAATCTGCAAATTCCTTTATTCTATGGGATGGAAAGAGCTAGAGATTTCAACAAAATGAAGGCTGGTGAAAGTGAACCTGATGGGTTGACCCATCCCAGTTGGATTGACCCATCCATCATCATACTGCTCTAACAGCCAGGATGTTTTTCCTGATGTCCAGCCGGATTCTGTCTGCCTAAAACTTGAGCCCCTGATTCTATGTCCTGCATGATAGAGAAGAGATCCTGGCTCTCCTCTATTTGACAACCTTTCAAATCCTTGAAGAGTGCTATCATGTCTCCCCTCAGCCTTCTCTTCTCCAGGTTAAACATGCCCAGTTGTTTCAGTCTCTCATCATAGGGCTTTGTTTCCAGACCCCTGATCATCCTGGCTGCCCTCCACTGAACACACTCCAGCTTGTCTGCATCCTTCTTGAATTGTGGAGCCCAGAACTGGACGCAGAACTGGACGCAAAACTAGATGAGGCCTAACCAGGGCCGAATAGAAAGGAACCAGTACATCACGCGATTTGGAAGCTACACTTCTATTAATGCTGCCCAAAATAGCATTTACTTTTTTTTGCAGCCACATCACACTGTGGGCTCACATTCAGCTTGTGATCTACAACAATTCCAAGATCCTTCTCGCTTGTAGTATTGCTGAGCCAAGTATCCCCCATCTTGTAACGGTGCATTTGGTTCCTTTTTTCCTAGGTGTAGAACTTGGCATTGATCCCTCTTAAATTTCATACTGTTGTTTTCAGCCCAGCGCTCCAACCTATCAAGATCGCTTTGATGTTTGTTTCTGTCTTCCGGGGTATTAGCTACCCCACCCAATTTTGCGTCGTCTGCAAATTTGATAAGCAATGTGGGCCAAAAGGAGGCAGGGAGAAAACGCAAAAAAGAAAGAAATTACCAAAAGTACCAGCTTGTTGTAGCTTGAAGCTCTTACAGCCGGTAAGTGATTGGGGGGTGAGGTGGAGAGAGAGTGCTCTAAAGCTGAGAAATACCACATGATCAGAGACTGGGAGAAAAGGGGAGGGACTAGGTGAGTGGGTATGGCCATCTGGGGAACCATCTGGCATCCTGCACCCCTGCTCCACAACTAGGAACCATTCAGCCAAGGAGTGCCCACGGAGCAAACACCCGGCGTAGCAGCCTTGTTTAACTCATGTTATCCACTTAACTTTCTAAAAAACTGCACTCACGCCGAAGGAATCTAAGACGACGGCAATTAGAAAATGGAGGCGACGCAGACCTTTCCGAAATGAAAGACAGCAGGGGGAATTAATGAGCATGAAGGCAATCCAGTAATTAATTGATAAACGGCACAGCACAGTCTTCTAAAGAAAAGGAGACCAACGTGACTTATCTCGCCAACGGCAGAGGAGAATTTCTCTCGTCTTTCACCTTGTAGATAAGGACACAAAACTGGGATCCTTCAACTTTGAAGCTTAAGAGGGATCTATAAGTTGAAGACAAAAAAAAATGAGGGGGAGGCAAGTGGAGAGAAGACGCGCGCACACACACACACACACACACACACACACACACACGGGCACACACACACACACACACGGGCACAACCCAGAGGCTCACGTGAAGGGAGTGAATAATACATGAGCCTGCTGAGAATTTCATGCCGACAATGTTGTTGTTGATTAAGTTGTAAGCTTCAAAGCACTTCTGCAGGATTATAAAGTTATAACTGGTGCAAAACATATATAGAGTCGCCGCAGGCATGAAAGCGAGATGATGGGCATTTCAGCAGGTGAGTGAATAAATCCATCCAGAAGGAGAAGGAGAGGAGAGGAAAAGAGGAGGCGGTGCCACTATGGCACTGGGCCCAAGGTTTCTGCTCGGAACAGACCTTTGGACTCACTGGCCCTGCGCTGGCTATACTGGTGGGCAGCAGCTCTTTGCTGACTCAGGCTAGCCAAGAGACAAAGTTGCAGTTGAACACATCCGGAGGGCACCAGGTTCGGGAAGGTTGGTCTAACTGGTCTCCAGGCTAGCCTTTACTGTGATGTTGCGCGCGGAGTATCAGAATAGAATCAGGGAAACTAGGAGTGGAGGTTGGTGGCTCTGATGTCAGGGGGCAGTGAATCCGCTTCAGGTTTCATTCAGAGCTAGACAGAATTCTAAAGGGGCTGGAGTGTGTTCAGAGGAGGGCAGCCAGGATGATCAGGGGGTCTGGAAACAAAGCCCTATGGAGAGAGACTAAAAGAACTGGGCATGTTTAGCCTGGAGAAGAGAAGACTGAGGGGAGACATGAGGGGAGACATGAGAGCACTCTTCAAATACTTAAAAGGTTGTCACACAGAGGAGGGCCAGGATCTCTTCTCGATCCTTCCAGAGTGCAGGACACGGAATAACGGGCTCAAGTTAAAGGAAGACAGATTCCAGCTGGACATCAGGAAAAACTTCCTGACTGTTAGAGCAGTACGACAATGGAACCAGCTAACTAGGGAGGTGGTGGGCTCTCCCACACTAGAGGCCTTCAAGAGGCAGCTGGACAACCCTCTGTCAGGGCTGCTTTAGGGTGGATTCCTGTATTGAGCAGGGGGTTGGACTCAATGGCCTTGTAGGACCCTTCCAACTCTGCTATTCTATGATTCTATGATTCCACTCTGAAAGTGGTGTGAAAGTGGTATATCAAAGGCAGGAGCCACACTACTGCTTTATAGTGGTATTGAAGATCACTGATGACTGTTGGGGCCCATGACACATACCATATACTGCTTTCATACCGCTTTCAGAGTGTTCTATCCTGCTAGGTGTAGATGTGTGATGGGCCCCAACAGTTGTCAGTGCACTTCATTACCACTATAAAGCAGTAGTTTAGATCCTGCAGTGCACTTCAGTACCGCAATAAAGCAGTCGTGTGGCTCTTGCCTTTGATGTACCGCTTTCATAGTGGAATATCCTGCTTGGTGTAGATGAGCCCTAAGTTCCAGATTCTCCTATGGGCCCTGGGACACCATCGAATGGGTCATAGGTGGGAGGGAAGTGTCCCAGAGGCCACAGGGCTAGGAATATCCATATTTTGTTAAATCTACCCCATGTGTATTGTGCAGTGTCATTCATTCCAGCATCCATTCACAGACAGATTCAATTTTTTCCCCATTATGCGGAAAAAATAATTCCACAAGAAAGTTCGTGACAATTTACATAATTTATGTTAGTCTTTTTAATGACCTTTTACATGCATTATATTGACTTCGCTGGTCTGTGACCGTAATAAATGTAATGGAGGTGAAGTTAGTACGTCACATTTAGCGTGTTGTACTAGGGCTGTGCATGGACCCCCCCCACTCCACCCTGCTCCCGATCCACAAATTGTGAATCGGGCCTGCTCTGCCCTGCCTTGATCTGCCGAGGGTCCGCTCCTCTCCGCTGCGGAGCTCTGGCTCCGAATTGGAGCTCCGCAGCAGCGGGGGCGGCGCCAGATAAGGCCCCCCTTCTTCCTCCCCCTTACCTGCTTCTATCCCAGCCTGCCGCCAGCTTCACTAGAGCCCGTGGCTCAACCAGAAACTGTAGGCCCCGCTTGCGGCCTACACTTCCAGGTTGAGCCATGGGCTCTAGTGAAGCCAGCGACGGGCCGCGACGGACGCAGGTAAGACCCCCCTCCACCTTGCCCCCTTACCTGGCTCTGCCGCTATCACCGCACGGGCAGCGGCGGCAGCGGCAGGGCCAAGTAACCCCCCCTTACCATTTTTGCAGAGCTCCGGATCGAGGCAAAGGATCCACCTTCACCTCGATCCGCTCCACTGCTCCCCTGATCCTCTTCGCCTCCGCCTTAAGGGGAGGCGAAGCACCCCAATCCGCTTCTGCTTTTCCAGTCCAAGGAGAAGTGGAGCCCTATGTTGTACCCCATTCCATTCAGCTACCCCTAACTCCGTGTATGTTTTCCAGTATGAGAAAGGTCTCAGCAGAAACATGTGTATTTTCCTACGAATAACTTTGTGTAAATTTTGGGAAAGTTTATATATATATATAGATATATAGATATAGATATAGATATAGATATATATCTGGAAGACTGTGGACTCCACATGAGCCGGGGAGGCCAGTCTGCCGTGGATTCTTAGAAATCGGAACTCATTTTAGTCCATCTCAAATTTCTCCACCAACCCTACGTAGGGCTGCAGCCTAAATGTTGCAAATGCAATAAGGAAACAATGATATTGGACCTGAAAAGCTACATGTCATGAAACAGACAAGACCGGGTACTTAAAAAAAATAAGGGCTCACAGTCAAGCAATATGGTGCCCTGCAATCAGAAATTCTCGCTATTTGGCACCACGAGAATATTCCAACTTGATGATTTTGTTGGAAGTGCAGGTTTTTCATCTTAACAACAAATAAAAGCATGAAAATAAAAAACGCTTTGGCACAGCCCTCCAGCAACTGTATTATTTATGTATATATTTATTGGATAGATGTTTTAAATTTATATTGTATTTTATATTATGGTTTTATACTGTTGTTTTATACTTTGAATGGTTTTAATTTTTGTGAACCGCCCAGAGAGCTCCGGCTATGGGGTGGTATAGAAATGTAATAAATAAATAAATAAATAAATATTTTAACCCATTCTTCAAATAATTTTTTTCCAGGTTGGTTTACAGAGAACGCAAGGACCTCATGGCTCAAACACTCACAGTTTCAAAGCAGAATTAAGAACTAAGAAAAGGCCAATAAAGTTATTAGTAGTAGTTAGGGTGACCATATGAAAAGGAGGACAGGGCTCCTGTATCTTTAACAATTGTATTGAAAAGGTAATTTCAGCAGGTGTCATTTGTATATATGGGGAACCTGGTGAAATTTCCTCTATTCACAACAGTTAAAGCTGCAAGTGCCCTGCCCTCTTTTAAATCTGGTCACTCTAGTTTAGCTCCTGCAGCTTTAACTGTTGTGATGAAGAGGGAATTTCACCAGGTTCTCCATATATACAAATGACACCTGCTGAAAATCCCTTTTCTATGCAACTGTTAAAGATACAGGAGCCCTGTCCTCCTTTTCACAGTAGTAGTAGTAGTAGTACCATATTTCTTCGATTATAAGATGCCATCGATTGTAAGACGCACACTAATTTCAGTACCACCAACAGAAAAAAAAAACTAAGACACACCCACGATTCTAAGACACACCCCATTTTTAGAGATGTTTATATGGGGGAAATGTGTGAAATTGAAGAAAAACGGTAGTATTTCTTACCCACCTCTCCCTCTGGAACAACATAGAATACAAAAATATTATAAAATACATAAAACTAATTAAAACATATGAAACTAATACATTATTAAAATAACAGCCAGACATCTTAAAATTCGACTGGGTAGGCCTACCGGAAGAGATCAGCCTTCAAAGCTTTTTTATATTCAGAGAGACTGTTAAGTTGGTGGATCTCTCTGGGCAAGCATGAAAACAAGAGTGTAACAAAAAGCTTGAGGCAATAAAGAGGTCATCACCTGGCATGGAAAAGACAGCCAGGCAAGCCTTTTGGGCGGAAAGATTCCATGGGAGGTGCCACCACAGAGAAGGTCCTGTCTGCAGCCATTGCCCACCACTCTTCATTTGGCAGGACTTTAGAAAGGGTGTCTAATGATGACATGGGCGCATAGGAAGACCTTTGTAACCTCAACCAAGGCCTTCTTTCACCCAGGCAGGGGCTCTCATGCTCTTGGGTCTGTAATGGGAAGGAATCATTTGCCGGGGGGGAGGGGGGAACTGCTGTATGGATTCCCAACAACAGCTTTGTGGCGCATGAATATGATATATCCCTTTGGATCCTTAAACTATCAAAGATACATACTTGAGTTATATATGTAGTAGGAGAGGTGGTGGATGAGGCTGATGAATCCAGATTGTTTTCTAAGGTTCTTTGGATATTTTTCCTGCAGGTTTAGCCATCATTCCTACCAAGGTCTCCACTTAGAATGAAGAGATGACCCAGGATCTAGATATGATTGCTCCCAAATGTCCTCAACCCAGTCATAGGACCACATCAGCTCCCTGATATGTTGTGGAGGTCAGAGCGACGAAACAGCAGGGTCAATCAGAAGAGCATGAATGGCAAAAGACTCAAAACAAATTCAACCAAATGTACTTAGGACACAAACCAATACGTGTTTAGACAAAAATAAATCCTACAACTCTCAGTATACCCCCAGTCAGTGCAAAGCAAGAGCAATATCCAACAAGAGGAATATCCAACTAAAGTTACATTTGTACAAATGCCACCTGTTGCGCACCCTGGTTGTGCAAGAATAATGCACAACTGCTTGCTATTTTGTGGCATGGCACCACTGACTAAGAACCTCAGAGGAGCCCGGCTGGATCAGACCAAGGGTCCATCTAGTCCAACATTCTGTTCGTTCAGTGGCCCACCAGCTGCACGTGCGCTCATCCGCCTGTAAAAAAAATGGCGGGCACCGTATCCCTCCTTCCACCCAGGATGTCGTGTTCATGTTTGGACAAAGGGGAGGATCTTGTGATCAGAATATCGTGAGATCCTCCCTCCTTTCTTCCCTGGTCTAGACATGCCCATTGTTTCACCTTGTTTGTCCCAAGGCAGCAGTGCTGGAAGGGGATTAAAAAATACCTTTTAAAAAAATACAATATTGAGAGTATTCCCTTTTTTAAAACAAACGCACAGCGCACCAAACTGCCCGCTAAAACAATGAAAACGGGAGGCTCAGCCATAACTCAGCTTCACAGCTAACCTTCTGCCATCTGAAGTCTCTGCAAATATTGGTTCCACAGTCTCTTATCCATAGGCAACAGAGAGCCGGATCTCATTTGAAAAGCATTTTGCTGAATTGAAGAGCTGGCCTTCCACTCTCACCTCACTCCCCTCTTTTTAAGTGCTGCCGGATGCCGTTGACACACCGCCTTTGTTCTCCGTCCCCTCCCATCTCTGACTCTCTCATCTCTGGCAGAGCCTATAATTTCCTCAATGCTTTCTCTTTCCCCTTTCTCTGAGCTCCCATCTTTCATGGTGTTACTTTCTGTTTCTAAGCGCCTTCTCACTTCTTGTTTTGTTTTTTCGTCCGCTCACTCTGGGACAAGATGGAGGACCGCAGACGATCTCCCCTCTCCTTCGGCGGCAAACTTTGGGAGGGATTTCACCTCAGGTGCCATTTGAAATGAACGCTAGAAGACTCCTCCTTGATATTTCAAGAGGGAGCAGACGTGCGTCATTCAAACCGGTGGATTTTCCAAGAGTGACTCCTTCCCATACTTCGGTAGAAGGTCAACGTGGAAGCCGGAAGCCAAATTGGAAGTGCCTCCTCAGGGAAAGGAATTTTGAGGGAAGTCAAAAAGAAAACAAGTGTTTCAATGAGGCCAGGGAGATTTCTCTGGAGGATTTTGTTGCCACCGCCACCCCAAACTCTTGATCAAAATTTTCCACCACATAAATATTCAATTCCTTTTATCACAGTCAACAGACCAATATTTGAATATAGATAACCAGCTTAAATACAGAGGTACACTATTTTGGTCATGATCCCGTAGCCCCAAGGCATACGGGGAACATGGGCCCCATGCAGCTTGCTGTAGTGAGTATCAATATCCAGGAGTCTCTGCTTAATGATCCTTTTGGCGCTACCCAGGTCCAGGGATAACAGATGGTCATGGGAGAGCCCTATGGTGGTAAGTTTTAGCTGAACTGCTTTCACCCATGGAGATTTATGAGAGTCCGTCCAGACCATGGAGGTGAGCGAATTAGGGACAGGACTTAAATTGCAACGCAGCCAGAAACAGAGTGTATGTATCCACCCTATACATTTTAAGGTACTCAACCCAACTTCCAGATTTAAGACTGCACTAGCAACACATCTTGGAACTCCAAATATTAGCCTTAGAAAGGAAGATTGTACACCTTCCAGTGAGTTCTTATAAAGAGGAAGCCATATCGGGGCACCAAATAGAAATTGGGACACCACCTTTGCTTTATAGACCCGAGCGGCGGCTGGAATGTATTATGACACTCATATAATCCTGTGTAGGTGCATAAAATATTTCAGAACAGAAGCCTAGAGATGGCTCAGTTTTTGGTCATTGTATAGGATGCATCAGAAAAAGGATGGAGATATAAGAAGACCCCTGCTGGATCAAGGCCCCCACCTCGTCGACCATCTTGTTTCTCACAACAGACAACCAAATGCTCAGCAACTGATGTTCAGAAATACACTGCCTCTGAGTATGGAGTTTCCATTTGTCCTCCTCAGAAAGAGACGAACTGAATGGCTCAATCTAGAATCTTCCATCCGAGCCTAGAAGCTGGCTGCCTTGAGAAGCGAAGCTCTTGATTGGTTCTCTTCTTTCACACTTCGCTCCCATTGGCTCCCTTGGATTGCTTCTTTTATAATTCACGAAGAGCCTCTCTGCCTCAGAATATTCCCTCAGAGCAAGGAGTCGAGCTCTTGAGAAGCCAGGCTGCAGATTGAATCTTTCCTCACAGAATCACGTTGGCTCTCATTTCAGAGTGCCCAGCGAACGCTGAGTTCCCTCTCTGGTTATCCCCAGAAGGGTTAGATTTATTAGCCTCCAATTTATATCCATTTGTTCTGCTGAGCACAGCCTTATTTAAGTTATTTAACACAAATGAGGAGCAAAGCTAAAGCAAACCCAAGTTTGCTCTTTCTTTCATTAAGCGAGACACCTTACTCCTCATAGGCACCCGTCTCCACCATTTATCCCTCGGCACGAGGGATGTACAGGTTTTATTAACAACAGTCCATCTGTGTTTCATGGATTGTCATGAATCTTTCGGTCTGTCACCCGCTCATTTATGAAATCAGATATTTTGTATGAGTATTTTGGTTCTTTGCAAATGCACATTTGCACTAATGTGCACTTGTGTGAATGGGCATTTGCACAAGTCTGAATTAGTGAAGGTTTAGATTTGCAAATGAACTAAATTGTTAAAGTAAAAAAAAAAATAGGCCCATATGTACATGGAATCCATGTGACTCAGAAAAAGCTGGTCGGCTACAGAATTAGCAGGTCAGATTCATAGAAATCGAAATTCATTTGAATCTATTGCGGATTTTCTCCAAACTCTTTATCTGGCACTCTAAATAAGTTGCACATGGACCCAAGAGTATACCCTGACACTAACTGCCTCTGCTGATGAAGAGCTTCTCTACATGCACAATTTATTGCACACTCATGGCTGGCTACTCACAGAAGTTTGAGGGTCCTTTACATGATGCCAAAAATCTCCAGGACATCTCCCGTGACTTCCCCAGTAATCTTGCGTTTAAAAAGATGAGAGATGACGCGCTATGTAAAAATATTGTGGGATATCACAGGCCACTAGATGGCAGTGTTTCATTTAACTTTATGAAGCATTGCCAAGTGGGAAGTTTCGATTACAAATCATGTGGTCACCAATGGTTGCCTTCTGAAGGAGCCAGCACGGAAAGATCCCAGAAGAAGAAATGGTAACCATCTGTCAGGGATGCTTTAGGGTGGATTCCTGCATTGAGCAGGGGGTTGGACTCGATGGCCTTAGAGGCCCCTTCCAACACTACTATTCTATGATTCTATAACGGTGCAGAATTTTTTCCTTAATGTAGAGATGCTCAATTTGGAGCTGCATGACTGTAGCATTCTCAGTGGCAAAGAACAAGCTTAAAATACATCTTTTTATTATAGTACTCTAAAGTCTAGAGCGTTTAAAGCACTTCACGTCTATTAGTAATCCTTTTGACAATGCTATATGAAAGGCCAGCATTATTATCTCCATATTTTGTGATATGGGGAGGAGTTGTTTTTGTTTTTCTGGAGTGGAGAGAGAGTGGTTTCCCTAACTCCTATACATCTGTGCTCAGAAGTAAGTTAAGTGCTGCAGCTGGTTCATTTCAGACCTGGTGTTGTTGAACCACAGTTCCATGGGCCAAATCCAGCTTGCCTTCAGTCCCAGTCTGTCCCTCCAGGGTTCCCCAGATAGCCACACCCCCTTCCCCTGGCCCCACCCACTTTTCCTTGACTCCTGCTCATTTGGTGGTTTCCTGGCTTTTGCACTGTTGTTTTCCCCCTCCGTTCTAAAAGACTGAAATATCTCTCCTAAGGTTTAGTTAGGAAGTAAGAGATTTAAGCTAGAATATACTGGGAATTTTGGCCCCTCACATTTTTCCTTTAGCCCTGCCCCCTTTGGGGCTTTAGCCCCACCCACCCAATTGGAATGAGCCACCGAGAGCATCTCAGAAATGGAATTTGGCCTTTGGGGTGAAAGACACCCCTGTTTCAGCCCCAGGGCCTACGGCTCTGACATGGCCTCCCTTTAGGTGGCCGTGACTTCAGCCGTGAAGCTGGCGATTCACATTTCTCTTCTCTCACTTCTCGGCCACCGGCACCACCATCCCCTGCTTCTACATTCCTGGTACGTTCCAGCAAGTAACAAGCAAGAGACAGTTTGCCAAGCCTAATTTGAAAAACAAAGCAGGCCTCTCAGCATGTACAGTTTCCCATTTTCAACTCACTTATATCATGGCACCCTCACGACTACAGGAATAATAAAAGAGTTTGCTTCAGCTGTCCTCATGCGCCACGTATTTATTTGGGAATAAGCAGAGCTTTGTTGTAGAAAAGAGCAATATATACTATTCAAGTGAAAATAATAAAATCAGTCATCGGTGTAACCATGTACATGCCCCGCCTGCCACGCCCTGATTATAAAATGTTTTTTTTTAAAAAAAAATAAGAAGGAAGGAAGGAAGGAAGGAAGGAAGGAAGGAAGGAAGGAAGGAAGGAAGGATACTTCTGTGGTGACCATCCAGGCCAGTCCCAGGGCAGCTGGGGGCAGGCAGAGCCTTGCTAGCCAAAATGTTGATGCTGCCTTCATCATCTGCAGCTCTCCGGATGGTCATGGGGGGATATTTGTTTATTTATTTATTATGTTTATATACTGCCCCATAGCCAAAGCTCTCTGGGCGGTTTACAAAAGTTAAAAACAGTGGACATTAAAAAAGTATACAAAATTTAAAACCATCAAAAATATAAAAACAACAGTATAAAACAGTATCCTTTTCTTTTTACAACAACAGTTCTGGGGTCCATTGAAAAACAAACAAACTTAGCATATATTGTTAAATGTTGTTAAATGCTTGGGAGAAGAGAAAGGTCTTGACCTGGCGCCAAAAAGATAACAATGTTGGCGCCGGGTGAGCCTCATCGGGGAGATCATTCCATAATTGAGGGGCCACCACTGAAAAGGCCCTCTCCCTTGTTGCCATCCTCCGAGCTTTCCTCGGAGTAGGCACTCGGAGGAGAGACCTTAGATGTTGAGCGCAGCGTACGGGTAGGTTCATGTCGGGAGAGGCGTTCCGTCAGGTATTGTGGTCCCAAGCCGTGTAAGGCTTTATAGGTTGGAACCAGCACCTTGAATTGGGCTTGGAAACATTTAGGAAGCCAGTGCCAAAGGGACTTTGGCCCTCAGGTCCAGCCTAGCTGAACCACAATGGGACTCACTTCCAAGTAGATGTGTTTAGGATTGCAGCCTTGGTGAGTTTGCAGCTGAGATGAACAGAGTGTGAACAGAGTGCTGGACTAGATGGACCCTCGGTCTGATCCAGCAGGGCTCTTCTGATGTTCTTATGAGGTGACATTCAAAGGCGGAACTTTCCCGTTCATAGTTCAAACTTTTCGGGCTTAATTCTAATCACATTTAAATAGGCATAAAACTCCCAGCACGCCCCATCCAGCTCTGCTGGGTGGAAGATGCTAGCCATTGTAGGACTTGTTTCTGTCTAAAAAAGCATAGGGTTGCACCGTGAAAGTATTTTCTGTTTTGGCCCGAGGTCTACAATGTTGGGACATGACTTGTGAGGGATGAACAACTCTGTTCCATTTCGGTTCCTCACATTTTCTCATTTTTCCAATCTGAACTTTGCTTTGTCCTAAACTTTGGGATATTTTTTTTCCCTAATCTTCAGTTCAGTTCATCCCGAAGGTTGAGATTTAAAAAAAAAGAAGTTCAGATGAAAATCTGTACACCGTTTTGTAGCATTTCTCCTAATGCATACATTTTTGTACAGAGTTTTGCCTAATATACACACTTTTTGCAAGCCATTTTCCTAACAAGATGCAGTTTACCGTTATGTTCATGAATAGAGACGCACGTTTCTGCTTTCCCAAAATATACACTTCTTCTTTTTAATTGGAGAGATGCATTGCAAAAGCTCAAATTTCAAAACATAGCTGAGTTTCATTTGAATTGGTTCAAAGGTGTGAAATAAGATAAATTCACACTAAAATGTGAACCAAATGAAGCCCTTCCTGTCCCTGTTGGTCCCTATGCCACACTAGCTTCTGAATTTCCAAGCTCAATCAGGCCAAAGGTCTTACCTCATCCACCATTTATGTTTCCAGCAGAAGCCAGCTAGATGTCCCAAGTCCAGCAACACAGTGGAAATCATCCCCACTAATTTGTCCCCTTTATCTGGCAGTCAGAGGTCATGGATGTTGGAGAAATCCTCAATACAGTCAAATGAGTTTGGATTCCACAGCAGAACAGGTTTTTCTGAATCGCATGGATTCACAGACCATTTCTTTTTTAATCTTCCAGAACTGTACAGAACTGCAGCCATACAAAAATGCAAAACCAAAATAAAGAAGGAGCATGTGTATCCCCCCCCATTCGCTAAAGTGTGAAAATGCAGTCCGGGGTGGGGAGATGTGCAAATTTGTGGAAATTTGTGCATTTGCCCAAGTGTGCACTTTCCAAGGCAAATGCAAGTTTGAGAAAAGGAGAAAAAACTGATTCCGTCAATGAGCAGACGATGGAATGAAAGACGCCTGGCAATCCACAAAACACAGGCGGAATGGATTCAACAAAACCCATGGGCTGTTCTTGGGTTTGGGGGGCGCTTGTTAACCATGGTAACAAGCCACTCTGTCTGGGTTTGCATGGCACGACAAGCCACGACACTCGCTTGCCACAGCTTGAATATTCACTATGGCGTCCAGCACTCACGGCAAGCCACCTGTCATGTCTAGCCCTACTGCCCCTGTTTTGGGAAAAGATGTTTCAGGTAATCATAGAATCATAGAATAGCAGAGTTGGAAGGGGCCTACAAGACCATCGAGTCCAACCCCCTGCTCAATGCAGGAATCCACCCTAAAGCATCCCTGACAGATGGTTGTCCAGCTGCCTCTTGAAGGCCTCTAGTGTGGGAGAGCCCACAACCTCCCTAGGTAACTGGTTCCATTGTCGTACTGCTCTGTCAGGAAGTTTTTCCTGATGTCCAGCTGGAATCTGGCTTCCTTTAACTTGAGCCCATTATTCCGTGTCCTGCACTCTGGGAGGATCGAGAAGAGATCCTGGCCGTCCTCTGTGTGACAACCTTTTAAGTATTTGAAGAGTGCTATCCTGTCTCCCCTCAATCTTCTCTTCTCCAGGCTAAACATGCCCAGTTCTTTCAGTCTCTCCTCATAGGACTTTGTTTCCAAACCCCTGATCATCCTGGTTGCCCTCCTCTGAACACGCTCCAGCTTGTCTGTGTCCTTCTTGAATTGTGGAGCCCAGAACTGGACGCAGTACTCTAGATGAGGCCTAACCAGGGCCGAATAGAGAGGAACCAGTACCTCACGTGATTTGGAAGCTATACTTCTATTAATGCAGCCCAAAATAGCATTGGCCTTTCTTGCAGCCATATCGCATTGTTGGCTCCTACTCAACTTGTGATCTACAACAATTCCAAGATCCTTCTCGCTTGTAGTATTGCTGAGCCAAGTATCCCCCATCTTGTAACTGTGCATTTGGTCTCTATTTCCTAAATGTAGAACTTGGCATTTATCCCTATTAAATTTCATTCTGTTGTTTTCATCCCAGCACTCCAGCCTATCCTCCGAGTGCCTACTCCAAGGGAAGCTCGGAGGATGGCAACAAGGGAGAGGGCCTTTTCAGTGGTGGCCCCCCGACTGTGGAATGATCTCCCCGATGAGGCTCGCCTGGCGCCAACATTGTTATCTTTTCGGCGCCAGGTCAAGACTTTTCTCTTCTCCCAGGCATTTTTAACAGCATTTTAACAGCATTTAACAACGTTAAGTTTGTTTTTAATGGACCCCACAATTGTTGTTTTTAAATGGATACTGTTGTTTTTATACTGTTTTTATGTGTGTGTGTGTGTGTGTGTGTGTGTGTGTGTGTGTGTGTTTAAATTGTATACTTTTAATGTTTACTATTTTTAAATGTTGTAAACCGCCCAGAGAGCTTCGGCTGTGGGGCGGTATATAAATGTAATTAAATAAATAAATAAATAAATAAATAAATAAGATCAGATTCAGAACTAGAATGCGCAGCGCCAGACACCAGCCAGCCTGTACCAGTGGGGGAGGAAGTTCTCACGGGCGATTCCCCAGCTGGGAGTCAGCCCTCTCCAGAGCTTATGTCCTCGAGGCCAAAACCTACACACTCAGTGAGAAGTGAGATTTCTTCCGGAGGAGAGTGCCCCAACAAGCTAGCAGATGTTAGGGTCCGCCGGAAGCTCAAACGCACGGGGCGGAAGGAAGGCTTGAGAAAGTCCGTTCGATTACGCCAGAACCTGCCTCCACACCAGGCGCTCTGAAGTTATAGGCATTTGAGAAGTATCTTCCTATTCTTCTTGAGCTGACAATTGTCTTGCTTAGTTTGCATAGTTTTGCCTAGGGGGACCTTTCCAAGAAGTTAGACTCTCTTCAGGGAGAAGAAACATTTGTTGCTTAATAAAAACTCTGTGGGTTTTTCAGCAAGCCTCGTCATTTGCCTCCCGTCGAAAGCAGGAGTGTTCTCAGAAACACGACACCACCGTGGGTTATTTAAGCCACACTGCTGGCTGTTGATCATGCACCCTAGTGTCATAGAGAAGGGCTGTAACTCAGTGGTAGCATGCATGGCTTGGTGCACTGAAGCTCCCTGGCAACATCAAGCAGGACTGGGAAAGCCCTGGGGGTCTGGAACCCTGGATAGCCCCTAACAATAAACATAGCCAATAGACTTTCAAGACCTGGGGCCAACCATCTGCCTTTGAGGACCGACATGGTAACGTTTGCCCCACACATTTTTCTTGGGGGTAGTGCAGCTGTTGCAACCCACCTTAGCTCAGGGCCACCAAATAAAGACCAACAGGGTTGACCAGGAGAGTGGAAGCTCTCTCAGCCTGAGGGCCAAAACTCCATTTTGTGGAAGTTCTTAGGGGGCCCGTTAGGGGCCAAAGGTAAAATAGGCAGAGCTGAAGGCCCCTCCTCTTGGGCCAAAGATACTCACAAAGCAGGGAGGGCGGTGAAGTCTGAGGAACCCCGGTGGTCCGGATTTGGCACCTGGGCCCAGGGCCGGCCCTACCATGAAGCAGCCTGATACAGGCACATCAGGTTGCAGAGTGTTGGAAGAGCACTAAGTCAGCAAGTTGCACCCACAGACGGGCTCACCGCTTCTTGGCCCCTTCGGCCGTGTGCACCAAAATACATTAAAAGTGAAAATATGAAAAGTAGTAAAACATAAACACAATAAAAATAGCAATAAAAACAACAATAAAAGCCAACAATAAAGCCAGCAACAGCAGCAGCAATCATATCAAGAGAAGGCCTCATTAAAATAATATATTTTCAAGGCCTTCTTAAAAGCCTGCAGTGATGGAGCATGGCGGACCTCTGATGGGAGCTTGTTCTGAACGTGTGGGGCCAAAGCAGAGAAGTTTCAGCCATGGGGAACTATGGACCAGGGAGGCTTTAAAGCAGCAAAGTTAATGCCAAGAACCCACCATACCAATGACCAAGGCTGAACCCAGGGCCAGATGAAGATGTGCTGAGGCCATGAGCCATATCCAGATTCAAAGACCCCATACCATACAAATAAACTGTAATAGGAAGGGTAATGAAAGGGTACCATCCAGCGTTAGGGGCTGCATGCACTTAAACAGTGTTAGATAGCCTTTTCCGGAGGTGTGTATAAAAGAACTGATAAAATATGTATCCACTTCTGGGCCAGAGTGGTAAGCAGCAGTTACTGCAGCCGAAACTCTCCCCACGGCCTGAGTTCGATCCCAGCAGAAGCTGGTTCTCAGGCAGCCAGCTCAGGTTGACTCAGCCTTCCATCCTTCCGAGGTCGGTAAAAGGAGTACCCAGCTACCTGGGGGAAAGGTAACTGCGACTGGGGAAGGCAACGGCAAACCACCCCACTACGAAGTCTGCCAAGAAAACGTCAGCAAAAGCAGGTGGCCCTCTAGGAGTCAGCAATGACTCAAGTACTTGCATGAGAGGTTCCTTTACTTCCTTCTGGGCACCACACCTCAAGAAGGATGCAGACAAGCTGGAGAGTTGTCAGAAGAGGGCAGGGTCTGGAAACAAAGCCCTATGAGGAGAGATTGAAAGAACTGGGCATGCTTAGCCCGGAGAAAAGAAGGCTGAGGGGAGACATGATAGCACTCTTCAAGGACTTGAAAGCGTTGTCACACAGAGGAAGGCCAGGATCTCTTCTCGATCATCCCAGAATGCAGGACACAGAATAATGGGCTCAAGTTACAGGAAGCCAGATTCTGGTTGGACATCAGGAAAAAATTCCTGACTGTTAGAGCATTACGACAATGGAACCAATGATCTAGGGAGGTCGTGGTCTCTCCCATACTAGAAGCCTTCAAGAGGCAGCTGGACAGCCATCTGTCAGGGATGCTTTTAGGTGGATTCCTGCATTGAGCAGCGGGTTGGACTCGATGGCCTTATAGGCCCCTTCCAATTCTACTTTTCTATGATTCTATATTGATTGTGAATTGTTTTTACACTGACTCTAGTTTGTCCTTATTGCCTCCAGTACTAAATGCTGTATGGCCATGCATTCTCTATCTAAGGGAACTCTGTTGTAAGTCACTGTAAGACTTTCTAAGATATTTAAGCCAACGCAATTTCATCTTAGTTAGCTTACATCTTAGTTATCTCCAACATATTTAGAGGGCACTCATAATATGAGGCCCTGAGCCGTGGCTTACTTGGCTTGTTCCTAAATCCGGCCCTGGCCGGACACTGTTCTCTTCCAACCACCAGCCAACTAGCCCAGATGGTATCAAAATGAGAACCTCCTGTGTAAACATTGGCATAACGGTTGCTCCTAAGGAAGGGATCACTCCTGCTTTTCATCCGTAGAACCAAATGGTTTGAGACGATACAGCAAACCAAGATGCCCAGTTTTTCTTGGTGCAGAACTGTGTACAGCTTCTAGGCAACGCGCAAAACGGATTTAGAAAGTGGGGGAGGAAAAAAGAACAAGAAGAAGCCAACTTTTTGATGCTCATCTCCACCCTAAGATACATTGGCTTTAATAGCACCTCATCTACAGAGGTGAAGTCTCTCTGTGAAAGGACAGAGAGGTCACCTTCTCCCTCTAGAAGGCTCAGAAAAACACGTCTCAGACATACACAGGTTCTACTCTCCTCCTGTCTAATTTCTTTCTTGTCTTAACCAGAGAGGTGTCATTTAGATTCTATTAAAACAAAGCCTTCCATTAAACGCCACGGCACATCCTCGGGGTCACGCAATCTAGCCAATCGCGGGCGAGCCATTAGCGCGGCAGAAATGACAGGAGGAAAACGTAGCAGAATGTTAAGTGACAGGCGATACCCAAAGTACCATCAGCTGCCCCCATTATCTTGATGTCATGTTGGCAGAGCGTATAATCATCACAATTGGTATTCTTGATGGGAAATCGGATGTTCACTTTGGCGTTTGGGATGCACCAAACATGCCGGATCATCTGGGCATTGATGTGGATGCTTTCGTACAGGGTTGGGCTGAGGGCGGAAAGGATGCCGCAGAGACTTTGGCTGCACAGCAGCACCACCTGAGAATCCCATGCTACTCAGATGCTCAACACACTGCTCTCTTTGAAATTTGCCTCACACACCTTGGATCTACCATTTTGGAAAAGGCTGTCTAGGCAAGGCCCCAGAACCAGCCTGGCCAAGAATAGGAATGAAGAAATCTGCCAATTTTAGTTTCTTAAATTTGGCCCTTGGGCAGGGCTCCTGCAGCTTTAACAGTTGTGATGAAGAGGGGATTTCACCAGACGCTGCATGCATACAAATGACACCTGCTGAAATTCCCTTTTCTATGCAACTGTTAAAGATACAGGAGCCCAGTCCTCCTTTTCATAGGCTCAGCCTAGTGTGGTGCAGTGGCTAGAGTGTTGGACTGAGAGTCGTGAGATCCAGGTTCTGGTCCCCACTCGGCCATGGAAGCTCACTGTCACAGACTCTCAACCCAACCTTCCTCCAGGGTTGTTGTGAGGATAAAATGGAGAGGAGGACTAGGTAAGTTGCACTGGGTTCCTCGCAAGAGGAAGGAAGGTGGGATATAATTGGAGGAGGAGAAGAAGAAGAAGAAGAAGGAGGAGGAGGAGGAGGAGAAGAAGAAGAAGAAGAAGAAGAAGAAGAAGAAGAAGAAGAAGAAGAAGAAGAAGAAGAAGAAGAAGAAGAAGAAGAAGAAGAAGACCCACTGTTCTTCACCATTGCCTACGTTTGCAAGGGTTGATGTTGTGAGATATAGGCCAAAGTACCTGAGAAGCTACAAGTTGACCACACCTGCTTCAAAACATGTGAACAAGGATTGTTGAAACCTCTGAAGCCGGTGGGTGGGTGGGTTGAAGATTAAAGTTTTGCAGGTGGTCAAAGGATAAGTCCTCAGCACCCACCTTATCCCTTGCTCCCTCCGCTCCCTATGACTAGTGGAACTTGCATTGACTCTGCAAACCAGGGGGAAAAACACAAATAAATTGTGCGCCGAAAGAGAGAAGCCACAACATTTGCTAGTGGACACAGAGATAAAGAAAGCTGCCTTCGACCAGGTCAGACATTTTGTTCACCGAACTCAGTCGGGCCTGCTCTTGCTGGCAGGAATTCTTCAAGGCCACTACCAGAGCACGCACCTCACTACCATCAGCTAAGTTGGCTGGGGCACTTGGAACCTGCCAGCTGCTGAGGATGGTCATGGTCCTGTATACAGTGTGTGTGTGTGTGTGTGTGTCCATCCATCAGCACTACTATGAAACGCAGATGCTTGAAACTTGGCATGCTGTAAAGATTTGAGGTCTACAAATCTTATACTGAGTCTGACCATATAGCCCAATATGGTCCATCTAGCCCAGTATTTGGACCACTGGACCATCAAGCCCAAGTCCATCCAGTTCAGCTTCTGGCTGGCCAATCAGATGCTGCTACAAAGATCACATATTTGTGATGTATATGAACTTTTAAAGATATGAGTACTTTTATCATTGGCTTCTTAGGCAGGACCTACGCTACTGCTTAATAATGGTTTATAATGGTCTTGACAACTGTTGGGACCCATGTCACATTTCATATACCATTTTCGAAGTGTTATATCCTGCTTGGTGCAGATCTGGCCTTAGTTTACAGTTGTCCCTGACACATCAAGTTTAAATATAACATTCTTTACCCGCATTCCCCAACCTGGTGCCCTCCAGATGTTTTTGGACTACTGCTCACAGAATTCCTGTCCATTGGTCTTGCTGGCTGAGGCTGATGGGAGCTAAAGTCCAAAACATCTGGAGGGCACCAGTTTGGGGAAGGCTATCCCTGGCAAACTATTGTGGTCCAGGGTTATACCTGGAGGCAGAATTCTGGACCACCTTTGGGGTCAGATCCAGTAGGGCTCTTTTTATGTTCTTATGGACACCGACTAATTCATTACAGTTTGCAACCTTCGAAACCAGAATCATGGCATGCGGCTCGTCCTTGCTGAAAATAATAGCAACTGTTCCCTGTAACAAAAAGCACATTTTCAAAATTGATGAGGCAACATCTTCCAATTGATTATTTGCAGCGTTGGGCAGCGCTGCCGACAGCATGTCCAAACCGATGAGTGCTTTTTCGATTATTGTGCAGTTTTCGGCACCGTCGTGATTTCACGGTGCGGCATTGTTAATTTCTTTCATTGTTATTGTTCAGGTTCACAGGGTGATACTGGAGGAGATGTGGGTCGGGAGGCAGGGAAGGAGAGGGGTGGGGAGAAGGCTTTCACGCTGTGCCTTTAATCAGAATGTCTCCTGATTAAAGACTGTTTGGTACACTTTTTCTGCATCTTGTTTAACTTGATTTCTTTCCGTTTTGTTCCAAGGGAGAGACGGAAAAGACAGAGGAAAACATACAACTCCTTTCGAATGAACATCAAATGTGACCAGGACTTACTCTTTTTTTTTCATGGCTGTTATTAAACTGAAAAAGTAGCAAATGTGCACACAGGGAAAAAAGAAAGCACACCAATAAAAGAGCCAGAGAAATCGCTCCATAGAGACTGGGCTGAGTTTTACCCGTATAGCTGTAATAGTGCTGTTCCCAACTGAGAAACCACGCAGGGAGGTAGAGACCGTTTGCATGCAAATCCCCTAGGGCCTCCGGTCTCCAGGGTGAGGGGAAAATAGCGCTAACACAACCTGAATCCTCACAATAACTCAACTTTCATCTTATGATGTTAGCTTTCCTTTATTTTCTGGAGAAAGCAAAAATAGAAGCTGCTATTGCAACATTCATGCACAGCAGAAAATGAGCCCATTTACCAAATTATCATTCATTTTATATCCATTAAGAAAAACCCAGTGTGCAAATAGCCCAGTTTTCCTTTCCTTTTTAGAGGCGTATTAAAGTCTCCATTTTCATGTCAACAGTGTTGGTCAGGCTCTTCCCATGGAGGTAGTTGCCCGGGGTCTGGCATGTACTGTTTTGGTGCAGGGGATGGCTCACATGGGCAAATCATCCTCCAAATAAATACAATTCCATTCACATAGAAAACTAGCAGGTCAGGGAGAAGGGTAGATATAAAACATATATATCTTTGCATGTGTGGAAAGTACCTCTTTGCTGAATGTTCTCCTTGTTTGATTTCTGCTTTGAAGAAACTAATTGGGGGGGGGGATTCTGAAACTCACCACCTGGAGAAGCTCTTATTGTTGTCTTTTTAAATGTCCACTTCCTGATTTGCAGCCATGCTTTCCTCGTTGTTTTACACCTTCTGCTGTTTCTTCACTAGCTATTTTCTAGGTTTCATTCCCCCTTGATTAACCCCAGCCAATCAGGGATCACATAGTGGATGTGATGATTCACAACACAATGTATCCCATCATGTTTAGCTACATGCTGATGTCACTAAGAGCAAATAAAGCCCATTACAGTGATGCCAATGCATCAGCTACTAGTCCCATGGGCGAACTTAGCCAATCAGGGAACACTCTACAGATTGCATAGTTTCTCAACGATATTGCAACTGTCACAGAAATAAAAGCCAGAAGGGTGAGCCCGTTTTCCAATTCTGACTAAGCTTTCCATGAAGCTGCCTCCATTTGGACTCACCACTAATGCAGAGTGCCTTTCCGACACTGCTGAATAGCCAGAACCAGATCAATCACGTTTGAGATGAGGGGGAAAGAGAAAAAGAGACAAAGATGCAGCAAAAACAAAAAACAAACTGTGATGATGCTGGAAATTGCTTATTGGGTTAGATGAACCCCTGTGGAGATGTGAGGATTCTCATACAGACGCAAGGCCTGCCGCACCCTGTATGAGACGTCTGACACTCTAGAGAGCAACTTTAGTCTGATTCAGAGGGAAACCCGAAGCAGATTCATATTATCATTATCATCATCATCATCATCATTATCATCATCATCATCATCATCTAGAGTATTGTGTCCAGTTCTGGGCTCCACAATTCAAGAAGGACACAGACAAGTTGGAGCGTGTTCAGAGGAGGGCAACCAGGATGATCAGGGGTCTGGAAACAAAGCCCTGTGAAGAAAGACTGAAAGAACTGGGCATGTTTAGCCTGGAGAAGAGAAGATTGAGGGGAGGCATGATAGCACTCTTCAAAGACTTAAAAGCTTGTCATACAGAGGAAGGCCAGGATCTCTTCTCGATCATCCCAGAGTGCAGAACACAGAATAACGGGCTCAAGTTACAGGAAGCCAGATTCTGGCTGGACATCAGGAAAAACTTCCTAACTGTTAGAGCAGTACCAGTTACCTAGGGAGGTTGTGGGCTCTCCCACCCTAGAGGCATTCAAGAGGCAGTTGGACAACCACCTGTCAGGGATGCTTTAGGGTGGATTCCTGCATTGAGCAGAGGGTTAGACTCAATGGCCTTATAGGCCCCTTCCAGCTCTGCTATTCTCTGATTCTATGATTCTATGATTATTTTCATTTCTATACCGCCTCATAGCTGAAGCTCTCTGGGCGATGTACAATTGATAAAAATCCGCCCCCCAGAGACCCTGTTGGGGGCAATCCAACCCTCCCACCCAAATACTCTTCTCTAGTGTTTCTCCCCACAACCACCATAACAGAACAGGTCTGGGCCAAGCCAGAAAACCTGAAGCGTCTGGGCCCCAAGGGTCCCAAACTGAAAGTCGGCCAAGACCTCTCTGTGCCGCCGTCTCCTCGCCGTGCTGAGGTTCCTCATCCCGGCTTCTCCCTTCCAAGTTTTGTACCTCCGTTCCGCCCCCGCCAACCCCCACAGTTTAGATCTTCCTCTTGTATGAATTTCCTGTACCATCAGTGAGAAACATTTCAAGGGGAAAACATTCTTTTTGTAACAAGACAAACATGCCGCACGGCACCACTTGTTTAGACTGGCGGCTCCGGAAAATATATCTTTCCCTCATGGCTGAGGCAGTGGGAGTCATTTATACTTGTCGGGGGAAGTTTTGACAATGTATCAGAGCATTACTAGAGCATACTAAGGATTTTGCTGTTTATATATATATATATATATATATATATGGATAACATGAATGTTTACTATGTTCTAAGTGAAAAATGTAGCCACCTTGCCAGGGCTGGTGCTACCATAGAGGCCACTCAGGCGGCCGCCTAGAGTGCCAAGCTAAGAGGGGCGCCGGGCGCTGCAGCACTGATGCGTGTTGTTGGCTGTGAGCCGGCCCGGCCCGAGGATTCAGCTGGGCCTGGGCGGGCAAGATGGTGCCCCGCACCCGCCCAGCCGAAGTGAAGCCAGGGACGCTGGGGTGAGGTGGCGGCTCCACGTTTGGACTTCCGCCCGGAAGCCACCCTCCCAGAGCCAGAAGGCCGCCGCCAGAAGAAGAAGAAAAAGCATGTGGCGAGCTCGACTCTGGCCCAAGCCAGCCTCTGCCTTACTCCCAAGGAAAGGGCACTCAGCCGCCTCGCCTCTCTCCTCAAACAGGCCGCGATGTCCAGGCAGGCGGGCAAGCGGGACTCCCTCTCCCTTCCCCCAGGAAAGCCAGGGACTTGTGGACTCCTCGCAAGGCAAACTCTCCTGCTTTCTGATCCTGCGCGCGTGGATCAACGGGACTCGCATCCGAGAAAGCCTTGCACCGGGAGGCACCAGTGCAGCCCGATCCGCCTATGCCTCCTTACTCGGAAGCCTTATTCCCCCCGAGTAAACGTGTGGAGGGGATCAGGACGCCAGGTTGCGTTTGCATGGAAATAAGTCCCAGTGAATTCCGGACGGCTCAGTCCCAAATCGAAGTGAGCCAGTCCCAGCTCTCCACTCGGCGCACACGGTCAGACTTGCGTGCAATTTGGGTGCGGGGGCAAGTAGCTCACCTTGCCTAGGGCGCAAAATAGTCTGGCACCTTGCCCTGCACCATGCACTTTTAAGGAAGTTTAAGAGAATGTGGTGCTTTTAAGAAAGTTTCCACACAAGGCAATGGTGGATCCCTATCTGTACGCCAGCCTGAGATCCTAATGATATAGGGCGGGATACAAATGCTATAAATAAATAAATAAATAAATAAATAAATAAATAAATAAATAAATCGCATAAAGTAGCTGGGGAGAGGGGAGACATTTCTAGCAGAAAAGCAGGGTGGTGGAGGGTACTGAATTGCTATTTTCCTTGTTGGCTGCTACCTTTCCGTTTGCAACCTGCCCTAGTGAGGCAAAAAACAACCACACGGCTGGTGGGACGGAATTGCAGGGCAGTGGTGGTACATGGAAAGGATAATAATAACAATGACAATAATAATAATAATTTCTTACCCGCCTCTCCCTCTGGATCGAGGCGGGGAACAACACGGAATACAAAAATATAAAATACATAAAAGTGATTAAAAAAGTAAAACCCATACATTATTATAAATCTCAAAATCGAGAAGATAGTTCGCCTTTCTGATATGAAGAAAGCCGAAAGTACACCTTAACCTTAGATGTTTTTTTTTATTGTATTTCTGTGTGTGTTTCGTTTTTGTTTTTCTGTTTGTATTTTATGTCGTGACTTTGTGGTTTGTATATCTATGACGTTTGAAATAATAAAATAATTTAAATCTCTCTCTCTCTCTCTCTCAAAATCTTTTAAAGCATCTTAAAATTCGACTGTGTAGGCCTGCCAGAAGAGAGCCGTCTTTACAGCTGTCTTAAACTCAGAAAAAGAGTGAAGTTGATGAATCTCCTCCGGCAGGCCATTCCACAGTCTGGGAGCAGCAGAAGAGAAGGTCCTCTGGGTAACAGTTGTCAGCCTGGTTTTGGCTGACTGGAGTAAATTCTTCTCAGAGGACCTGTGTGTGCGGGGCGGATGGTATTTATTTTTATTTATTTATTTATTTATTTATTTATTTATTACGTTTTTATACCGCCCCATAGCCGAAGCTCTCTGGGCGGTTCACAAAAATTAAAACCATAATAAAACAAACAACAGGTTAAAAGCACAAATACAAAATACAATATAAAAAGCACAACCAGGATAAAAAACCACGCAGCAAAATTGATATAAGATTAAAATACAGAGTTAGAACAGTAAAATTTAAATTTAAGTTAAAATTCAGTGTTAAAATACTGAGAGAATAAAAAGGTCTTCAGCTGGCGACGAAAGGAGTACAGTGTAGGCGCCAGGCGGACCTCTCTGGGGAGCTCATCCCACAACCAGGGTGCCACAGCAGAGAAAGCCCTCCTCCTAGTAGCCACCTGCCTCACTTCCTTTGGCAGGGGCTCACGGAGAAGGGCCCCTGTGGATGATCTTAAGGTCCGGCCAGGTACATATGGGAGGAGGCGTTCCTTCAAATAAGGAACGTATGGTACGGGAGAAGGCGATCCCGCAGGTCACCTGGACCCAAACCATGTAGGGCTTTTAAAGTAAGCCGATCCCTGCCCAGCCAGTACAGCTAGGGTGGGGGGTCGTTTTTTGCAACGGGAGAACTAATATGGGAATTAAACCCAGTCACCTCTTTTGGGAGAGGGGCTGAGTAGGGATTTTTCCCTGTCATCTAGGAATGTACAGGTTTTCGCCTCCTCCATACTGGTTTTAATCTTAGAACGGAGGATAAATAAGTCGATTACAAAAGGCAGGGGTTGTGCTGGAATTTGGAGAACTCAGAGCAGGGACGGTGAGCACTCTGGCACCTTTAGAGTGATTGGCAAATCAGAAGTCCTGCTCCTCGAGGTCTTAGCAGCTTTTGTGTCAGGATAGGGTTTGCCTTTGGGGACCTTCTCATCTCATCTACTCAGCTATGCAGCCAGAGTGGGGATGACGCAGGTTGGTCTCACCAAACACTTAAGTGTAGCTCGAAAGGGGTCCGGGAAAACTGACCCGTTTACAGCGGAGTGACTCACCCTGGGAGGCAGGCTAGAGCCTGCAGCTAAACAAATAGATTCACAGAATCACAGAATCATAGAACAGCAGAGTTGGAAGGGGCCTACAAGGCCATCGAGTCCAACCCCCTGCTCAATGCAGGAACCCACCCTAAAGCATCCCTGACAGAGGGTTGTCCAGCTGCCTCTTGAAGGCCTCTAGTGTGGGAGAGCCCACAACCTCCCTAGGTAACTGGTTCCATTGTCGTACTGCTCTAACAGTCAGGAAGTTTTTCCTGATGTCCAGCCGGAATCTGGCTTCCTGTAACTTGAGCCCGTTATTCCGTGTCCTGCACTCTTGGAGGATCGAGAATTGATCCTGGCCCTCCTCTGTGTGACAACCTTTTAAGTATTTGAGCGTTCACGCTCACAACCATGGAGGATAGCATATCCATGATTAAATAAACAGGCCCTATTTTACCCCAAGCTCTGGTGTCTGTGTTTTATTTCTGGAACTTCCCCTTCCCCTCACAATAACCAACTCTTTAAACTTCGCCTGGAAACTAATTGGCAGCCAGTGAAGTGATTTTAAATAGGGTGACCCTATGAAAAGGAGGACAGGGCTCCTGTATCTTTAACAGTTGCATAGAAAAGGCAATTTCAGCAGGTGTCCTTTGTATATATGGAGAAGCTGGTGAAATTCCCTCTTCATCACAACAGTTAAAGCTGCAGGTGCCCTGCCCTCTTTTAAATCCCGTCACTCTAGTATAGCTCCTGCAGCTTTAACTGTTGTGATGAAGAGGGAATGTCACCAGGTTCTCCATATATACAAATGACAACTGCTGAAATTGCCTTTTCTATGCAACTGTTAAAGATACAGGAGCCCTGACCTCCTTTTCATAGGGTCACCCTATTTTAAAACTGGTATAATGTGGTCAACCCTAGGTGTACCGGTGACCAAACTGGCTGCCATATTTTGCACTAGTTAAAGTTTCCGGACTAGGCACAAAGGTAGCCATATGTAGAGCGCATTGTGGAAGTCGAGCCTCGAAGTTACCAGCGCATGCACGACTGTCTTTAGGTCTTCCAACTCTAGGAAGGGGCGCAGCTGGCGTGTCAGCCAAAGCTGACCAGTTCTGGGCTCCACAATTCAAGAAGGACGCAGACAAGCTGGAGCGTGTTCAGAGGAGGGCAATCAGGATGATCAGGGGTCTGGAAACAAAGTCCTATGAAGAGAGACTGAAAGAACTGGGCATGTTTAGCCTGGAGAAGAGAAGATTGAGGGGAGACATGAGAGCACTCTTCAAATACTTAAGGGGTTGTCACACAGAGGAGGGCCAGGATCTCTTCTTGATCCTCCCAGAGTGCAGGACATGGAATAATGGGCTCAAGTTACAGGAAGCCAGATTCCAGCTGGACATCAGGAAAAACTTCCTGACTGTTAGAGCAGTACGACAATGGAACCAGTTACCTAGGGAGGTGGTGGGCTTTCCCACACTAGAGGCCTTCAAGAGGCAGCTGGACAACCCTCTGTCCGGGATGCTTTAGGGTGGATTCCTGCATTGAGCAGGGGGTTGGACTCGATGGCCTTGTAGGCCCCTTCCAACTCTGCTGTTCTATGATTCTATGATTCTATGAAGCTGATAGTAGGCACTTTGGATCAGCCCACCATTGTTAGTGCATGTCTTCAGCACACATGCAATTGTACATGCATGTAACCATGTGTACACAGTCAACTGTTTGATGGATGGATCCAGGATCTTGGTGTGGAATCACAGCATACCGCGGCGCAAGATGCCTTAGGAAGCGATCCTATGCATGTTTAGACAGAAAAACAGTCCCAAATCCCCATCATTCCCTCACCAGCAAACCTATGCATGTTTAGCCAGGAGAAAGTCCTACAACATCCAGGATTACCATCCTATTGGTGGTGTCTCTTGTAAGGGAAACCCGCCCGTTTTGGGGGCCGATATATTCCCACGATGGACGCGGCTCAGCTTCCAGCAGCAAGCCAAGTGGTGGTAAAGTTCCCCAAACTTGGCCCCCGTCTTCACGGTGCTGCTTTGGCGCCTTGCGCCCACGCTTGCGTTCCTTCCCAACTTCTGCATGGGAAGGAACGCATGTGTGAACATTCCCGGTTTTTAAAAGTACAAAAAATAAAACCGGGGGGGGGAGAGAATAGGAACAGGGTCATTCCTCCCCCCCCTTTTAAAATTTTATTGTGTCCCTTGCCTTTTCCTGACACATCTGCCCCCCCTTGCTCCCCCCAGGTCAAGGCCAGTGGTGGGTGGGGCAAAATGAGTGGGGCCAAAAAAATGTACCAGCCTATTCTCGCTGAAAGCTCTTCCTGCGAATGTTTTTCGTAGAGGCATTTCGGTCTTTTAGAATGGGGGAAGGGGGAAAGCGTACAGAGGCTGTGAAAACCACCCAACAAGCGCTAGTCTTGGGACCTCGATACTTGAGAGAGTGCCTCTCCTTATACATGCCTGCCTGAGACCTTAGATCTGTTGGAGGAGCCCTTCTCCGCATCCCACCAATGCAGCCTTCCTCAACCTGGGGGGCTCCAGATGTGTTGGACTACAACTCCCAGAATGCCCCAGCCAGCTGGCTGGGGCATTCTGGGAGATGCAGTCCAACACATCTGGAGCGCCCCAGGTTGAGGAAGGCTGCACCAATGCAACATATACGTTATGATGGGACAAGGGAGAGGGCCTTCTCTGTGGTGGCATCCCGACTGTGGAATGCCCTCCCCTTGGAGGCCTGATTGGTGCCAGCATTTCGACGCCAAGTAAAAACATGGCTTTTTAACAAAGCCTTTGATGGTTAAACTCACTGGCACATTGTTTTAACTGCTTTTACTGCTTTTAAATTATATATTGTTTTAACTTGGATCATGGTTTAATTTGTTTTTAACTGTGCATATTTATTGTTTTATACTGTATGTTTTTATTTGTACGCCGCCCTGAGATCTTAGTGATATAGGGCGTGATATAAATATTTTAAATAAATAAATAAATAAATAAGTAGTCCACGGAAAGGGGGAGGGGTCAGGAAAAGGGGTGTGGCCAGTTGGGGCTGGTGGCTCCTATTTCAGTAGGGGGCGGTGAATTTGCTCTGGGTTTCAGCCAGTAGCAGTCAGAACTCTAAAGGAGCTGCAAAAGGCACATTCTGGAGATAGGGTTTAGTGCTTGGGATAGTTCTGAATGGTCCTGGCTGGAAGCTGGAGCGGATTCATTGCCCCACTGAAATAAGAACCACCAGCCTCCACTGAATATGGCTCTCCGTGGGGGGGGGGGAACCCTGATGGGCAGATTAGGTCCCCAGGAGGGCCAGAGAAGGTACACGGGCCTGAGGTTCCCCACCTCTGCTTTTGGCCAAGTCCTTGTAAGAGGTGACTCACCTTACGACGGTTCAGATGTGGGGTGGGCAGAAGATAAATCTTCAGGTGTTTTGGACTCCAGCCCTCAGCTGCTGCTGCTCCCAGCATGGTTGATGTTCAGAAATGCTGCGAGGTGAATCCCCAAACACCCGGAGATCTGCTTTCTGCCCACCCGTGGCTTAGATGGCCCAGAGGATTATGTAGGCTGCTCCTGTCCTGGGAGCCTGGGAGTCAGCTGTCTTCCCAGCTGAAGAGATCCTGGGCTCAGCAGGTGACTGCAAATGTGGCAAACCGGCTTTGAAATCGAGGACCAGGTTTCTGGCGCCAGGCGGCCTGGATGGACTTTTGCTCCGTTGCTGAAGCAGGACCTCAAGGGGCGACGCTGCTGGTTTTGCACAGGCCAGATCTCAGGGGGACACGATCTCAGGGGCCTTCGTAGCGTGAGCAGCGTCGCTCTCTTGGTTAGCTATCGCAGTGGTTTTGCCTGCCAGACTAAAGGGCAATCACGGCCTGACAAAGAAATATTAATGTTCCTTAATGACTAAGGGTGTTTCCCTTAATGGCCTGGAAATCTCCCACCCCCACCCCCGCCCCGCGTCGGAATATTACGCCGAACAGAGCTTGTGGGAGGGGCAGAGAAATAATCTATAGTGTCAAACCAGTTCCAGCCCTTGCATTCATAGGGCCTTTAAGGCCCCCATTGGCGCATGGGGGGGTGCAATTTCTGGAGCCTCCGGAAATTGTGCAATTCCCCCTACTGTGTTAAAGTGGCCCCCATTAATCAGAGGGGGGAGCCGGGGGGGGGAGGTTGCCATGTGCTCACAGGGGGCTGGCAAGTGCTTGGGTGCAGGTCCACACGTGCACTGGGCGTGACCCACTGGGTGCATGAGGGCTGGATGAGGGTGTGTGTATGTGTGTGTGTGTGTGCAGCCCTCACAGACCCAGTCGGGCGCTCGCAACGACCCTAATCTGGAATAGGGCTGTGCACCACCACCCCGAACTGCTTCAGGGCCCAATCCGGAACTTCCAGATTGGGCCCGAACCGGTTCAGGTTGATCCAACCCTCCCCCAATCCACTCCGGATCTGGAGTGAGATCCGGAGGGCCAGAGCGAGATTTTGCCCCCATTTTGCCCCCCCCCTTCCCCACTTACTTGCCTCCATGGCAGACAGCGGAGGCAGGTAAGTGGGGAAGGGAGGACAAAATGGGGGCCGAATAGGTCCCCCTCCCCCATTATCTGGCTTCGCCGTCCGCTGCCGCACGGACTGCAGTGGAGGCAGGCAGCAGCGCCAGGTAAGCCCCCCCTCCCCCCCACTTACCTACGTCTGTCGTAGTCTGGGCGGCAGCTTCCACTGCGGCCCAGGCCTCAAGGCGGAAACGGCCTGTTTCCGCCTTGAGGCCTGGGCCTCAGTTGAAGCCACCACCCGGACCACGACAGACACAGGTAAGCCCCCCTCCCCCCCTGCCCCCTTACCTGGCTCCATCACTGTCGCCGCATGGACTGCGGCGGGACCGGATCCAGGTAAGCCCCCCCTCCCCCCCACTTCCCTGCATCCGGAGCTTCGGAACAGTCCGAATCGCTTTGGACCATTCCGAACCACTCCACGCCGATCCAGACCTCCCCTGCTCCGCTTCGGAACCGGGCTTCAGAGGTCCGGTTCGGTCCACTCCGCTTCGGATTCAGAAGTCCAAAACGGAGCGGAGCCCAGCCCTAATCTGGAGGGTACCAGCTTGGGGAAGGCTGCCTTACCCAGAAATACTCCAAAAGGGGGGGGGATGAGAGAGATGTTATGAATTTCCTAAAATAGCCCCTCCCCAACCCAAAGCTGAACAGAGCATCTAAAACCCTTTCCCCGGGCAAGGCTGCCATGTTCCAACACGCATCAAGCAAAAGCATTCCAATTTCAACATCTGTCCCTCTGCCTGACCCCCCATTGGCACTTGGTAGTGCTTACAACTTGAAAGGCATTTATATCCTTAGAAACGTCCCCCTCCCTTCCTCACCCCCACACAAAAATTAAGGCGATGAGGGAGACGCTGGAGGCAGCACACACAACGGCGACGGGGGCTTCCAAGGCATATGTTTTCAAGGAAGCCACATTATTTATATATGCACATGCATATTATACATTCCTATTTTCCATATATAACTTTGAAGGCATGAATTAAAATCAAGCTGTGCTTTCAATTCCGCCCCCCTTCTTCTTCTTCTTCTTCTGTTAATGGTACCCACTGTGGGTGCAGGAATGGAGAACTTGCAAAGCCTTTGAATGAAGCCCTGAAAGCAACTGCACCGTGCAGATTTTTCTATTTTTTTCTGAAGATAAAAAAAAATAAAATAAAAACGAAAATGATGAATGAACGATACGTGATTTCCTGAAGCAAATCTTTTCCCCGTTACCACTCCAAAGCTCTCTGGGATCCTTTACATGTCACATTTCCTCCAACACTGTGTGGAAAATAGTAAAGAGTTCTAGCAGTTCCATTTCAGTTTTGGTTTATTTCCGTTTAGGCACTGAATTTCACTCCCTCGAGACGGCATGCCATAATATATCATGACGCAAAGTCAAAATGAACTCCGCATCGGGGTCGCCAGCATTTCACATCGAACGTTCTGGAGCTGATTTCGGGCTCGGGAATCCGTGACAGTGGAGGATGGAGGGTCTGGTTTTGGTGGGGCTGTGAATCCATTCTGGGTGGGGTCAAGACCTGCCAGAACTCTCAAGGATCTCTCCGAGGCACTGAACCCAATCCCCCAAAAAGATCCAGCAATTTGGATAGCTGCTTTAGAGTTCTGGCTGCAACACAGAATAGGTTCTGCGGCCGCTGTCAAGAAGGCAAACTTTGTGCTTGGCATTAGTAGAAAAGGAATTGAGAATAAGGGCCTTGCTAGACCTACCAGTTAATGCGGAGAGGAGGAGGCGCGAGGCCGCGCTGCAGCTAGCGCGGGCCGTCGCCCTTTTCTACACGTAAGATGCGATGGGGAAAGGAAAGCCTGCATTTTAAAAAAAACTTAAAGGGCCATGTGTGCAGGAGTGCACCAAGGAAAAGATAAGCCTTTGTTTTTTTAAAAAAGGGTTCCCTGCTCCCCCTGCCCCCGATTCCCCTCCACAATGTATGATGCCCCCCGCTCGCCCCCCTTGCTTGCCCGTCCATCTGCTCACCCCCCCACTCACCCCCTCGCTCTCTCACCCACTCACCCCCCACTCGCCCCCCTCGCTCGCTCGTCCACTCACCCCCTCGCTTGCCTGTCCGTCTGCTCACCCCCCCACTCGCCCCCCTCGCTCTCTCGCCCGCTCACCCCCCCCACTTGCCCCCTAGCTCGCTCACCCGCTCACCCCCCCTCACTTGCCCGTCCATCTGCTCACCCCTCCACTCGCCCACTTGCTTGCTCGCCCGCTCGCCCCCCTCACTTGCCTGTCCGTCTGCTCACCCCCCCACTTGCCCCCTCGCTCGCTCGCCCCGCTCGCCCCCCTCGCTTGCCTGTCAGTCTGCTCACCCCCCCCACTTGCCCCCTCGCTCGCTCGCCCACTCCCCCCCTCGCTTGCCCATCCATCTGCTCACCCCCCCACTCACCCACTCTCTCACTCACCCCGCTCACCCCCCTCGCTTGCCCGTCTGTCTGCTCACCCCCCACTTGCCCACTCACTCACTCACCCGCTCACCCCCCCCACTCACCCCCTCGCTCGCTCGTCCACCCCGCCGCTTGCCATGTCTACCCAAGCTCGCAATGTCCACCCCCCGCTCACCTGTCCACCCCCCATTCACTTGCCCACTCGCCATGTCCGATGCCCCCTCTGCCCCCCTCGTTCGTGATCTCCCCCCCCCCAGCCCGATGGGCACAGCTTCTCCTGGCTATCCCAAGTAAGCAAGCAGCCGGGAAAAGCCACGGAACTAACTAGACCTTCCGCAGCCCCGGGCTCAGCCTGGGGCTGCGGAAAAACCGGGCCACAAGCGGATTCGGTTATCCCGGGTCAAGGGAGGGTTTAGCCTGGCCTGACCCCAGGATCCCCTGTGCATTGTCTGCATGCACAGCAGGGAGCCCGGGCCTCACACTGGGCTAAACCCTCGTCTAGCAACAGCCTAAGATGGCCAATATCATATTGTCCTTATGCAAATCTATGGTGCAGCCACACTTGGAATACTGTGTACAGTTCCGGTACACCACACCTTAAAAATGGATATTATAGAGCTGGAGAAAGTGCAGAAAAGGGCAACTGAAATGATGAAGGGGCTGGAGCATCTCCCCTACAAGGGAAGGTTACATCAGCTGGAATTGTTTCGCTTGGAGAAGTGGAGGCTGAGGGCAGACATGACAGAGGTGTACAAAATGATGCAGGGTGTGGAGAATGCGGATAGAGAGACTTTTTTTTTCTCCCTCTCTCAAAATACTTGTGGGACGAAAGAAAAGCAACTTGCTAAGAGTTTAAGTACAGGCAGAGGTGGGGTCTGAACTCCAAAACACAAAGCTACTGATTATCCTGGAGGGCAACCAGGATGATCAGGGGTCTGGAAACAAAGCCCTATGAAGAGAGACGGAAAGAACTGGGCATGTTTAGCCTGAAGAAGAGAAGATGGAGGGGAGACATGAGAGCACTCTTCAAATACTTAAAAGGTTGTCACACAGAGGAGGGCCAGGATCTCTTCTCGATCCTCCCAGAGTGCAGGACACGGAATAACGGGCTCAAGTTAAAGGAAGCCAGATTCCGGCTGGACATCAGGAAAAACTTCCTGACTGTTAGAGCAGTACGACAATGGAACCAGTTCCCTAGGGAGGTGGTGGGCTCTCTCACACTAGAGGCCTTCAAGAGGCAGCTGGACAGCCATCTGTCAGGGATGCTTCCCAGGGGGAAGCCGCCATAGATGTCACTAGGAGCTTACCTTCCATGGGTAACAGCAGCTTGAGGGGGGGGCAATTTTTATCAGTACTGCGTGGAAGAGGAAAGGGTTATATCTCCCCTCCACCTTCACTGAGGACTAGAGATCTTCAGATTGTATTTAACGCATTATGGAGTTTTGAGATCCCTCATTCGCAAACTCATGAATTCAGATATTTTTCCCCACTCAGAAAATGGTGTGAATACAGACGTATTTACGGCCAGATCTACAGCTAGTGTCAAATCATCGCAATCCCATCATGAAAATGCAACATCCCTCTTGCAGATATATAACACGTAGGACACACAATGACTTTTGTTGCAGTATTTTGGATAATGTGGAATAAAAAGCAGGAAATGCCACTATGAAAGTGGTCTATGGAATGTGTCAAGGTGCCCCAACAGTTATCAGTGCACTTCAATACTGCTGTGACGCAGTAATGTAGATCTAGCCTACATAAAAATTTATAAAATGCATATTTGTGAATTGCATGACGTTGTTCAACGAACTTGCAGTTTGGCCTGCAAATATATTTACATAGATTTCGGAGTTCGTTCTTTTTTTAAGTTGCATGTGCACAAAATTCCCCTGCTGAGACAATGTCAGTTCAGAGCAAAATCTGTGGACCAGATCACAACAGAACTGGACTAATTTCAGTCCATTTCAGATTTCTCCAACATCCCTCCTGCGGACCCATGGAATTCTTCCCTATGGGTCTGCTTTTTCTTTTCTATTTTTAATTGATGTGGTTGCTAAAGGCACATTTAGCTTCACATCTAGTTTTGCCCTTCATTTAAAAAATAAATAAATCCTGGCGGCTAGCCTAAAATTTGGGCTTCTCACAAACAGTTCTGCCAGATGGCCCAGAGGCCAAGCAAGCAAGCAAGCAAACCGGCCAGCCCACATTGTTCCTGGTCAGTTAGCATGTTTATTTCACACACAACCAGAAAACATGCAACAATAGGTAAAAAAAAAGACAAAACAAAGATCAGTGCAAAACACAGCAGGAGGAATGAAAACGGGGTCTGAGTTGACCATAGAATCATAGAATGGTAGAGTTGGAAGGGTCTATAAGGCCATCAAGTCCAACCCCCTGCTCAATGCAGGAATCCACCCTAAAGCAGATAGTTGTCCAGCTGCCTCTTGGCCTCCAGTGTGAGAGAGCCCACAACCTCCCTAGGTAACTGGTTCCATTGTCGTACTGCTCTAACAGTCAAGAAGTTTTTCCTAATGTCCAGCTGGAATCTGGCTTCCTTTAACTTGAGCCCGTTAGTCCATGTCCTGCACTCTGGGAGGATCGAGAAGAGATCCTGGCCCTCCTCTGTGTGACAACCTTTTAAGTATTTGAAGAGTGCTCTCATGTCTCCCCTCAATCTCCTCTTCTCCAGGCTAAACATGCCCAGTTCTTTCAGTCTCTCCTCATTGGGCTTTGTTTCCAGACCCCTGATCATCCTGGTTGCCCTCCTCTGAACACGCTCCAGCTTGTCTGCGTCCTTCTTGAATTGTGGAGCCCAGAACTGGACGCAACACTCTAGATGAGGCCTAACCAGGGCCGAATAGAGAGGAACCAGGACCTCACGTGATTTGGAAGCTATGCTTCTATTAATGCAGCCTCAAATAGCTTTGGCTTTTCTTGCAGACTTATGGCACTGTTGGCTCCTATTCAGCTTGTGATCTACAACAATTCCAAGATCCTTCTTGTTTGTAGTATTGCTGAGTCAAGTATCCCCCACCGTTGGCAGCAGTGAAACAGAGGTGGAAAACCTCTGGCCCGCAGACCCATCTGGCCTGTGGAGGCTTGGGCTGCACTGGCCCCACCCCTGTCCTCCAAGCCCCTCCTCCTGACCTGCAGGCTACTGGGCACTTGTGGGATGGGGAGAGGCAGGGAGACAAATCCCCTTATCTCAAATATATGACTAAATAAAGCAACTTCATTGGCATGATGGTGGCAATAAGGGAAAATGGTGTGCTGTTAAAAGCCAAATGTCAGTGCTTTGGCATTGAAATTCGGTGATGGGGCAGCAGCAAAAAGAGACTATTTTAAAGCAAAACAGACCTTTTACCCACATCACCACATCTTGGTGGTAAGACGCACTTCTGACTTTTGAATGCAGGCTATTTTCTTCTCACTGCTGCCACGCCAGCAAGTTTCAGAGGCATGGCAGTGGGGGCAGCCGCCACCCCTGGAAGTGACCCACCCCTGATATTCGTGAAGTTCTCCTCAGCACTAATGGCAACTGGATAATGGACTCCCCATCCGTATCGGGGGGGGGGGGGAATCCCCATCAGACTTTTGAAACATGAGGCCTTTGCCAAGGTTGCTAGAGGTCACCAGTATTCCAAGGATGATGTCACATCTCCAACATGGAGGGGTGTGATTCTAGAATATTAGGTAGGGTGTCCGTATGGAAAGGAGGACTGGGCTCCTGTATCTTTAACAGTTGCATAGAAAAGGGGATTTCAGCAGGTGTCATTTGTATGCATGCAGCACCTGCTGAAATTCCCTCTTCATTACAACTGTTAAAGCTGAAGGAGCCCTGCCCTCTTTTGTATCTGGTCAAGAAGGCAGAGCTCCTGCAGCTTTAAGTGTTCTGATGAAGAGGGAATTTCCCCAGGTGCTGCATGCATATGATTGACACCTGCTGAAATTCCCTTTTCTACACAACTGTCCTCCTTTTCATACGGTCACCCTAATATTAGGCAGTGGTGTAGTGGTACATTTTGAAGGGCAGGCACTCATCGTAACAGTGGCCATAGCCAAGGCCTCAAGGAGGGTCCAGAAATAAAGGCAACTGCGTGGATTCATCTCAACAAACAGGGTGCTAACAATTTTCATCTCTGCCAGAAGCAGGTCTTCCGTAAGGCGAATGATCAGAATTGCCCCACTGAAGACCAGGCCACGATTCAATATTTTGCGTTACAACAGGGATGGCTCCCAATTATATACTCTGGGGAGTGCAGCTAAGCTCAGAGGAACAGGGAAGTCGGGGGGCAGGCGACGTCACCATCACTGCTCATCAAAAGGCCTCGGTGAGTTGTCCCTGTGGGGCGCCCTGGTTCCATTACACCCCAGAGGCTGCAGTAGCGCCCAAGCCATGAGCAAAGGAGTCTCTGCTTCGGCAGGTCCCAAACCCCTCATACCTCACTTCCATTCCAAGTCAAAGACTGGGCTTGCAGAAAACGCTAACTCACACTCAGTGGTTGAATATGGGTTGTTGTTGAACTGTGGGTTGTTTCCTTGAACCGTGGATTACTGTGTTGTCTGAACCCAGGACATTTTCTGCGGGGTGGCTTGTTGACCACCATGAACAACCCAGCAACAAACCATGGTTTCTCAAGGTGGCCACACTGCACGATTAATAAGCTACCCTATGTCCTGGGTTCAGACAACACGCTAACCCACGGTTCAACAACCGACCCACAGTTCAGCAATGGTTGAGTGTGGGTTAGCATGTTGTGTGAACAGCCCCCCAAAGCCTGGGATGATCAACAGCAAGGGCAGGAGGGCCTGGCACTGGGAAGTCCTGGCAACAAATGGTGTAGCCCCTGCCCTCCTGACGTAGCCATGGACTCCTTCAGTGCCCACCGACGTGCTCAAGTCTTGGCCGCTGCCACCACCGCTGAAGCAGGCTGCTGGAACCAGGCCAGAAGACGAAGAATTGAAGGGTTTTTTTTTTGGCAACAGCATTTATGGAAATTACTTAATTGCTCCAAGCCCAGATGAATAAGCAAAGCGTGCCTTTGCGGCAACATGCAAATTGCCTTTCATGCAAACTCTTGAGGAGGCTCAGCAGGAGCCTCCCTTTCTAAAAGGGCCCTTGCTTATCAAGGAGCAAGAGTGAACAGGCCAAGGAGATGAAGCCAGAGGGAAAGCGGGGGTGGGGCTAGAGAGAGAATGGAAGCAGCCTTTTCCAACCAGCTGCCTTCCAGACGTGTTGGACTACAACTCCCATCATCCCCAACTGGCAGGTCCTTCAACTCCCATCATCCCCAGCCAGCTGAATCTTGTGGCACCTTAAACTTTAGCCAATGTTATGTTGGCATTATTTGCTTTGGTGGACTTAGAAAGCTAGGGATAGGTGGGAAATTCTGGGAGGTGTCGGACTGGTTTTCTGTCTAAACATGCATAGGATGGCACCCCCTGAGTTGCCTTGTACTGAGTGAGACGGTTGTCCCAGGTCCTGGATTGCAAAATTTCTATAGGGCAGGGATGGGGCACATTGGCCTTCCAGATGTTGGACTGCAGTTCCCTGTGGACCACCATGATGGCTTTTTGACAAGTAAGGTCAGAGAATGATAATCATCAAGAAACTTCAAAGTGATCTTGACAGACTGGAGTGCTGGCCTGAAAACAACAGAACGACATTTAATAGGGATAAATGCCAAGTTCTACATCTAGGAAATAGAAACCAAAGGCACAGTTACAAGATGGGGGATACTTGGCTCAGCAATACTACAAACGAGAAGGATCTTGGAACTGTTGTAGATCACAAGCTGAATAGGAGCCAACAGTCCGATAAGGCTGCAAGAAAGGCAAATGCTATTTCGGGCTGCATTAATAGAAGTATAGCTTCCAAATCACGTGAGGTACTGGTTCCTCTCTATTCAGCCTTGGTTAGGCCTCATCTAGAGTATTGCGTCCAGTTCTGGGCTCCACAATTCAAGAAGGATGCAGACAAGCTGGAGCGTGTTCAGAGGAGGGCAACCAGGATGACCAGGGGTCTGGAAACAAAGCCCTATGAAGAGAGACTGAAAGAACTGGGCATGTTTAGCCTGGAGAAGAGAAGATTGAGGGGAGACATGAGAGCACTTTTCAAATACTTAAAAGGTTGTCACACAGAGGAGGGCCAGGATCTCTTCTCGATCCTCCCAGAGTGCAGGACATGGAATAACGAGCTCAAGGTAAAGGAAGCCAGATTCCAGCTGGACATCAGGAAAAACTTCCTGACTGTTAGAGCAGTGCGACGGTGGAACCAGTTACCTAGGGAGGTTGTGGGCTCTCCCACACTAGAGGCCTTCAAGAGGCAGCTGGACAACCATCTGTCGGGGATGCTTTAGGGTGGATTCCTGCATTGAGCAGGGGGTTGGACTCGATGGCCTTGTAGGCCCCTTCCAACTCTGCTATTCTATGATTCTATGATAATCTCCTATCATCTCTCACCATTCATTATAGGGCTGATAGAGTTGCAGTCTTAACATCTGGAGGGTGACCTGTTCTCCTGCTCCAGGGTCTCAGGTCTTTGCTTGGGTCCTGCTCTGAAAAGCCCGTCACTCGGGACAGAAACTGGGAGGTTCAGCAGGCAAAAGCCTGTGCACTGATCACTGCGCAATGGCCCTTTCCCACAGCCATGGTCATCCCAGGAATGAGATGGGCAAGGAAACCTCACTGATTTGGCTAAGCATGATTTGGAGTTGCCAGAAATCTTTCCCTTCCCATCAAGTCCACCAGCAAGTACAGACGGTCCGTAGGTTGGGAGGGGGTAAACTCTGACTGTGCACCCTGCTTCAGTGGTACTCAGAACGATTCTGAACTGCAGCACAATGATGGGGGTTAACCTCACCTGACCCCCAGATTTGGAGCGTGTGCTACATCTGGAGGGGGTCCATAGAATGCCTCAGGATCATCGGAACAGGAGGGTTAGTCATGATGGCGACCACGGAGACTGAATCTTTGGACCCTGTGTGACCATGGAAGTTCTTGAAAGGATTGGATAATGGGAAAGCCATGCTTGCAGGAAGCTCGTTGGCCATTACAATTCTTCTCATTCTGGAACCCCTGATGATCATCCAAGGACCCCTAAAGTACCCACCTGGAACACCATTTGTAAACTTCAGAGTTGGGGGGTTAGGGCAGTTTTGAGTGGGGTGAGGGAGCGATAGGTGCTTGACAAGCTGGAGCGTGCTCAGAAGAGGGCAACCAGGATGATCAGGGGTCTGGAAACAAAGCCCTGTGAGGAGAGACTGAAAGAACCGGGCATGTTTAGCCTGGAGAAGAGAAGGCTGAGGAGAGACATGATGGCACTCTTCAAATACTTGAACGGTTGTCACACACAGGAGGGCCAGGATCTCTCCTCGATCATCCCAGAGCGCAGGACACAGAATAATGGGCTCAAGTTACAGGAAGACAGATTCCAGCTGAAGATCAGAAAAACTTCCTGTTAGAGCAGTACGACAATGGAACCAGTTACCTAGGGAGGTTGTGGGCTCTCCCACCCTAATGGCCTTCGAGAGGCAACTGGGCAGCCATCTGTAAGGGATGCTTTAGGGTGGATTCCTGCATTGAGCAGGGGGTTGGACTCGATGGCCTTGTAGGCCCCTTCCAACTCTGCTATTCTATGATTCCTTCTGGAGGAAATCTAGAAACTAGCTGCAGGCCTTAAATCAGGGTTCCCCAAACTTTTTGGGTCACTGAGCACATCTGGAATTTCAAGAGAGGGCCATAGATGCTCTCAAAAAAGGGCTGCCATGAAATGCCTGTGATGGTAGCCACAGATGGTCAGAGAACATTCATTTCCCAGAAGGAAAACTGGTGGGAGTGAATGAAAAGTAATTTGCCCAAGAGCTTAAGAACAAGGCAAATGTGGGCTCTGAGCTCGAAAACACAAAAGAACTCTTTGAAAGCCAAATGAAGCCGGTGCTGGAGGGCAACCATTATTTTGCTGAAGGCCAAGCTCCCAGTTTTTTTTAAAATATATATTTTTTAAAAATCTTAAGAAATAAAATATAGGATTACCATCTGGAAAGGAGGACAGGGCTCCTGCATCTTTAACAGTTGTGTAGTAAAGGCAATTTCAGCAGGTGTCATTTGTACACATGCAGCACCTGGTGAAATTCCCTCTTCTGCACCTTGGCTAGTCCCTTCAAAGTTCTGACTGAAACCTGGAGCAGTTTTGCCGCCCCACAGAGGCAGGTTCTGGTGGGTAACTACACCTTCACCTGCCTCGAAGTCCCCCCTGGTACTTGAAGGGAAAGGACGGCTCCGTCAGCATCTTTCCAAGGCATCCTCTTGTAGCGAAGAGAAAACTGACTCAAGTCGACATCAGTCTCCGGCACCCACTGGAGATGTTCGATGCGTTTCATGACAAAGGCCGTCTAAATAGGATTTAGTGATGAGAGAGGTGGGAATCCACACACAAAGGAGGACAGTCTCTCTTCCCACCCAACCCTGAAGGCTGGCAAACTCTTCAAGAGCAGCTGCCCATCTAACCACGTCTTTTGGGCAGTGGACCTCTGGTGCCATCTGGTGCCCACTGCGAGTTAAGGCAGCTTTGCTTCGTCCATTGCATTGGTCTTCAACTGGCAGGATGGGACGAGGGACCCTACAACCGGGTCATCGTGGAGGCCAGTGACTCCGACCAAAATCAGAGCCACCAGTGATCGTGCCCCAGTCTAAAGTAAGACACTCCCTGTAGTGCAGCCGTGGGCTTTCTTCTTTTTGTTTGGGGATGTTAAAGTAGGGTGACCGTATAAAAAGGAGGACAGGGCTCCTGTAGCTTTAACAGTTGCATAGAAAAGGGAATTTCAGCAGGTGCAATTTGTATATATGGGGAACCTGGGGAAAATTCCTCTTCATCACAACAGTTAAAGCTGCCCTCTTTTAAATCTGGTCCCTCTAGTATAGCTCCTGCAGCTTTAACTGTTGTGATGAAGAGGGAATTTCCCCAGGTTCCCCATATATACAAATGACACCTGCCGAAATTTCCTTTTCTCAGCAACTGTTAAAGATACAGGAGCCCTGTCCTCCTTTTCATGTGGTCACCCTATGTTAAAGAGAAAAGGGAGAGAGAATTTTGGGAGGAGGTTATAATAAGGCTGAACTTTGTACTGAAATGATCTATAACATGGAATAATGTACATCTCCTCCTAAATTACCTATCGGCTTCTTGGAAGTTAACACATGGTCAGCACAGAAGGGTCTTCCGAGCCCTTAACACAGCCAAAAGACTTATACTATCACATTGGAAGGACAAAGTCACATCTCCCATAATGCAATGGATCGAAGACCTAATGACATTATCAACTTCTGAACGAGTGTTATATAGACACAACTTGCAAGTGGATATACGGATATTTGGTCTGCTTTTCTTGAAACCTTTGTATAACTCTCTCTCTCTTTTCTTTGAACGGTTCATACGATTGTAATGATAATTCTATTTACACAATGTATGGGGGTGTCCCCCCCCCCCATTTTTATGATGTATTTTCTGTTGTTTGTTGATATTCACAATAAAAAGGGATGAAAGAGAAGAGGAGAGGGGAGGAACAAGAGAATAGGGGTGAAAGGAGGGGCGTTTTCAAAAGTTCATCCCATCCATGGTGCAAATATAGGGTGACCATATGAAAAGGCGGACAGGGCTCCTGTATCTTTAACAGTTACATAGAAAAGGGAATTTCAGCAGGTGTCATTTGTATATATGGAGAACCTGGTGAAATCCCCTCTTCATCACACCAGTTAAAGCTGCAGGTGCCCTGCCCTCTTTCAAATCTGATCACTCTAGTATAGCTCCTGCACCTTTAACTGTTGTGATGAAGAGGGAATTTCACCAGGTTCCCCATATATACAAATGACACCTACTGAAATTCCCTTTTCTATGCAACTGTTAAAGATACAGGAGCCCTGTCCTCCTTTTCATATGGTCACCCTAGCAAATAGACCCAAGAAATGCAGTTGATTTAAACCCAGAAGAAAGCTGTGTGTGTGTTTATAATATTTGAGATGTGTGTTCTACGCTTATGTAATGCCTGTGATTAAACAATGAAGTATTAACTATTAAAAACACTTGCCAATGTATATTTAAATAAGAAAAAAAGCCCTTTATTCCTTCATTATTCTTCAGAAGGGAAGTGGGGGATGTCGTTTTTTCAAAAATCACATTGAAGAGAAGACACAAATATTTGGCAGAAAGGTGCATAGCAGGAAAGTTGCAGCTTCTGGCCTGCATGAGCTCAGCGCATAAGGAGAACATGGATCCCCTTGGATGCACAGATCAAAGGCAAGAGCCGGCTTGCTTGTCTGAACAAACGAGAAGCCATCTGTGGCTACAGGCCACCAGCAGTGAGGTTAGCAGTAGGAACTTGGCAAGGCTTTGAGGGCCAGAGTGAAATGTGCGTGAAGAAAACCCAAATCCTGGGCCCAGCATTAATGGCAAGTAAACATCTTTGCGTAAGTCTACTTCGTAGGTCTCTATTTCCATAACCAACTTTAAAGACAATCTAAAAAGTACCTTCTGGTATTTCCCAGCCAGATCGAAGAAAATTGATGAGAGGAAGGTGACGGAGTTGTAAGGCCAGGGAAAGGAGCACTGAATGTAGGGTGACCACATGAAAAGGAGGACAGGGCTCCTGTATCTTTAATAGTTGCGTAGAAAAGGGCATTTCAGCAGGTGTCATTTGTATATATGGAGAACCTGGGGAAATTCCCTCTTCATCACAACAGTTAAAGCTGCAGGAGCCCTGCCCTCTTTTAAATCTGGTCATTCTAGTATAGCTCCTGCAGCTTTAACTGGTATGATGAAGAGGGAATTTCACCAGGTTCTCCATATATACAAATGACACCTGCTGAAATTCCCTTTTCTATGCAACTATTAAAGATACAAGAGCCCTGTCTTCCTTTTCATATGGTCACCCTACTGAATGGAGGGGCATAAGCAACTATGCACGTCACTGGTGTTCCACTCTCATGAGCATGAGCAAGACCCTCCATGACTCCAGCCGGTTTCTTTGACTCTTCAACAAATCGGGCCCAGCCCAAGGCTTGGCCATGCCAAGCAATTTCGCAATCCGAGATGCCTTAAAATGTTCCTGGAAGGCCACACAGGGAACATGAATTGGGGTACGTTTCTCAGATTCTGCACCGTTTCACTGATGCCCTGGCGTGAGGGGAATACTGCTTTGTCAAGCCACTGTACAGATTGCTTGAAAAATCAAGCCAGCCCAGAGGGTTTGCACGGAACCATAATGGCAGAAGCTTAATGGGGGTTTTTAACCTGAAGCTTTCAGGAGGCTGAGTTTGCGGAGTTCCGCCTTTATGCAGCGGAAACCCAGGCTACGCCAAGCCGGCTCTTCTCACGGTCTAGCAAACAAAGGGTAAAATGCCATGCTTGCCCCAACTCTGACGTAGAACACTTGAATCAGTGGCCCAAGAGCCCGCCCCAAGTGGGAATAACTTTGTAGCGACGCAGCCGTGTCACCCCAAACAAAAACACTCTTTTCACAGAACGCCTGCTCCCGGAGTAGCAGCGCCGACCAAGGACACCTCAGTGCTTCAAAAAGGACAGGTGGGGCTCATGTCTGCCCCAAAGCCACATTTTCAGGCTCAGGAACCCTGATCCCAGGATGCTGGGAGTTGTCTGCGGTTACTGGCTGGAGAAGGAAAGGCACTCGGCACATGCTCAGAGGAACACTTTTTTTTTCTTTTGGTAATTTCGTGGACATTGAAAATGAGTTCCAGGGCTGTGGCTTGGCTCAGGGAAGCCCTGAAATAGAGCAGCTAGCCCATCCTTTCCAGGTAGGAAGGAGGCTTGAGGGAGAGAGAGAGAGAGAGAGAGAGAGAGAGAGAGAGAGAAGACCAGTGCACACTTTTCACAGAGGAAGACTAGGAGCGATCCAGATAGCGGCAAAAGCAGCCGGACGTCTCTTGTTAACGGAAAGGAGCATCCTCCGTCACAAGGGCTGAAACTGATGTGTGGGGTGGCTGCAAGTGGAGATTACAGTCAATGTCCCCTCCTTGTCCTGAGTTTGGCGCATGAACGGAGGACAGGGGCCCATCCCTGACCTTGGAGCCCCCTCCAAGATACCTCTGAAGCTCTGGGTGACCTGCAGGGGAGGGGTGCAGAGTTAGGGCCGCCATGAACACTGCCGGCTACCAAAATCCGCAGGCCCTAGGTCCCAGCAGACCTGAAGAGTTTCATCACCTACTCCCCTGATCCTGGGGGCGTTCCTCCTTGTGCCTTCCTTCTGAGGAGACGGCGAAAGGAGATCCCTGGGGGAGAAGCCCGTCTTCCGCCCAGCTCCCTGAGCAGGTCTGCTGTGGCTGCTGGGAAGCGTTGCCCCCAGAGCTCATCCCTCGCCTAATCTCTCTTCCCTTTCCACAGGGCTGACCCCCTCGTCGTAGATCATGCTCCCTCCTGCCCCACCAAATGCAGACGGTCTGCCCCAGTCCCCACAAATGGAAGCGGGCACAGAGCTGACGCTCAGAGCTCTGCCGGAAAGGTCTCCCTCCATCTTTTACAGCAGAGCCTTTTGCCCAGGGGAATCGTGGCCCCAGGCGGGGGGCAAAACGGAGCCCCTGAGCCCTGGTAGGCTTGAGCGGGTTGTAAAACCTGGAAGAGGTGAGATGCTTCCCATGTCACTGCCGAAATGGAAATAGCAGCCTTGATTGGGACGCTGGTTTGTGGGTGGAGGCCTTCCCCTTGAGCGGCATCTCTGCCCAAAATTGCACACGCCCCTGACAGCTATTTGTCCCCCGAAGCTACCCCATGGCCCACGGTCCCAATTCAGATTGCCCTCCTGATGGCTGCCATTTCTTTTTTTAGAAGAAGTCCAGGATAGGTGATCCCGGGGCGAAACTACTGTTGACGCCGGGTCTTAGCGTGGACCTGCAGTAAGACAGCCTTCCCTTAACCTGGTGACCTCCAGATATGTTGCACTACAACTCCCATCATGGCCATGCTGGCTGGGAGTGATGGGAGTTGGAGTCCAGCACATCTGGAGGGCGCCAGATTGGGGGAGACTGCTCTACCCTTGTATGCTTTAAGGTGGAGTCCTGCATGGAGCAGGGGGTTGGACTCGATGGCCTTAGGGGGCCCCTTCCAACTCTACCATTCTACGATTCCACACACACACACACACCCGGTACCATATGCTTTGGGAACCTGTCCCTAACGAGACTGTGACTCCAGGACACCAGCTCAGCAGAAGAACGTCCAGGTTTGGGACTCCATCGGTGAAGGTTTTGCAAAAGAAGGAGGTAGGTAATCGTGGTCCGTCACTTTCAGGTGGCTTCCCTGGGTCAGAGCTGTGCCCTCCGGACAAACACAAGGCCTCGATTGCCAAAGCCGTGGTCAACTAAGATGACGTTTCTCCCCCAGTCACTTCTTAAAGGCCCTGATCCCCGCAGCCTCCCGTTCCATGAGAGTACCGATTCCCCGCGCGCGGCCTCTCCACACCCTTCTTCGTTATTTGCGAAAACAGTTACTACTTCCTTTTTAAAACAAAACAAAAACCCCACAAAAATTACAGTCTTTGGTAGCAAAAATCCCTGCGTTAACCGCAGTAGTGCAAATGAGGAGGAAGGAGGAGTCTGGCGAAAGTCAGCCGGGAACTTGGTTTCCACCGTTGTCATTTCTTAAAGGGGAAGGAAGTTGACTGGACTTTCAAGCCCGGAACCGGCCTAAGGAAAAAGAAGACCGACGAAAGTCACCCGGTCACCAAAGAACGAAGAAGAGAAGAAAAGCCCAAAGGAGGCAAAGGGGCAAAGAAGGTGAATTCTGCCATCACATCTCCAGCCCCTTAAGAAGGTTCCACCCTTAAACATGGCTTGAAAAGAATGTTAAATCATAAATAAATAAATTAGTTCCGTCCTGACTATCCGTGGCCTTCTAGCATGTCGGTCTGAGGCCTTTTCCCCAATTCTGCAGCCTGGGAGCCTTTGACCTGAGAGGTGGAGGATTTCACCTGGAGCCTTCTATACATGAAGCATGTGCGTCACTATTGGGACGTGGCAATGGCTCCCTGTGCCATCATTAGATTAGGGCAAAAGAGGATATGATCCGTGGTCACTGGGCCACCCCAGGTCTCAACGAGGGCGGAGCTGAAATCAGTCCCCACCCCACCCCCCACATTTTGTCATAAGCACATAAGAAGGGCCCCACTGGATCAGACCGAGGGTCCATCTAGCCCAGCACTCTGTTGGCCAACCAAGAACACACAAGCAGGACACGAGTGCCACAGCACCCTCCCACCCATGTTCCCCAACAACTGGTACATATAGGCTTACTGCCTCTGATTCTGGAGGTAGCCCATAGCCATCAGGGCTAGTAGCCATGGATAGCCTTCTCTTTCTCCAGGATTTTATCCAACCCCCCTTTTAAAGCCTTTCAAATTGGTGGCCATCACCACATCTTGTGGCAGGGAGTTCCAGAGTTTAACTACGCACAAGAGATTGTAGATTCCTCTCTTCCCCCCCACCCCACACCCTTTATTCCTTCAGACTGGGTGGGCTTCTACAGAGAGTGAAGACAGATGTACATTTCAAGGGTGAAGACAGAGGTCGGCCCGCGATGTGCTGCAAGTGTGCTGTTTGGAAACGTGTTCCCAGCCCCCAAAACAATCGCCTTGGGATGAAGTAGGTCCTGCTTAAACTGCTTCCACCACACAGTGCTGGCTCCAGGTTATTGAGGGCCCTGGGGCAAGAATCCCTCCCTGGGGGCCCTCCCTCAGTGAGTCTGCCTCCTCACCACCATTTTCTGGGCCAGAGTCAGAGGCGGGGGTGGGGGGCAAGCAGGTTGCAATGGGGAGGAGGAGGGCGAGGAGGAGGAGGGGAGGAGGAGGAGGAGGGGGAAGAGGAGGAGGAGGGGGAGGAGGAGGAGGGGGAGGGGAGGAGGAGGGGAGGAGGAGAAGAAGGAGGGGAGGGGGAGGAGGAGGAGGGGGAAGAGGAGGAGGAGGGGGAGGAGGGGGAGGAGGAGAAGGAGAAGGAGGAGAGGGAGGAGGAGAAGGAGGAGGGGAGGAGGAGGGGAGGAGGAGGAGGAGGGGGAGGGGGAGGGGGAGGGGGAGGGGGAGGGGGAGGGGGTAGGAACTCCAGGGGATTCTTGCCTGTGAAGCCCTGCTGGGTCTGAGCCCCATTGGATGCCTGGACACGCCTACTCTTGACCCTGTCCATGCTACTGTATTTTAGAACGCCTGTCTGTCTTCACCTTAAAGCAGAGACACGGCATGAGGAATAGCGGAGGACAAGAAATGGGTATTCCCAGCCACAGCATCAGGGGCAAGGTCACACTCACCTCTGAGGCGGCACAGGCCTGTTGGGAAGAAAGAAAGCAAAGAGGTTTCGTTAATGCGTTCACATTTTGATGCCGATGTACTCAGCTTCGTGCTAAAACAATCTCTCCAAAGCTTTCGAGAGCTCTGTCAATTTCTGTCCTTCCAGAATAAAATCTCCCTCATCCATGATTTGATTGTGGATGAGGGGGCTGACCTGGTATGCATCACTGAGACCTGGGTGGGTGAACTGGGTGGGGTTGCTCTCACCCAGCTCTGCCCTCCTGGGTACTCGGTGCAGCACCAGCACAGACTCGAGGGCCGGGGAGGGGGGGTTGCCGTGGTCTATAGGAATACAATCTCCCTCTCTAGGCTTCCTGTTCAGTCGAGTGCTGGTCTGGAGTGTTTGTACTGTGTGTTGGGTACTCGAGACAGATTAGGGATTCTGCTGGTGTACCGTCCACCCCGCTGCCCAACAGTCTCCCTGCCTGAGCTGACGGAGGTTGTCTCGGACCTGGTGTTGAGGACCCCCAGGATGGTGGTTCTGGGGGATCTCAACTTCCATGCCGAGGCTGCTGTATCCGGAGCGGCTCAGGACTTCATGGCTGCCATGACAACCATGGGGCTGTCTCAACATGTCATCAGCCCAACACATGCAAAGGGACACACACTTGATCTGGTTTTCTCGACTGGACAGGAGGATGGTGATCTGGAAGTGGGGGAACTAACATCTACCCCCTTGTCATGGTCGGATCACTTCCTACTGAGGTTTAGACTCTCGGCGGCCTTTCCCCTCTGCAAGGGTGGGGGGCCTATTAAAATGGTCCGCCCCCGGAGGCTAATGGACTCCGATGGATTCCAGAGGGCTCTGGGGGATTTTCCTGCTGATATGGCCGGTGCTCCTGTCGAAGCCCAGGTCGCTCTGTGGAATGCAGAGATGACTCGGGCGGTTGACACGATCGCGCCCAAGCGTCCTCTCCCTCTGAGCAGAGCCCGGTCAGCTCCTTGGTATACATCTGAGCTGAGGGCGATGAAGCAAGAGGGGAGACGGCTAGAACGCAGGTGGAGGAAAACTCGTGCTGGGTCTGATCGAACACGGGCTAGAGCTCACTATCGAGCCTACTCTGTGGCGGTGAGGGTGGCAAAGAGGCAGTTCTTTTCCACCAGCATTGCGTCTTCTCGGTGTCGTCCGGCGGAGCTTTTCCGAGTGGTTCGTGGCCTGTTACACTCTGGGCCAGGGCGTGAGATAGTTGAACCCTCGGTAGCACGCTGTGATGAGTTTGCACGGCACTTTGAAGATAAAGTCGCTCAGATTCGTCATGAATTGGACACCACACTTAATGCAGCACCACTAGTAGAGGCGTTCAGAGCGCCGTCCGGCTCAGTTTTATTGGATGAGTTTCAGTTATTGAGGCCCGAGGATGTGGACAAGGTGCTTGGCCAAGTCCGGTCGACCACCTGTGTGCTTGACCCTTGCCCCTCGTGGCTCATTACATCAAATAAGGAGGGGATCGCCGGCTGGGTCCAGGAGGTTGTAAATGCCTCCTTGAGAGAGGGAGTGGTGCCGGCCTCTTTAAAAGAGGCGGTAATTAGACCACTCCTGAAGAAGCCTAATCTGGACCCGGAGGAGGTTAACAACTACAGGCCGGTGGCTAATATCCCTTTCCTGGGCAAGGTGCTTGAGCGGGTGGTTGCAGGACAACTCCAGGCACTCTTGAATGAAACGGATTATCTAGATCCATTTCAATCGGGTTTCAGGCCTGGTTTTGGAACAGAAACTGCCTTGGTCGCCCTGTGGGATGACCTCTGTCGGGAGAGAGACAGGGGGAGTGCGACCCTGTTGGTTCTCCTGGACCTCTCAGCGGCCTTCGATACCATCGACCATGGTATCCTTCTGGATAGGTTGTCTGAGCTGGGAGTTGGAGGTACTGCGTTGCAGTGGTTCCGCTCCTGCTTGGATGGCCGATTCCAGAAGGTGGTGCTGGGGGATTATTGCTCTGTGCCGTGGCTCCTAAGCCATGGGGTTCCGCAGGGCTCTATTTTATCCCCTATGCTGTTTAACATATACATGAAGCCGCTGGGGGAGGTTATCCGGAGATGTGGACTGAGGTGTCATCAATATGCGGATGACACCCAGCTCTACCTTTCCTTTTCATCAAACCCAGGTGAGGCAGTGGCTGTTCTGAACCAGTGCCTGGGCACGGTAATGGACTGGATGAGGGCTAACAAACTGAGACTCAATCCAGACAAGACGGAGGTACTGTTAGCGGGTGGTTCATTTGTCCGGCGAGGTGATGTTTGCCCTGTCCTGGACGGGGTTGCACTCTCTCTAAAGGATCGGGTCCGTAGTTTGGGGGTGCTCTTCGACTGTCACTTGAGGCACAGGTGAACTCAGTGGCAAAGAGCACCTTTTATCAGCTTAGGCTGATATACCAACTGCGCCCTTATCTGGACAGTGATAGCCTAGCTACAGTTATCCATGCTCTGATAACCTCTCGTTTGGATTACTGCAATGCGTTATACGTGGGGCTGCCTTTGAAAACGGTCCGGAAGCTTCAGCTGGTACAAAACAGGGCAGCCCGTTTACTAACAGGGACTGGCTGGCGAGATCACATTACGCCAGTCCTTTTACAACTTCATTGGCTGCCAGTCCAGGTCCGGGCCCGATTCAAAGTGCTGGTATTGACATTTAAAGCCCTAAACGGTTTGGGGCCAGGTTATTTGAAGGAACGCCTCCTCCCATATGTACCTACCCGGACCTTAAGATCATCTACAGGGGCCCTTCTCCGTGAGCCCCTGCCAAAGGAAGTGAGGCAGGTGGCTACTAGGAGGAGGGCTTTCTCCGCTGTGGCACCCCGGTTGTGGAATGAGCTCCCCAGAGAGGTCCGCCTGGCGCCTACACTGTACTCCTTTCGTCGCCAGCTGAAGACCTTTTTATTCACTCAGTATTTTAACACTTAATTTTAACTTAAATTTAAATTATACTGTTTTAACTCTGTATTTTAACCTTATATCAATTTTGCTGCGTAGTTTTATCCTGGTTGTGCTTTTTATATTGTATTTTGTATTTGTATTTTTAACTTGTTGGTTGTTTTATGATGATTTTAATTTTTGTGAACCGCCCAGAGAGCTTCGGCTATTGGGCGGTATAAAAATGTAATAAATAAATAAATAAATAAAATAAATAACGTCAGGCGTGGCTTTCCAGATAGCAGTCAAGATGGCATCTAGACTCCTGGTTCAGGGGATAGGGCCACGGCCCCTGCACCCGTCCTTTGGGGCTGCCACATCCTTCCTCGAGGATGACAAGGGGATTTCTCCCAATATCTTGGTCCCACGCAAAGTTGGAGCCTTCATGGGTTCAACTTCCAGTTTTAGTGTGGAAAATGTTCAGGCTTCAACATTGGAAGGAATATATTCATCCGGAAAGGCCTTACAGGTTTTTTTTCAAACTTAGTATTCTTGTTCATTTCCAAATAAGTCATTTTTAATTCCAGAACCTAGGGATTTTTCCATGGCATCTCAGGTGGGGAATTAGCCACGGTCGTTCCCACAGTAAACTCTGTGGAAACAGACTTCCAGTTAACTTCTCCACCTGTTTCGTTAACGAATCACCTTCGTAAGAAGAGCCCTCCAGGGTGCCAGCCCATCTCAAGATGCTAGAGACATGCACACCCCCTAATAACAGAAGCCAACAAAATGTTTTCTCCCAGAATTCCTGTAACACCGTACTGTAGTTTTCCCGAACCAGCACCCTCCAGATGTGTCAGACTACAATTCCCATCACCCCCAGCCAGCAAGGTCCATGCTGGCTTGGGTTTATGGGAGCCGTAATCTAACACATCTGATGGGTGCCTGGTTGGAGAAAGCTGTTATAATGGAACACTAAACTCAGTCCCGATTGCGGAGGAAATATTTGGCGAGAACATCTATCTATTTTGATGCTGCTACGCTCCTTGCTTTCTGCCCGTTTAAACCATTGCATCAGCCACTTCCTTGCCCACCTCCCATCCCCTATCACCTGCAAGCCACCTAGGCTGCAGAAATGGTTCGTTGCCAACGTACCTGAGTGGTTTGGAGAGGTGGCTCGAGGAACTGATACAGGCTGTCTTGGAGCTGGTGGGAGGCACCATGACCAGCAAGGCCTGACCCTGAGCTGATGGTGGCTCTTTCGCCAGAAGGGGGTTCCCCGGCAGCGGCTTGCGAGGCGGCCTGTGCTTTGGATCGATCTAGCAGGGAGAGAAGGAGGACACGGTGGCGTCACGTCAACAGGTCTGGGCATGCTGACGACGGGAAAAAGAGTCTGCGAAGAGTTCTTCAAGACTGCTGGCAAAGAATCTAGGAACTTTTGAAACTATTTGCTTGTAACTGTTTTGTACATCAAGAGAAGATTTATAGCCCTTCCAGGGACCTGGAAGAGAATAGTATATATATATATATATACTTTACTTATAAAAATATCTACAACTGTTTTGCTGCAGTACCTGGAGTCATTACTGGTCTCTAATGCCAAAACGCTTTCTGAAACTCTGTACGTGTGTCAATATCCCACACTAACATCACAAACTCCCAACACTCTTATATACTCCTCTCCCCCCCCCATTACATCATAAACCACACCCGCTCAGTTCTGACATTCCCTGCTTACCAGACATAATAACGCAGACATGTACAAGGTAATCGTGGGGCAACGCCACCGGTGCCATTCGTGTGGAAGGGGAAGTCCGCACTTTCCGGGGCTTCTGGGGAGTGCACATTCTCCCTCCCTCCTGCACCAATGGGGCCCTTAAAGCTTTACCCTTGTGTTAATAGGGGCTTTAAGACCCTCCTTGCCACAGGGGGGGAATTAACAAAGCGGGGGGGAGGGTCAAAAGCCGGGCAGACTTGCGCCTGAGCGCCTGTGGGGATCTCACGAGGGTTTGGGTCCTGGTGTAGGGTAAGATCGTCATGATACAGGGTTTTTACTTTTTAATCTGAAGTGAATTTTCATGAGGAAAAAAAGGCAGGGTATAAATGTAATAATAAATAAATAGGAATTTTGTTTCAGTTTGCGAAACACTCAAAAATTCCCCTTGCGCAATCCCGAACGTGAACAGGAGCACACGTTCCCGGGAAATGTCCACAAATTCCCAAACCTACATTTGCGTTTGGAACATGTACACATTTTTAAAATGCCCGCTTTTAAAAATTCGTATTTTCATATTTTGGTCAATAGAGGAATAGTGCACTTTTTTCTTCTTCTTTTTTTACAACGAACACTTTTCCCATTCAAAACGTGAACTTTTCCTCCGCAGGCAAACTGAGAAAGCAGGTAATGAACGAGAAAAGAGGCACGCCGATCCGAGCTTTGAAATGAGGCTGGGAGAATTCTAGCGAGCGACGGCCTCCGGGACTCCATCCCTGCCTGAGAGGGCACGACGAGCGCAACTCACCAACGGGCTCCTGACAGGGCTGATGGGCAGAGGCCTTTTCGGCGGAGGCAGCTTGGTTTGCACCCCGAGTTTTGTTTTGGAAGGAAGGGCGGGGGTCTTGTTGAAAGGCAGCGGGGGCGGCCTGGAGGGCCTGAGGTCTTTCTGAGGAGGCCCGGCTGGGCTCGGTGCAGGACGGAGAGGACGCACGACGTTGACAGGATGGGAGGCACTTGGAAGAGGGCTTGGTTTAAGTGGGGAAATGCTCCTTGTTGCCTGAAGAGAGACAAGAAAGGGGATTAGGGGGCATTTCCCCACCACCACCACCACCGGAAAGACTATTTTCCTCAAAGTCTGTGAACAAAACAGAAAACAATAATTTGGTGACTCACATCTATCTAGACCTATGTTCCTCCTAGGTTCCTCCTTGTCTAGACCAATGTTCCCCCTTCTCTAGTCCCATGCTCCCCCTTCTCTAGTCCCGTGCTCCTCCTTCTCTAGTCCCGTGCTCCTCCTTCTCTAGTCCCGTGCTCCTCCTTCTCTAGTCCCGTGCTCCTCCTTCTCTAGTCCCGTGCTCCTCCTTCTAGTCCCCTGTTCCTCCTTCTCTAGTCCCGTGCTCCTCCTTCTCTAGTCCCGTGCTCCCCCTTCTCTAGTCCCGTGCTCCCCCTTCTCTAGTCCCGTGCTCCCCCTTCTCTAGTCCCGTGCTCCCCCTTCTCTAGTCCCGTGCTCCTCCTTCTCTAGTCCCGTGCTCCTCCTTCTCTAGTCCCGTGCTCCTCCTTCTCTAGTCCCGTGTTCCTCCTTCTCTAGTCCCGTGCTCCTCCTTCTCTAGTCCCGTGCTCCTCCTTCTCTAGTCCCCTGTTCCTCCTTCTCTAGTCCCCTGTTCCTCCTTCTCTAGTCCCAGGTTCCTCCTTCTCTAGTCCTAGGTTCCTCCTTCTCTAGTCCGGTTCCTCCTTTTCTAGTCCTATGTACCTCCTTTTCTAGTCCTATGTACCGCCTTTATTAGACCTACTGTATGGTCCTCCTTTTCTAGACCTATGCTTTTCCTTTTCTAGACCTATGCTCCTCCTTTTCTAGACCTATGTTCCTCCTTTTCTAGACCGATGTTCTTCCTTTTCTAGTCCTTTGTACCTCCTTTATTAGACCTACTGTATAGTCCTCCTTCTCTAGTCCCATGTTCCTCCTTCTCTAGACCTATGTTCCTCCTTTTCTAGTCCTATGTTCCTCCTTTTCTAGACCGATGTTCCTCCTTTTCTAGTCCTTTATACCTCTTTTATTAGACCTACTGTATGGTCCTCCTTTTTCTAGACCTATGCTCCTCCTTTTCTAGACCTATGCTCCTCCTTTTCTAGACCTATGTTCTTCCTTTTCTAGACCTATGCTCCTCCTTTTCTAGACCTACGCCCCTCCTATGTCCCTCCTTTTCTAGACCTATGTTCCTCCTTTTCTAGACCTATGTTCTTCCTTTTCTAGTCCTTTGTACCTCCTTTATTAGACCTACTGCATGGTCCTCCTTCTCTAGTCCCATGTTCCTCCTTCTCTAGACCTATGTTCCTCCTTTTCCAGTCCTATGTTCCTCCTTTTCTAGACCGATGTTCCTCCTTTTCTAGATCTATGTTCCTCCTTTTCTCTTCTAAAAACTGACAGCTGATTCACATGAACGTACTTTATACAGTGGCAGCTGCCCAGGGTGACTTTTCACTGGATGTTGCTATATTCTGTTCTAGCTTGTTTCTAGTCCTGAATTAATCCACTTTTGGAAGATTTTTTCCCCCTTCATGATGTAGCAAGTCACACGATTTAGATACATGACAGGTAATTCACAGGACTTATTCACAAACACCGCAATTCATGGCGTCATGACAGTTATGTAAATTATTGCTATGTTGCAACCTGAATAACAAAGTGCTTTCATGCTTTAAGCAATTCCACTATCACCCCAACAAGGTCACCTTCCTATATCAGAGACCATCTGAAGCAAGAACTCTTGTGGAAATCCCCGCCATGGAATTTCTAGAGAGCCAGTGTGGTGCTGGGAGTCAGGAGATCCGGGTTCTAGTCCCCACTCGGCCATGGAAACCCACTGGGTGACTTTGGGCCAGTCACAGGCTGGCTCTACCTCACAGGGTTGTTGTTGTGAGGATAAAATGGAGAGGAGGAGAAGGATTATGTACACCTCCTTGGGTTCCTTGGAGGAAAAAAGGCGGGATGTAAACACAATAAATAAAATAATAATAATAGAGATCTCGGAATTATTTACACGGTCATCTCTTCCGTGATACACATTTGGGAGTGGGCAACTTGTGACACACCAACAGCTCCAGCCAGCAAAGCCAATGGTGAGGGATCATGGGAGTTTTAGGACAAAACATCTGTAGGTCCACAAGTTCCCCACCCTTGCACGAAGTCATTACTTCAGATCAATCTCTTGTTTGTTTACAGGTTAAAAGGGATAATCGAGAAGACATGCAGAGCTGTGAAGAAAAAGAAGACCCTGGGGCCTTATGCGAATTCCCACCGTATCACTGACATGCCAAGGTGTGCAGGCTGGAGAATTGGTCAGAAGCACACAGTGGCCTAAGAATAATTTCAGGCTCAAGAGGTGTTGTCTGACGGGTGCAGTCACCTTGCTGAAGCTGAGCAGGTCTGAGCCTGCTCAGTGCCTAGACGGGAGACTTGGGCCATGGCTAGACCAGGCGATATCCCAGGGATCGTCCCGGGTTCGTCCCTGTGCGTCCACATGCTGCACAGGGGATCCCGGGAGCAGGGAGGGATGATCCCTCCCTTTCTCCGGGATATCGCCCTACCCTTTAATCCCAACTTTTCCCACAGTCTTGGGATGATCCCGAGACCATGGAACATGTGGCCGGGCATCGCGGTTTGTCCTGGCTCCTTGCAAGTAAACACAAGGAGCCAGGAACTATGCACGAGGTACGGAGCTCCTCAGGAGCTCTGTACCCATCAGGGGTAGGGGAGCGGGAGGGGTTTTTTCCTTTAAAAAAGGAACCTTTTGTGCATGAGCGCTCGTGCGCTCTTCTCCGGTTGGAAAAAAACCAAAACAAAATGGCGGGTGCGACGTCCTCTTTTCCTCCTGGGACGTCATGCGCCGCGTGTAGACAAGGGGGACGATCTCGTGATCGTAAAATCGCGAGCTCATACCCCTCCATCCCCCCTCGTTTAGCCATGGCCTTGATTTTCAAAGAAGAAAGGCAAGACAGAAGTATGATGAACAAATCAATGAATAACCAATACAGTGAGTAAAAGGGGGGGGGCTAAAGAACACCGGATGTCCTGCTTATGTGAATAAGCTCTGCTCATTCAGGGTATCAGCCTTCTTATCTACAAATACAAGGATTATGCTAACATTATGAAAAATGTGTGCATACAAGAGAGGGAGAGGTTGCGCCTACTGGCCTTGCTTCCTCCCACCTAAATGCATACAAATCTTGCTTTTTCCAGGGTTCCTGATTGTGCATACAATTATTATTATTTATTTATTTATTACATTTATAAACCGCCCCATAGCCGAAGCTCTCTGGCCGGTATACAAAAGTTAAAAACAATGAACATTAAAAACAAATATACAAAATTTTAAACCATAAAAAGCATAAAATACAAACAAAACCAGACAATATCCGTTTAAAACAACTATTCCGGGGTCAGTTTAAAAAAAACTCAGCATTTGTTGTTAACTGCCTGGCAGAAGAGATAAGTCTTGACCTGGCGCCAATAAGATAACGTTGGTGACAGGCGAGCCTCGTCAGGGAGATCATTCCGTAATTGAGGGGCCACCACTGGAAAGGCCTTCTCCCTTGTTGCCATCCTCCGAGCTTCCTTTGGAGTAGGCACCCGGAAGAGGACCTTAGATGTTAAGCGTAGGGTACAGGTAGGTTCATGTCAGGAGAGGCATTCCGTCAGGTATTGTGGTCCCAAGCCATGTAAAACCAGCACCTTGTGTATGCACAATCAGGAATCCTGCCTTTTCCAGGGTTCCTGATTGCACATGCCATTTGTATGCACAAAGACGCATTAAGAAATTAATGTTGAATGCAGATAGGGGACGAGAAAAAGCGAGTTGGCATGACAGTGTTGTTCCCACACAAGCATTTCTGATCAAGTCTGAAATCTAGGGTGATAGCTAGGGTCTGGATGGAAAGGAATAAGACAGAGTCTGAGCACCGAGCCTGCCAACCAACCATCAATTTGCCGCAAGGTTTGAATCTGCTCGTGTCAAGATTTTATGAGCCGACTTACTTGGCTGGAACTTCTGCCTACAGCTTTACTGGAGGAGGAGGTTGAAATATCCTGCAAAGTGAAAGCTGAGTTAGAGTGTCCCTGGTTCGTCTTCTGATGGATGGCTCCGTTCCTGCCAGGGAATACAAAAGGGGAAAACAACAAGCCAAGGATGTTAAATGCTGGCAAATATGAAGGCTACTTCCAGACCTATACATGGCACATCTGAGTTTAAAAATTGATGGTGGGAGGGGGTGGTAAAGGGAGAGGGGTGATGGAGGGCCACTCTTCAAAGACCTGAAAGGTTGTCACACAGAGGAGGGCCAGGATCTCTTCTCGATCCTCCCAGAGTGCAGGACACGGAATAACGGGCTCAAATTACAGGAAGTCAGATTCCAGCTGGACATCAGGAAAAACTTCCTGACTGTTAGAGCAGTACGACAATGGAACCAGTTACCTAGGGAGGTTGTGGGCTCTCCCACACTAGAGGCATTTAAGAAGCAGCTGGACAACCCTCTGTCAGGGATGCTTTAGGGTGGATTCCTGCATTGAGCAGGGGGTTGGACTCGATGGCCTTTTATGCCCCTTCCAACTCTACTATTCTATGATTCTATGTGAAGATAACTCATTGAGTCTGTTTTGACCCTTGAGTGCACAACTACGGCCCTTTCTACACCTATGGTTGTAGAGGGAGGGAGAGGGGGGAAATCCCAGACTTACCTGCTTCTGGGATCGTCACCCTGTGTCTATATGGCCACATGACATCCCAGAAGTGGAGGGACGTCATGCCCGCCATTTTTAAAAAAATAACACCTGCAAGCCAGTGGAAGTTTTTAAAAAACGCCCCGACCCTGCTCCCCACCCCACCCCCGAAGTCCCTCAGCTGCCCCTGGCCTGGCTTCTTCCCTCTACCCCTCTACTTGCAGGGAGGAAGCAAGAAGCCGGGACAGGTGCCCATACCTCCCGCAGTCTCCGGACAATCCCGAGACTGCGGGAGGTATCCAGTTTTCCCGGGGATTATTTAACCCTGGGAAAACCCATGCTTGTCCTCCCCCCTTGCCCCCCGGGAGTCCCTGTGTGTCATTTGGATTCGGTTGGACACCGGGACTCGGTTGTGACCAGCCCGGATTTTCGGGCTGGTGTAGAAATGGCCTACATTACAAACACATTTTCTATTAGTTTCGCTCCCGTGGCTTCTCCCAAAGAATCTCAGGAAATGAAGTTTGGTGTGGACGCCAATTAATCTCAGTTAGAAGTCCTTAACTTCAATACCCAGGATGCTCTAAGGAGAGGAAATGGACTATTAAACCAGTTGAAGTGAGTGGTGTAGCTATCCCCTGAATCTAAGCATAATAGATCATTTTACTCAGGTCCCTTTTGGTTTGCAAGCAGGCCTGACTCTCCTCGAGGGTAGAAAAAGGCCAAGCCACAGGACAACAACAGACCAATGTGAGAAGATGCGATGAGGTTTGTTAGTTCTTGTGGCTAGAAGCCCCATGGGTCTAGAGCAATGGTTCCCAATTGGTGGTCTGTGGACCCCAGGGGGTCCGCATAACCCACCCAGGGGGTCCGTGCCACCATTCACATATTCACCATTCACTTCTGGAGTCCACTGATGACGAATTCCTACCAGAAGTAAAATATAACATCCCTGAGCACCTGCGTGATTTAGCCACTAGCTTCAGAGATTACTTCCCTTCACCTGATCCTGAAAACTCATGGAGAAGGAATCCTTTTGAATGTGGTGATGTACAACTAACAACTCTATGTGCGGAAGAGCGAGATGCACTTGTTGACGTGATTGTGATGGTTCATTGAAATCGGTTTTCAAAGAATATAGACTGGACCAATTCTGGGTAAAGGTTTTTCCTGATTATAAGAAGTTAGGTGAAAAAGCATTGAAACATCTAGTTCCCTTTTGTTCCACCCATCTTTGTGAAGAAACATTTTCGACATTTTGTTATATGAAGAACAAGCACAGAAATCGGCTCAATGTTGATCCAGATTTGAGATTAAAAGTAGGAAATATTGAACCGGATGTGGAAGGGATTGTTCGGGACAAAAAGAGGCATGATTTCTCCCTATCACATTTAGGTTTAGTAGCTGCTAGACATGTCACAATTTGTTCAGTTGTAAACTAGACGTTAGTAAAATTAAATTCGCCTTTATATCCCTAACTAAATCATTGTCATTTTTGCATGGTAATATCACAAATATCACAATTTTTATGGTCTGTTTTTAGTATACCTAAAATCCTTTGCTTATTACGGGCTGCCCCTTATTTTCTCCAAAATATTGCTTTGCACAGGTAACTACCATAGAGATAACAATTTTTTCAAAAGGAGGGGGTCAATGGCTTGGCATTTGAAAAACAAGGGGTCCGTGGTACTTAGCTAATTGGGAACCACTGCTCTAGAGTATCCCCCTGTATCCAGATAAGGCCTAGGATTGCAATAACCCCCTAAAAAGGGGAAAGCTGTCTCTTGCAGCTTTTGGCACCATTCTTGTCATCAAATCCTAGTTGAGACAATTGGGGAGAAGGAAAACGGAAATCAGAAAGCAGCGGAACGTCACTGGATCAAAATGCGACTGCACCTCAGTATCGAAGCTCACTCTCCTCCTCAGTTCCCACTTAATTTGACCTTTTTGGTCACCATCAATTTGTTAAAAGTGAGCGGTGTAGATATGCCCTGATTCTAAGCATACTGGGTTCATTTTACTCAGGTCCCTTTCGGGGCCTCTGAGCAGTCTAATTTGTTCGGTTGCTGCTTGGTTCTGGGACCTCTGGGGTGGTATCCAACGTTGTCATTCCGCAAACTCGAAAAGTGCCAGCAGAGCTCAGCCAAATCTTTCCATTGTGCAAGTGCTTGTGAATTACGTTTGTGCAAAAGCCTGCCTAACCTGTCACACCATGGGTTGCACAAACATAATGAATAACTTTTTCCGTTCTGTATCTACACGTTCACATTTGTTTCCCCATTCGATCATTGTATGTGTCAGCTTCTCCATTTATCCACTGCTCTCCTATCTCACTGCTGAGTCTGCATGTTTTTATCATTCGTCATTGAATAAATCCTTGAGATTTATTCAAGGATCAAAGCCCTATGAAGAGAGACTGAAAGAACTGGGCATGTTTAGCCTGGAGAAGAGAAGATTGAGGGGAGACATGATAGCACTCTTCAAATACTTCAAAGGTTGTCACACAGAGGGCCAGGATCTCTTCTCAATCCTCCCAGAGTGCAGGACACAGAATAACGGGCTCAAGTTAAAGGAAGCCAGATTCCAGCTGGACATCAGGAAAAACTTCCTGACTGTTAGAGCAGTACAACAATGGAATCAGTTACGTAGGGAGGTCGTGGGCTCTCCTACACTAGAAGCATTCAAGAGGCAGCTGGACAGCCATCTATCAGGGATGCTTTAGGGTGGATTCCTGCATTGAGCAGGGGGATGGACTCGATGGCCTTGTAGGCCCCTTCCAACTCTGCTATTCTATGATTCTAAGATTTATTTTCTGACTCTGGTCCTTTCTGGTTCTCATCACTAGCTCAACAGACCTAATATTTGAACGCATTTTCAGCTAGGGCTTTTCCTATAATCCTTCCTGATGCAACTATTGGTCATCCAGCTCCCACTAGTCCCCACCCTGGTTTAGCACTGTAGGAGGTGAGAGAGCCATGCATGATCACAGGTAGCAATCGCACACATACCCATTTCGTCACATGGAAAACTATCTCTATGCACTGTGGCTAATTACAGCTTCCCACAGTGGCCACACATAGTGCACGGAGCCAGCCTTTTGCACCTGTGGCCACATTTAGACGTTTGAGATGCTATTGTGGGCACCACCACAAAATGTCTTCCTTGGGGACTTAGTCACAAAGCCCGAGTAGCTTCCTCAATTATTAGTATTATTATTATTATTATTTATTTATTTATTTATTTATATAGCACCATCAATGTACATGGTGCTGTACAGAGTAAAACAATAAAACAGTAAATAGCAAGACCCTGCCGCTTAGGCTTACATTCTAATACAAAGCAGAGGTTCAGTCTGATGCTGAAATTTCAAACCATTTATTCAAATCCACATAAGAACAAAAGAAGAGCCCTGCTGGATCAGACCAAGGGTCCATCTAGTACTGCACTCTGTTCACACACTGGCCAACCAGCCATCGGCCAGGGATGAACAAGCAGGACATGGTGCAACAGCACCCTCCCACCCATGTTCCCCAGCAACTGGCGCACACAGGCTGATTGCCTCAAATACTGGAGATAGCACACATCTATCAGGGCTAGTAGCCATTGATAGCCTTTGCCTCCAGGAATTTATCCAACCCCCTTTTGAAGCCATCCAGATTGGTGGCCATCACTACATCTTGGTGGCCATCACTACAAGGGCAGTGCCATAGCACACACACAATGTCCAATTTCACCCCCCCACACACACACACACACACCCTGCTCACCTGTACATCTCATGGCTCTTCCTTAAGCTTTTGACCCACTTGTAGAGGAAAGACGTCTCCTGTCTGTAGCAGGCGTCGAGTCCGAGAGCTAAAATTGGCACGATCAACAAGCAAGCCACCACCAGACCTATCGCGACGGTTTTGTCATCTGTGGGTAAGACGCACAGGAAAAGGACGGGTTACGGCAGAAGCCTGTGCAACCACAGACTTAGGAGTGGAGGAATCTGGTTGGGCTGCCCAAGCAATCCAGCTTCTGGTACTCAGAGGAACCCTGGCTCTGAAGACGGACGTTCTACTTGAAGGGCAGCCATTTATTTAAAATTACAGGTATGGAAACACACTTAGTGGGAGGTGCAAAAGGACAACACTCACAGCAGTGTCACTTTCCAACTTTACAGAAAAGGCATAGGCTAGGGTGACAATATGAAAAGGAGGACAGGGCTCCTGCATCTTTAACAGTTGTATTGAAAGGGGAATTTCAGCAGGTGTCATTTGTATATATGGGGAACCTGGTGAAATTCCCTCTTTATCACACCAGTTAAAGCTGCAGGTGCCCTGCCCTCTTTCAAATCTGATCACTCTAGTTTAGCTCCTGTAGCTTTAACTGTTGTGATGAAGAGCGGATTTTACCAGGTGCGACATGCATACAAATGACACCTGCTGAAATTCCCTTTTCTATGCAACTGTTAAAGGTACAGGAGCCCTGTCCTCTTTTTCATATGGTCACCCTAGCATGGGCAGATCCACACTGGAAATGCAGAGGTCTATCTTTGTATAGTTATACGGAATATATTTAAACTGTTCATATGCGTATTTATATGTAGGACACAAACACAGCAAAAGCCAAAAGCCGGCATTTCATCATTCTAACAGGTTAGTACGTTTTACATCCATATGTACTAGCCAAAATTAATGTAATAATTCATCCTCTCACTATGCTAGCTATAATTGTACTGTATTTTAATATTTCATGTTTCTGAGCTGCATGAAATTGGAATACGCAGTTTCTTTAATAGATTTAAATTTTGCTGACCGTGTTTAAAAAATATCTCTTAGCAGTTTACAGAAACTTAAATACATTCAAATACATTACAATACAATTAAATATATAAAATAATTACTAAGCATTTATTTAAAACATTTGTGAAGGAGTTGATTCAGCGAAAGAGTTCTCAGGCGGTCGGGTCTGAGCACGTCACACACAAACACACACACACACACACACACACACACACACACACACGCTGGAACGCACTGTCACCTTGCACAGGTCCACTGTCCACGCTGCCCCCCAGTCCCGCCTTCTCACAGAAAGGAGGAGCCCAGCTTGCATCACAGTGGCAATTCCTGTTGCTGTTACAAACCTAGAAGAGTTAGAGATCATTTGTGGTGAGGTTCGTGCTTGCCCCATGGAAACAGTTTGCAGGCACTGAAAAATAACGCTTAGGATGCAAACATACTCCCTTACTGATGAAACAGAATCATTTCCTGGCCCACCCCAAAAAAGATTTGCACAAGTGATCCCTAAATCACATGGGGGGGGGATTTCCCCCTTCGTTTTCAACATCTACGATGTGAATGTAAAACTTGCATTGCATTTGACGAAGTCTCTCCTCCACTTCCTGTCCAGCATTGCAGCATTCATAAGTCACATATTTCATAGAATTATAGAATAGTAGAGTTGGAAGGGGCCTATAAGGCCATCAAGTCCAACTCCCTGTTCAATGCAGGAATCCACCCAAAAGCATCCCTGACAGATGGTTGTCCAGCTGCCTCTTGAAGGCCTCTAGGGTGGCAGAGCCCACAACCTTCCTTAGGAAACTGGTTCCATTCTCGTACTGCTCTAACAGTCAGGAAGTTTTTCCTGATGTCCAGCTGGAATCTGGCTTCCTTTAACTTGAGCCCGTTATTCCGTGTCCTGCACTCTGGGAGGATCAAGAAGAGATCCTGGCCCTCCTCTGTGTGACAACCTTTCAAGTATTTGAAGAGTGCTATCATGTCTCCCCTCAATCTTCTCTTCTCCAGGCTAAACATGCCCAGTTCTTTCAGTCTCTCTTCATAGGGCTTTGTTTCTAGACCCCTGATCATTCTGGTTTTTCCTCCTCTGAACACGCTCCAGCTTGTCTGTGTCCTTCTTGAATTGTGGAGCCCAGAACTGGACACAATACTCTAGATGAGGCCTAACCAGGTCCTAATAGAGAGGAACCAGTACCTCACGTGATTTGGAAGCTATACTGCTATTAATGCAGCCCCAAATAGCATTTGCCTTTCTTGCAGCCGTATTTATTCATTTTAATTATTTATTACACTTCTATACCGCCCCCATAGCTAGAGCTCTCTGGGCGGTTTACAGAAATTCTAAAATTGAGATAAAAACAAGTATACAAAATTTTAAAATTTAAAACACAGAACATACACACATAAAGCATTAAAAACCGTTAAAAAAATAAACATGTGGGTGATTAAGATATACTGCCATATGCCTGGGCAAAGAGGCAAGTCTTAACCTGGCGCCGGAAAGATAGCAGCATTGGCGCCAGGCAAGCCTCGTCAGGGAGATCATTCCATAGTCTGGGGGCCACCACCGAAAAGGCCCTGTCCCTCGTTGCCACACTCCAAGCCTCTCTCGGAGTAGTCACCCGGAGGAGGACCTTAGATGTTGAGTGCAGTGTAGGGGTAGGTTAATGTCGGGAGAGGCGTTCTGTCAGGTATTGTGGTCCCAAGCCATGTGAGGCTTTATAGGTCAAAACCAGCACCTTGAATTGGGCTCGGAAACATACAGGCAGCCAGTGCAAGCGGACCAGAGCGGACTATGGTCGAACCTTCTGGTTCCCGAAATCAATCTGGCCGCTGCATTTCGCACTGTTGGCTCATATTCAGCTTGTGAACTACAATTTCAGCCTCAAAGTCATGTTTCACATTCAAGAGACGTGTCTTGGTCATGTCACTTATGAACACCCCAAACGTAGCTTAACTCGGGGTGCTAGATTGTAAACTTTACAGAACCGATAAGGAGGGGGAAGAAGAGAAAGAACCTCTGGAAATTTCTTTCCGATTTGCTGGCTTGTATTAATTTTAGGAAATGTTCCCTGAACAGCTTTTTATATTCTGTAGTTTAATTTTATGTGCAACCTGGAGTTTACATGAATTAGACAGTGAAAGCTAGCGAGCGCAGGCAAATTGGATAGGTTGATGGCCTATTATTCAGAATATCCTTGAATTCACCCTATCCTTGGGAGGTGTGTCAGGTTATAACACACAGAAAACCAAAACCAGAAGGAAGAGAGCACCCAGTGCAGGCCAGACAAAGGAGAAACAGGCTCTCAGGATGCAAAATATTGATTTTCGCAAAGCCCGGCACATTTCAGCCTGTACTTTATTCAAAGGCCTTTCCTCAGGCGACTGTAAGATTAATAATACAATAAAACACATTAAGATAACTCATAATATAATATGTTTAGATTAATTAGGCACATTGCCACAAGGGCCTATGCCCATATGTGAGTATTACAAACTTTTTAACATTCACAAGGTGCCACTGGGGCCTATACATATATGATATTATTTAAAATCATATAAAACTGTAATAAAAGTGCAATATACAAATCCTTTCTTGTTAGAAGACAGCATCTGCAGAATTTCTTCTAGCAAAATAATTGTCTCCTACAATCATATATGGCAACCGAAAAGAGTTACCTTCAAAACCATCCTTATATTCTTAGTTCATTTCGTATCTTCTAACAAGTAAGGATTTGTACATCCTGAGAACCCATTTCTCCTTTTTCTGACCTGGGTTGGAACACAAAACACACACACACCCAACCCTACAAGACATCAGCTTCGCCTACAACTGCTGCACGGAAGAAGTAACCAGGCAGCAAGCAAACACCTAACAGCGTAACATTTTCAGGTATCACATCACTCAATTGCTAGGCAGCTGCAATGTCCTTCGTTTGCCTTCTCAAGGAACCGGTAAAAAAAAAAAGGTTTTCCTGCAAGACTGACAGGAATAGAGAGCCCACTAGGAATCATAGAATCATAGAATAGTAGAGTTGGAAGGGGCCTATAAGTCCATCGAGTCCAACTCCCTGCTCAAGGCAGGAATTCACCCTAAAGCATCCCTGACAGGTGGTTGTCCAGCTGTCTCTTGAAGGCCTCTAGTGTGGGAGAGCCCACAACCTCCCTAGGTAACTGGTTCCATTGTCGTACTGCTCTAACAGTCAGGAAGTTTTTCCTGATGTCCAGCCGGAATCTGGCTTCTTTTAACTTGAGCCCGTTATTCCGTGTCCTGCACTCTGGGAGGATCGAGAAGAGATCCTGGCTCTCCTCTGTGTGACAACCTTTCAAGTATTTGAAGAGTGCTCTCATGTCTCCCCTCAATCTTCTCTTCTCCAGGCTAAACATGCCCAGTTGTTTCAGCCTCTCCTCATAGGGCTTTGTTTCCAGACCCCTGATCATCCTGGTTGCCCTCCTCTGAACATGCTCCAGCTTGTCTGCGTCCTTCTTGAATTGTAGAGCCCAGAACTGGACGCGATACTCTAGATGAGGTCTAACCAGGGCCGAATAGAGAGGAACCAGTACCTCACGTGATTTGGAAGCTATACTTCTATTAATGCAGCCCAAAATAGCATTTGCTTTTCTTGCAGCCATATCGCACTGTTGGCTCATATTCAGCTTGTGATCTACAACAATTCCAAGATCCTTCTCGTTTGTAGTGTTGCTGAGCCAAGTATCCCCCATCTTGTAACTGTGCATTTAGTTTCTAGTTCCTAGGTGTAGAACTTGGCATTTATCCCTATTAAATTTCATTCTGTTGTTTTCAGCCCAGCACTCCAGCCTGTCAAGATCACTTTGAAGTTTGTTTCTGTCTTCCAGGGTATTAGCTATCCCACCCAATTTTGTGTCATCTGCAAATTTGATAAGCATTCCCTGCACCTCCTCATCCAAATCATTAATAAAAATGTTGAAGAGCACTGGGCCCAGGACTGAGCCCTGCGGTACCCCACTCGTTGCCTTCCCCCCAGTTTGAGAAGGCATGTTTTCACATGTCTCTTGGGCACCTTTTTGAACCCCAGATGATGTACTGGAAATAATAAGAGATATGATTGCTTAAGTAGATATCTCCATCTTGCACGGCTGAACACCACCATCTGCATCCATTCTAGAGATGCCCTCTTCCTGGAGTAAACAGGGCCCCTGTGAGTTTAAGTGCTATCCTTCTCTCTAACTTGGGCAGAGCTCCAGAAAACAAAAGCTAGCACTTACCCCGTGCCCGTGGCATTTGGAGATGCACTTGTCCAGTTCAAAAAGCGAGGCATTCAGGCATTGCTGATCCTTGCACACCTGCAATTAGAATTACTTCCAAATCAGGTAAGGGTTGTAATGACTAGGGGGAATGCTTCTGGAATTCGATCTTCGCGGTTTCCAGTGTGAGCTGACCTGATCCATACCTCCAGACTGGTGTGTGGATCGGAACACAATTTGCTTTGCTAATTTATAAATGCAGTACGTTTATTTTGAGTTAAATACATATTTTTGCTCTTTACACCCAGCTCACACCTCTTCCACCTCTAGAAAAGGAAAGGAAAGGAACCTCTCGTGCAAGTACTAAGTCATTACTGACTCTTGGAGGGACGCCAGCTTTTGCTGACGTTTTCTTGGCAGGCCTTATAGCAGGGTGGTTTGCCGTTGCCTTCCCCGGCCATGATTACCTTTCCCCCAGCTAATTGGGGACTCATTTTACTGACCTCGGGAGGATGGAAGGCTGAGTCGACCCAAGCCGGCTGCCTGAAACCAGCTTCCGCTGGGATCGAACTCAGGCCATGGGGAGAGTGTCGGCTGCAGAAACTGCTGCTTTACCGCTCTGTGCCACACGAGGCTCATTCACCTCTAGAAGTCATCCCTATATTATACTTGGGATTTCACTAACTGCCGGCCAGACCGTTCTGAGCTTCTTCTCTTTGCAATAATGAGGACTAGAAACTCACTGCTTTCAATCAAATGAAAGCTGAGATGCTCAGGGTACAAAATCCCATTCCAGACATCAGTGGTTGAATACCAGTTCTTTGATGCTCTGGTGAGAGGACAGGCAGATATCTCAGAGGTGGGCAAACTATAGGCAGGCAGGCCATGTGAGATTGGCTCTTCAGTATCACCTGACTTCCCAGACCAGGAGGATTATGGGTTGCTATGAGAGTCTCTCAGCTAGACTTGCCTGCATTTCCCCTGCCCAGCCCTGTTGGTACAGGTAGCACAGAGAGATGTAAGTGCCCGAGACGGGTAAGGGAACCCGCCCAGGTACCTTTTATATAATAATAATAATAATAATAATAATAATAATAATAATAATAATAATAATAATAATACATCTCTCCCTCTGGATTGAGGCGGGGTAGAACACAAATGCAAACACCATAAAATACATATAACTAATTAAAACATTTAAAACTAATACATTATTAAAAGCAGCACATTATTAAAAAGGCATCTTAAAATTCAACTGGGTAGGCCTGCCGGAAGAGATCAGTCTTTATGGCTTTCTTAAATTCTGGAAGACTGTTAAGTTGACGAGTCTCCTCCGGCAGGCCATTCCACAGTCTGGGAGCGGCAGAAGAGAAGGTCCTCTGGGTAATAGTTGTCAGCCTTGTTTTTGTTGGCTGGAGTAAATTCTTCCCAGAGGACCTGAGTGTGCGGGAGAAGGCAATCCCGCAGGTAGCCTGGACCCAAACCATGTAGGGCTTTAAAGGTGATAACCAACCCGTTATACTTTGCCCGGAAACTAATTGGCAGCCAGTGAAGAGATTTTAAAACTGGTGTAATGTGGTCACCCCTAGGTGTAGCGGAGACCAGCCTGGCTGCCAGGGCCGGTGCCAGACTATTTTGCGCCCTAGGCAGGTGAGCTGCTTTCACCCACCCACCCCCACCCCAGCGTACCTGGGCGTGGGGCACCATCTTGCCCACCCAGCCGAAGCGAAGCCAGGACACTGAGGTGGGGGTGCTAGCAGGCAGGCGGCTTCGGAACAGCACACCCGGCCGGAAGCTGCTCTGGGAGAGTGACTCCCTGGCGCGCCGTTCCGAAACCGCCCACCCCCCTACCCCAGCGTTCTAGCTTCGCTTTAGCGCCCACCCAGCCGAAGCGAAGCCAAGATGTTGGAGGGGGAGCGGGCATGGCTTTGCTTCAGCTGGGTGGGTGCCCAGCTGAAGCAAAGCCAGGACACTGGGGCGGGTGGGCAAGCCGCCCTCTCAGAGCCACTGTGGGAGAGCGGCTTCCGGGTGCGGCGTTTGGCGCCCCCCTTACCTTGGCGCTCTAGGCGGCCGCCTGAGTGGCCTCTATGGTAGCACCAGCCCTGCTGGCTGCCATATTTTGCACTAGCTGAAGTTTCCAGACTAGGCACAAAGGATGCGCTCTATGGAGAGCGCATGGCAGAAGTCGAGCCTCGAAGTTACCAGCGCATGCGCTACCCATATCGCCTTACGAAATGTACACCCTGCAAACGTGATTGGATACCTGTACCATTTCTCCCATGCTGACTCCAGAAGAGCACTCACCATTCCCTCTCCGCACTTGGTCCCGGTCATCACTAGCCCCGGGTCAGACATGTCTCCCTCGTCGTCCTTGGTTGCATAAACCAGTGCCCCCCGGCACTTTATCTCCTGCCCATTAAACCGGATCGTGGTGTCCATGGAGACGGTGTTGGTCTTTTTCGGTTTGGCAGCTGAGCTCTGGCATTGGATCTTACCACACTTGGCGTTTCTGGAAGGGACGATAGGATCAGAGCTGGGAAAGGGTACCGGAAGCCATCCCAGTCCAATGTCCTGTTCAAGAGGCAGAGTCCTTCCCACCCACAAACACACAGGTTGACTGGCACACTCTGGACCTTCCTGGGCTGATAGTTCTGAGCAGGGGGGTTGCAGGGGGCTGCTTATAGAGCAGAAGGATTGAGATGACTCAAGCCAGAGAACCAAACCGCAAAGCCCCGTTTGGAAATACTGAGATAAGGAGCTTTATCACACCAGCGTTATACTGTGCCATCACTGCGAACTGCGTGCAAGGGACTCCGAAGTTTTCCAGCTTATAATCTGCTTTGATTGTGAAGTGCTCCCATGCATCCTGCTTTAATAGTGCTATAAAGGGGAAAGATTCAACGTATTTTGCTAGTAGTTTTCGAGCGAACCATTTGTTGTTTTCCGAGCGGCCACTGGGGCGCAGGAGCAGGATTTGATAAGTTTAAAGAAAATTTAAACAAATGCTTACATCTGCGTAAGCTTTAAAGATAAAGACATCAAAATTGGCACAGTAATAGATACTAGGGAGAGCTTTAAGCATACCAAATTTGAATCGGATTGGGTCATCCGTTGATTTTTTATGATTTATTTTTTTAAAAAAAAAATTCCCCCCTTAAACCCTTTGCAAAGGATCTTAGGAGCGCTGCTGCCCGGGGTGTGATTTAGCAACAACAACGACACCAGCTTAGTGCTGTAGGGAATAATTCAAGGGAAACAGGTACGTGGGATGAAGCTAAAGGTCTGGGAAGCGCACTGAACACTCAAGGAGCGCCGTGTGAATGCCAGCCGATATCAGTCCCTCAAAAAAGGACTATTGTGGAGGGTGAGGGTTGATATGGAGAGCCAAAAGAGGAAACATTTGCACAGAGGTGGATACCCCCCCCCCATACACAATTACAGCTGCCGCCCAGCTGCTAACTAGGATCAGACACCAGGGACGTGTCTTGCCAGTGCTTAAAGAGCTGCACTGGCTCTCAGCGCATTTCGGGGAACAATTCCAAGTGCCGGTTCTCGCCTTTAAAGCCCCTCATGGCTGGAGGACCTGAAGGGTTGTCTGTCTCCCCGTACTGTACAACGTGAGCAGCTTTGGAGGATCTTCTCCACCTCCCCAACCACCTGAGACCTTCTTGATGGGGTGTCCCATTTCTGGAATCCTCCCCCGCCCCTCGAACCCAGGGAGAGGCTGGGCAGGCACTACCTATCATGTCATGTATGTGCTGGGAGAAGACGCGCCAGTTTTCCTAGAATAGACTTCCCCAATCCAGCATCCTCCAGATGTTTCAGACTACAGCTCATAGCGTTCCAGATGTTTTTGGGCTTGTAGTGTAGAACATCTAGAAGGCACCAAGTGGGAGAAGGCTGATCTAGGCTTTTGAAACAAAATGCTTTTAGGCTTTTAAAATATGACGCTTTACCCTGGGTACTGGTTTTATGCAGTCCTTTTCATCTTCTCCTTTTAGATCTTATTCTTCTATTGTATGGTTGCATTTATATTTGTTTTTATTCTGAAAGCTTTGGAAGGGTACAGAACATATTGGATTGGATTGGATCTGGAGCACTGAGAACTGACTTTATAAGAGGAATGGAGGCACCTACGAATACGCAAGAAAAACTTATCCCGACCCCTTGTGGCTGAGACAATGAGATAGATAGAAGAAAGGGGTGGATATAGTGGTGACCATATAAGAATAGATCAATAATCACCGATAATATCTCTCTCTTATAGGTGATTATTGATTGTCGCTAAGACACAATCCAGATTGTGGCTGAGACAATGAGATAGGCAGAAGAAAGGGGTGGATATATTGGTGACCGTATCACAATCGATCAATAATCACCGATAATATCTCTCTATTGTAGGTGATTATTGATTATGGCTAAGACACAATCCAGATTGTGGCTGAGACAATGAGATAGACAGAAGAAAGGGGTGGATATATTGGTGACCGTATCACAATTGATCAATAATCAACGATACCATCTCTCTATAACAGGTGATTATTGATTGTGGTATGGTCACCAATATAGCCACCCCTTTCTTCTATCTCATAGCCTCCTCGTACACCAGCCTCCCCATTTGCCACGCTGTGTGAGGATGATGGGAGTTGTAGTCCAACATATCTGGAGGGCACTGGGTTGGGGAGGTCTGCTCTACACCTTGGTCAAATGAATATGCCCAGAGGCGGCACGTAACCAGCTCTTGCCCCCTTTTGCCTTCCCCGCAGCTGCACCCACCTCCAGGAGCACTTCACGTATTGGCCGTGCCTGTCCCGGCCACAGTTGCCGTACATGTCACCAGCCCTGTTGACATCCAGGAAACAAGGGTCAGGAGCCGGCAAGGCACCTGTAGGGCAGAAGACAGCAACGCAGAGTTGGAGGATGCAGGGCTCCAACAGACCTAAGGGCACCACCCGACCCATGTTTGGACAGGAGAGGGGGAAGTCCTACAGCTCCCAGCACGAGCTGTAGGACTTTTTTCTGTCTCAACGTGCGTAGGGTTGCACCGTGAATCACCCTGATAAGAATAATAATAAGAAGAAGAATATCTATTTGTTACCTGCCTCTCCCTCCGGATCGAGGCGGGGTATAACATAAATGCAAATGCCGTAAAATACATATGTATAATTAAAACATTTAAAACTAATACATTATTAAAAGCAGCACATTATTTAAAAGGCATCTTAAAATTCAACTGGGTAGGCCTGCCGGAAGAGATCAGTCTTTGTAGCTTTCTTAAAATCCGGAAGACTTATATAAATATAATATAAATATTATATAAATATTCATTATATATTTATATAATAAAATTATTATTATTATTATTATCATTATTATTTGTCTGTCATGAACCTGCTGCCCATCTCTTTCATTGGGTGATCTCGTGTTCTAGGGTTCTAAGAGTACAGGCCATTTTTCTCTATTTACTTTTTCCAACCCCACTAATAATTTTATCTGCCTCTTGCACCGCCTTTCCCAACTTGGTGGCTGGGGGATTCTGGGAGATGGCTGGGGGATTCTGGGAGGTGGCTGGGGGATTCTGGGAGGTGGCTGGAGGATTCTGGGAGATGGCTGGGGGATTCTGGGAGGTGGCTGGGGGATTCTGGGAGGTGGCTGGAGGATTCTGGGAGATGGCTGGGGGATTCTGGGAGGTGGCTGGGGGATTCTGGGAGGTGGCTGGGGGATTCTGGGAGGTGGCTGGGGGATTCTGGGAGGTGGCTGGGGGATTCTGGGAGGTGGTTGGGGGATTCTGGGAGATGGCTGGGGGATTCTAAGAGATGGCTGGAGGATTCTGGGAGATGGCTGGAGGATTCTGGGAGATGGCTGGAGGATTCTGGGAGTTGCAGTCCAACACATCCAGAGGGCACCAGGTTGGGGAAAGCTGCTGGAGCTAGACGGACCCATGATCTAACCCAGCCTAAGGCATCTTCCTATATTGCTGACTGTCGGAATAAAAGGTTTAAAAGGCGTAGCAAAGCAGCCCATCAGCAGCTACCAAAGTAGGTGCCAGAAATGAATGAAAGGCATCCTTTGGTCCCCTGCGGCTGAATCTCCAGCAGCCTTTTCTCGGCTCTGAGCTGCAGCTTGATGGACCTTCCATCTAATCTGTCGCAGAGGGACTGGAGAGATGATACAGAAAACCAGCGCCAAGGGGACAGGGAGAAGCAGTGCTCACCTGGCCCCCACAACTGGACGCACTGCTGTTGGTGGGTCATGCACATGCCATTGTTGCAGTACGCTTCCCCGGAGGAGCACAACGAGCCATCCAGCAAGTACACATTGGCGGGGCAGTATGGCGACGCCCCAGTGCAGTATTCTGGGAGATCGCAGGATCCGGCTCGTTCTCGGCACATGGTCCCAGCGTTCTTTAGCTACGGATGCCGCAAGAAAGAAAAAGATACAGAGCATTTCTACACCAGGCTTTTATTGAACGCTCGTGATTGGTCGCTCATGGATGTTTGCGGGTCCTTTACACGAGGTCGCCAGCCTCCTCCTGTGCTTTCTGGCCTTTTTGTCCCGCTTTTCAAAAGATCGGAGATAATGCAGTAATAAATGTAAATCTGCTTTAATGACCATGTGAAATCGCACAGTTCTACCGCAATCACAGCACCATCTAGTGGCTCTAAAACGAAACGTATAGAATTTGCCAAGAAAGGCACTCTCCAATTCAAGGCACTTATCTGCCCATGTAAAGACAGCGGTCTTAATCCCACAAAGTAACTGGAAGCAGAAACCCTGGTAAGGGTGCGGGATTTTAGCCTCGTGGGGTGAAGCCCACAGAAGCATTTCTATCCGGGCTGGGAGGATGAAGGATGATAAGGAACAGCACATGTTCTAAGGCAAAGCTCTCCTGAATAACTATTGCTAAGGCATGAAGAACATTGGCCATACCCCATCCTGAGCTGCTGTGCAGGAGCGTCCCACCACTTGGGCACAGTCGCCAGGTGGAGCCATCTGAAGACAGCAAGGAAGGGCCATAGCTTTGAGGCAGAGCACATAGTTCGCATGCAGAAGGCCCCAGTTCAAACCCCAGCATCTCCAAAGAGGGCTGGGGAAGTATCCTTGTCTGAAACCAGCTGCTGCCAGTCAGTGTCAACAATACTAGGTCTGATCCAGGGCAAGGCAGCTTCCTATGCAGTCCAACACATCTGGAGCGCCCCAGGTTAAGGAAGGCTGCCTTAAGATGACTCACACACAGACATACACACAAAGGCCTTAAGACCAGTTGTTCCTGCAAAGCATAAGGTTTCTTGAGAGGGAGAGTCTAGCATTGGGAGAGTAGAAAGCGGCAACTCAAAGGATGCAGAGCTGGAGCATCTCCCCTATGAGGGAAGGTTACTACAACTGGGATTGTTTAGCTTGGAGAAAAGGAGGCTCAGGAGAGACACGACAGAGGTGTACGAAATGATGTGGAGAAAGTGGACAGGGAGACATTTTTCTCCTTCTCTCAAAATACTAGAACCCGGGGTCACCCCATGAAGCTGATTGGTGGGCGATCCAGACAGCACGTAGTTAAACTATGGAACTCACTGCCACAAGATGTAGTGACGGCCACCAATTTGGTTGGCTTTGAGTTCCTGAGAGGCTTTGCATTACCTGGCAGTTCTTACAACAGTCCCCGTGGGCGCACTGAGCTCCAGCCTTCAGTGTGCAGTTTTGCGCGTTGCAGCAAGGGTTCCTGCACTCCTGAAAGAAAGAGCAAAGTTGGGGGCGGGGGGGGAGGGGGGGTAGACCAGGATTATCACTCAGGTTCTTCTCTTAAAATCATCCACCTCTGTTGCCCAGGAGGACGCAAGAAGCTCAGTCCTTTCCCCATCATCTCTGCCCCTGTAGTTTTCTCTGCTACTCCGGCTCAAACTGAGAGAGAGAGAAGACGAAGGGTTGCCCAGTCTCCTGAGACCAGGGGTCTTGTGGAACGAGGGGCTCACGGAGACAGGGCGATGGCACTTTTTTTATTAGCAGGGATGCTGACGTCATCTCAAACTGTTCCCTCTGAGCTTAGCTGCAATCCTCATAGTGGCTGGGCTGGGGGAGCGAATTTGCCCAACGATACGTTGCTCCCTGTTGTAACGCGAAGTACTTTGCGGTGGCATGGCCTCGGAAGGTGTTGTGTTTCTCAAAACCTCCCGCTTTCTTGGGAGACAATAACGAGGCCTGCTAAGTAATCCACAAAGCTTTCAAGCAATAAACATCACTTCCCACCTGAACCAGTGCCTGGGCACGGTAATGGACTGGATGAGGGCTAACAAACTGAGACTCAATCCAGACAAGACGGAGGTACTGTTAGCGGGTGGTTCATCTCTCCGGCGAGGGGATGTTTGCCCTGTCCTGGACGGGGTTGCACTCTCCCTAAAGGATCAGGTCCGTAGTTTGGGAGTGCTCTTGGATCCAGAACTGTCACTTGAGGCTCAGGTGAACTCAGTGGCAAAGAGCACCTTTTATCAGCTTAGGCTGATATACCAACTGCGCCCTTATCTGGACGGAGATAGCCTAGCTACAGTTATCCATGCTCTGATAACCTCTCGCTTGGATTACTGCAATGCGTTATACGTGGGGCTGCCTTTGAAAACTGTCCGGAAACTTCAACTGGTACAAAAAAGGGCAGCACGGTTACTAACAGGGACTGGCCGACGAGACCACATCACGCCAGTCCTTTTCCAGCTTCATTGGCTGCCAGTCCAGGTCCGGGCCCGATTCAAAGTGCTGGTATTAACATTTAAAGCCCTAAACGGCTTGGGGCCAGGCTATCTGAAGGAACGCCTCCTCCCGTATGTACCTGCCCGGACCCTAAGGTCATCCTCAGGGGTCCTTCTCCGCGAGCCCCTGCCAAAGGAAGTGAGGCAGGTGGCTACCAGGAGGAGGGCCTTCTCTGCTGTGGCACCCCAGCTATGGAATGAGCTCCCTAAGAAGGTTCGCTTGGCACCTACATTGCCAAGCTGAAGGTGCCATTCTAATAAAGCTGAAGGCGCTATATTAGAGTGACCAGATATAAAAGGGGGCAGGGCTCCTGCATCTTTAACTGTTATGAAAATGGAATTTCAGCAGATATCCTTTGTATGGATGCAGCACCTGGTGAAACTCCTTCTTCATCACAACTGCTAAAGCTGTAGGAGCTATATTAGAGTGACCAGATATAAGAGGGCAGGGCTCCTGCAGCTTTAACTGTTGTGATGAAAAGGGAATTTCAGCAGGTGTCCTTTGTATGCATGCAGCACCTGGTGAAATCTCTTCATCACAACTGTTAAAGCTGAAGGCGCTATATTAGACTGACCAGATATAAAAGGGGGCAGGGCTCCTGCATCTTTAACTGTGATGAAAATGGAATTTCAGCAGGTATCCTTTGTATGCATGCAGCACCAGGTGAAACTCCCTCTTCATCACAGCTGTTAAAGCTGTAAGAGCTATATTAGAGTGACCATATATAAAAGAGGCCTGCAGTTTTAACGGTTGTGATGAAGAGGGAATTCCACCAGGTGCTGCATGCATACAAAGGACACCTGCTGATATTCCCTTTTCTTCACAACTGTTAAAGATACAGGAGCCCGGTCCTCCTTTTCCATAGTTAACAGGCAGGCAGGCAGGCTGCAGCTCCAGCAGCTCATGATTCAGAAATCCAACCACAGGAAAGCGAACTCACCTCTGTCTCCCCACAGTCACACTGCTCGCCGTCCTCCAGGAATCCGTTGCCACATTTCTTCCCCACGACCAGGTCCTTGGTGTCGGGCATGTTGAAAAGGCACATGCCGCCCCCCCTCTGGAAGTAACTCTCCAGTTGCCTCCGGCTGCAGGAACTGAACACTTTGGGGAATGGGTGGCTGAATCCAAAGACAAAGAGGAGGAAGTCAAACGGAGGCGAAGGTTACAGCTGGAAGAGAGTTTTGCACACATCTGGGCCTCATCCACACCAAGCAGGATATTGCACTATGAAAGCGGTATCTGGTATGTGTCAATGGGCCCCAACAGTTGTCAGTGCACGGCTTGGTGTGGATTAGGCCATAGTCAGCTTGCAAAGTTTAAATGCAGAATTGTCAATCTGGAATAATTTCAAAATAATTATTACCATATTCCCCTTATCTTTCTGCACCTAGTAGTAGTAAATAAAGCTTAATTGTTCCAACCCGTGGTTACAACAAGCACCTTAAAAACGATACCAAAACAAATCATACCTACAAGGTCAGAAATTTTGCTCTATACATTTGACCTGCAAGAGCGAAGCCGGCCAAAGCCATCATGACAGCCTTCTTGTTGCATGTCAACAGGAAGTGTATTCTCTTTGAATCAGACCAGCTGGACCCATTCACAGAAAAACGATCCAAATATATTTATTTATTTATTTATTACATTTCTATACCGCCCAATAGCCGAAGCTCTCTGGGCGGTTCACAAAAGTTAAAAGCATAATAAAACAACCAACAGGTTAAAAGCACAATTACAACTGGTTATCTCTCGGTTGGACTACTGCAACCTCCTTCTCTCTGGCCTCCCCTCATCTCACATCAGTCCGCTGGTCTCTGTCCACCACTCTGCCGCTAAGATCATCTTCCTGGCCGGCCGCTCTGACCATGTCACTCCGCTTCTGAAATCTCTTCATTGGCTTCCAATTCACTCCAGAATCCAATATAAACTTCTCCTGTTGACCTTCAAAGCTTTTCACGGTCTAGCTCCTGCCTATCTCTCCTCTCTCATCTCACACTATTGCCCCGCTCGTGCTCTTCGCTCCTCTGATGCCATGCTTCTCGCCTGCCCAAGGACCTCCACTTCCCTTACTCGGCTTCGTCCTTTTTCCTCTGCTGCCCCTCATGCCTGGAACGCTCTTCCAGAACGCTTGAGAACTACCAACTCAATCTCAGCTTTTAAAACTCAGCTAAAAACTTTTCTTTTCCCTATAGCTTTTAAACTTTGAGTTTGTTCTGACTCTATACTGTTAGCTTCACCCTACCCGGTGCCTGTTTACACTTCCCCGTGCCTGTTTGCATTCTCTTTCCCTCCTTATTGTTTACTACAACTTTATTAGATTGTAAGCCTATGCGGCAGGGTCCTGCTATTTACTGTGTGGTCTGTGCAGCACCATGTACATCGATGGTGCTATATAAATAAATAAATAATAATAATAATAAAAAGCACAACCAGGATAAAACCACACAACAGAATTGATATAAGATTAAAATTGATAGTGAGGCAGACCCTCCACTTTGCCACTCCGGCAAGGACAAAGTCTCTGTACCTATATTCTGATACACTGACTGGGTTCAGACTTCCAAATAACCCACCATATCCTGCTTGTGGGTCACTGGTCGACAGCTGGTTGGCCACTATGTGAACAGAGCACTGGACTAGATGGACCCTTGGTCTGATCCAGCAAGGCTCTTATGTTCTTAAATAGAAATTTGAAGGCACTTCAAATTATTCATGTTGAAGCAGAAACTGATCCAGCACTGGCTCTACCTTCTATTTTTAGGAATGCTAATAGAAACATTATTCCCAAAGCCTTGGTCACCCACTTGCTGTTTGCAGCCAGGTGGGAAATTGCCCACTTCTGGAAAAGCGACAAGACCTTTTGACCATCAACGCTGGTTTGATCAGATTTGGAAACTAGCTTTAAATGATAAGTTGACTCAACATAGCAGGTTAGCAGGAGGAGAAATACCATCAGACACATTTGTGGAAAACTGGTTGGACTTTTTCTCATTTATTAATATGAATCCTGGCGAACTTAGACCTCCACTGACTCAGGAATCCTTTTGTCAGAGGTTCTCACTTAACCTGCATCTTTTTCTGTACCAGAAAGTATAGATTTCTTTAAGATTTCTATATTTACTAAGTGCTTATTGAAGATATGAACACCCACACTTTTTAATAGTGGTGCTGTAGGAACATTCGTATTGTTGTTGGGTGTTTCCTTTTACTCTGTGTGTTTACTGTATTTGTCCTTACTTGGAAATCAATAAAAAGTAGTATTAAAAAACAACAACCCTGCCCTTTCTACCTTTGCTGCCCTGTGTGCTTGGAACTACCTCCCGGAGCACGTGCAAAGTGCCACTTCTTTTGCCTCTTCCAAATCCCTCTTCAAAACCCACCTTTTCTGCGAAGCCTTTGGTACGGTTCCCTAGCCCCCACGGCCTCCTACAACTCAACCCCAAATACAGCCCTATATAGGCATGACCTAAAGCGATATCTGAGGAGCGCGCACAGGCCCGACTCTCTACACTCTTTAAGCCCTCACACATTTGCCTGAATGCCTGAACAGGGCTTGTGTGTCACTCAAACCAATCCCATCAGCACCTCCTCCTTCTCTTGCACTGGAGTTTATACACGGCCACCAAAGACACTATAGGATCAAGAATTTTTTAAAAATTGTGCAGAATCCCAAAAGTGGACTGCGGTGGCTGGTTCCTACATTTGATGAAGGCACGGTAAAAAGTTTCTCCACCCTTGTAAGGAAAAGGAAACTCCGAGTGTTTTAAGGCCGCATCTCTGTTTTGGATTTTGAATGCAACAGCTAGACAACATTGGGCATGAATATATGTTTACGTAATTCTTTGCCTGTGACAGGCCCATCAATATGATGAAGTCTGGCCACCCCATAATAGGATCCAGTTGGCACGAAAACGTCCTCTTCCAGCCCACAGAGCATCCTCTGGAGAACAAAATAATTACCCGGGTCCTCATGTGTTGTGGGACTGAATTTCTGTCCTGCATTAGTAGCAGAAATTTCCTGTTATCTTGCATTTTGTATCTTATCTGAGCTTGTTAGATTATAACGCTGAAGAACACTGAAGTGGAAGATTACTTGGTAGGAAGGAACAGTCCGTACGTCCTAGTATTATCTTTTTGGATTGGCAGCAGTCATGCAGCTAGGTAGTTTTAGACCGATTGTGATTTAAAATAAATACGCTCAGCCTGTGCTATTTTACATTTCCCCTCCTCCTCCCTCCCAATCCCCTTTCCTTTTGTGTCATGTCTTTTAGATTGTAAGCCTGTGGGCAGGGACTGTCAAGAAATATTTTTGTAAGCCGCTGGGAGAGCCTTTTTTGGCTGAATGGCGGGATAAAAATCCTTAAATAAATAAATAAATAAATAAATAAAATAAAATTTTACACACGCTTAAATCATAGCACCATCATGACTCCAGCCATTAAATGGAGTTTGCTTCTGCAGCCCTTGGGAAGAAGCACAATTTTGTTGTAAAAAATAAAAATATATTATTTTTAGACCGACAGTGATTTAAAATAAATACGCTCAGCCTGTGCCATTTCACATTTCCCCTCCTCCTCCCTCCCAATCCCCTTTCCTTTTGTGTCATGTCTTTTAGATTGTAAGCCTGTGGGCAGGGACTGTCAAGAAATATTTTTGTAAGCCGCTGTGAGAGCCTTTTTTGGCTGAATGGCGGGATGAAAATGCTTAAATAAATAAATAAAATAAAATTTTACACACGCTTAAATCATAGCACCATCATGACTCCAGCCATTAAATGGAGTTTGCTTCTGCAGCCCTTGGGAAGAAGCACAATTTTGTTGTAAAAAATAATATATATATATATATATATATATATATATATATATATATATAAAAATAAATAATATATTATTTTGTCCATTAGACAAAATAATAAAATGAGCACCTTAGATGACCACTTGGCTGCTTATCCATTAACTCTAAAAAAAAAAAACCACTAGGTAAGAAGAAAGGCTGCTGTGGTGATCAGGACCTGATGCTGGACCTGTTTGGTGCTGGCCCCATTCCCTGCCACTTTCTTTGCAGCTATCTGGGGGCCTGCTAAGCTGCAAGCCCTGGACTTTGTCCCTGAGATCTAGTCCTTGCTGCACCAATGAGTGACAGTGGCACCAAGTGCAAGGACTCAGGCAGAGAGAGGACTTTCTCTAAGGGGACCATATGCAAAGGAGGACAGGGCTCCCGTATCTTTAACAGTTGCGTAGAAAAAGGAATTTCAGCAGGTGTCATTTGTATGCATGCAGCACCGGGTGAAATTCCCTCTTCATCACAACAGTTGAAGCTGCCCTCTTTAACTAGAGTGACCTGATCCAAAAGAGGGCAGGGCTCCTGCAGCTTTAACTGTTGTGATGAAGAGGGAATTTCACCTGGTGCTGCATGCATACACACAAGTGACACTTGCTGAAATTCCCCTTTCAATACAACTGTTAAAGTTACAGGAGCCCTGGCCTCCTTTCCATAGGGTCACCTTACCCTCAACAATTTATTTATTTATTTATTTATTTATTTATTACATTTATATACCACTCCACAGCTGAAGCTCTCTGGGCGGTTTACAGAAAGCTAAGACAGTAAACATTAAAAAGTATACAAAATTTAAAAACCATCAGAAACATAAAAACAACAGTATAAAAACAAGAGTATCCATTTAAAAACAACAGTTCTGGGGTCTACTAAAAAAACAATCTTAGCGTTGTTAAATGCCTGGGAGAAGAGAAAAGTCTTGACCTGGCGCCTGAAAGATAACAGTGTTGGTGCCAGGCGAGCCTCATCGGGGAGATCATTCCATAATTTGGGGGCCACCACCGAAAAGGCCCTCTCCCTTGTTGCCATCCTCCGAGCTTCCCTCGGAGTAGGCACTCGGAGGAGGACCTTAGATGTTGAGCGCAGTGTAGTAGGTTCATGTCGGGAGAGGCATTCTGTCATGTATTGTGGTCCCAAGCTGTGTAGGGCTTTATAGGTTAAAACCAGCAACTTGAATTGGGCTCGGAAACGTATAGGCAGCCAATGCAAGCGGGCCAGAATTGGTCTTATATCTTCGAATCTCCTTGTTCCAGTTGTCAATCTGGCTGCTGCATTCTGCACAAGCTGCAGCTTCCGAACCGTCTTCAAAGGCTGCCCCACGTAGAGGGCATTGCAGTAATCTAATTTGAAGGTTACCAGAGTATGGACAACTGAAGCCAGGTTATCCCTGCCCAGATAGAGGCGTAGCTGGGCTACCAACCAGAGTTGGTAAAAAGCACTCCGTGCCACCGAGGCCACCTGGGCCTCAAGTGACAGAGATGGTTCTAGGAGAACCCCCAAGCTACGAACCTGCTCCTTCAGGGGGAGGGCAACCCCATCCAGAACCGGTTGAACACCCCCCCCCTCCGGTCAGAAGAATCACCCACCAGCAGCATCTCAGCCTTGTCTGGATTGAGTTTCAGTTTATTAGCCCTCATCCAGTCCATTGTCGCGGCCAGGCACCGGTTCAACAATGATTTTTTTGTGCATGACTGATGCTGCTGCTGCTGAAGCTGGAAACACCAACATCCCCACCCATCACCCCCCAGAGAGAGAGAGAGAGGGAGAGAGAGAGAGAAACCTTCACCTGCCTAAAGCTTTCTAGCTGGGAGAAAGGCTCCCTGATGGATCCAACAGATGCAAGCCATCGGCCTTATTCTCAGCGCGTGCCTCGCTTTTAAGAGCAGACTGCAAATGGCACACTTCAGTCCCCGTTTGGCCTGCTTCTTCCTTTTCCTCTCACTTTTCCCCGCACGGCTTTCTTTTAACAACTTCTCCTTGCTACTGCACAGCTGTCTCCGTCTTGGCTTCCTCGCAGTTTAAAGAAAGCTGGCTTTAATTTACGGCTGCTGGTGTTTTCCCCCCAGGGCTCTGTGTTACATGGCCTGGAAAACAGAGGTTGTGGGATCGGGGGTGGGGAGGGAAAGGAAAAGAAGAATTCTCACCCTCTAAAGTAAAAGAACAAACTCAGGTAGCTGCATCAGGAACTGGTTTGGATGTAAAAGCAGTTCCATGCCCATGCCTGCATCCTGTGGTTACGCATTACCCCCTTTTTTAAACGAAATTCGGGGATGTTTGTTTTCTTTTGGAGGAGAGGGAACTTTATGAAGGTCAGAGGAGAATATATCTTGCATTTACACCACGTAAGGACAGAGCTTGCTATTGGGTACAGCTTCACCACCCTTAAAATCAGAGGACAAGGAGGAGGAGGAGGAGGAGGAGGAGGGGGAGGAGAGGAAGAAGAGGAGGAGGAGGAAGAGAAAGAGAAGGAGAAGGAGAAGGAGAAAGAGGAGGAGGAGGAGGAGGAGGGGGAAGAAGAAGAAGAAGAAGAAGAAGAAGAAGAAGAAGAAGAAGAAGAAGAAGAAGAAGAGGAGAAAGAGGAGGAGGAGGAGGAGGAGGAGGGGAGGAGGAGGAGAGGAAGAGGAAGAAGAAGAAGAAGAAGAAGAAGAAGAAGAAGAAGAAGAAGAAGAAGAAGAAGAAGAAGAAGAAGAAGAAGAAGAGAGGAGGAGGAGAGAGGAGGAGGAGAAAGAGGAGGAGAGGAGGGGGAAGAAGAAGAAGAAGAAGAAGAAGAAGAAGAAGAAGAAGAAGAAGAAGAAGAAGAAGAAGAAGAAGAAGAAGAAGAAGAGGAGGAGGACGAGGAGGAGGAGGAGGAGGAGGAGGAGGAGGAGGAGAGGAGGAAGAAGAAGAAGAAGAAGAAGAAGAAGAAGAAGAAGAAGAAGAAGAAGAGAAGAAGAAGAAGAGGAGAAAGAGGAGGAGGAGGAGGAGGAGGGGGAAGAAGAAGAAGAAGAAGAAGAAGAAGAAGAAGAAGAAGAAGAAGAAGAAGAAGAAGAAGAAGAAGAAGAAGAAGAAGAAGAGGAGGAGAAAGAGGAGGAGGAGAGGAGGAGGAGGAGGAGGAGGAAGAAGAAGAAGAAGAAGGGAGGAGGAGGAGAAAGAGGAGGAGGAGAGGAGGAGGAAGAAGAAGAAGAAGAGGAGGAGGAGGAGGAGGAGGAGGAGAAAGAGGAGGGGGAGAAGAAAGAGGAGGAGGAGGAGAGGAGGAGGAGGAGGAGAGGAAGAAGAAGAAGAAGAGAAAGAGGAGGAGGAGGAGAGGAGGAGGAAGAAGAAGAGGAGGAGGAGGAGGAGGAGGAGATTCTAGCCCTTAAAATTCCTTGAAAGTACATGAACAATGTCTAGAGCAATACGAGAAACCAGAGCAGGAGCTACACTGGATTTCAATGGTCCAGTCTTCACTGTCAAACGAATCACTTCGTCACTGTCCCATAATTTCCAGAATGGAATAATATTTGCTGAATCAGCAGATATATGAATATTTGCCTAGTGCACAAGACGCAGGATTTATCTTTCCTCAATAGAGATTTTTGACTCTTTTCTTTTTTGAAGCAGAGAGTATATGCTTTATGTGCTCCTGTTACTTTTGCTCTTTTTTTTTTTACACACAGGTTGACCAGGTATCGCGAGGTGCAGCAGCAAGCGCCTAGGCTGCAACAGTTCCACGTCTTCCGTTCCGGCCCTCAAAATGCCAACCAGCAAAAGACAAATGACTTCTGTCAAAATGTTCATGTTCCTTGACAACCTGTCGCCACTCCATTGCCTCCGTACAACCAGCCCTGAACACAATCAGGAGCATTTATATCCACTTAGTAAGCAGGAACCGGTGGGGGAATTGAGCCCAGGTATGCTTCCTTTGAAGGCATTTTATTTTCTGGCATTTTTTATCCCACCCTTCCTCCAAAGAACTCAGGGTGGGGGAGCATATATCGTACCCCCTCCATATAGAGCTTCGGCTATTGGGTGATATAAATATGTAATAAATAAATAAATAAATAAATTCTATATTCTCTGAAGTAGGTTAAGTTGAGAGAGGTAACTTGTCCAAGGTCCTTCATTTAGGCCTCGTGTCTGAGTGGAGATTTGAACCCTAAAATCTGACACTCTAAATACTACAGCAACTGGCTCTCTGTCTGGGTTTCTAGCAATTGGCTGAAATATTTTCTGTCGGCCCTTAGTCAACTGGGATGATGAGAAAATTTCTCAGATTATCAAATTTCATGAAGGAATCAACTATTCTCGCGGATTATATATTAGGCTCATCTCAGAAATAATTTTTGCTCCAAGGTTCACCATCATATGAACACTTAAATTTAAATTTTACCGTTCTAATTCTGGATTTTAATCTTATATCCATTTTGTTGTGTGGTTTTATCCTGGTTGTGCTTTTTATACTGTATTTTGAAATTGTGCTTTTAACATGTTGGTTGTTTTATTATGGTTTTAACTTTTGTGAACTGCCCAGAGAGCTTCGGCTATTGGGCGGTATAAAAATGTAATAAATAAATAAATAAATAAACAAAAGCATCCCCGTTCAACCAGACCTTCTAGTCCAATATCCAGTTTCCAAGAGTGGCCATTCTGATATATCCAGAGAATCCAGTAGCAGGGCATACAAGTCACAGCCTGTCCTTTGTCCTCAGCAGCTGTTATTCAGAGGTAGACATCCGTGCAACCTGGAGGTTCCATTTAGCTCCATCCCTCGTCAAGGGAAAATAAAGGAACCTGGATTGGACCCTCAGAACTTATGCTGGACTTCTGGGGGTGCTTCCAGATGAAGTGCTCCTATCATAGGAATATCAGAAGCTGCCTTTTACTGAGCCCTAATGTAGACCAAGCAGGATATTCCACTATGAAAGCGGTATGAAAGCAGTATATACTAGGGCTGTGCTCCGCTTCTCCTCGGGCCGGAGAAGCAGGAGCGGATCGCGGAGCTTCGCCTCCCCTTAAGGCGGAGGCGAAGAGGATCGGGGGAGCCGCAGAGCGTTGCGGAGCGGATCGAGGTGAAGGCAGATCCCTTCGCCTCGATCCGGAGCTCTGCAAAAAAGGTAAGGGGGATTTATTTGGCCCTGCCGCTGTCGCTAGCCCCGCTCATCGCCAGCGACAGCGGCAGAGCCAGGTAAGGGGGAGGGGGATCTTACCTGCATCTGTCCGCGGTCCCGCAGCTGCTTCAACTGAGCCTGAGGACTCAAACAGGAAGACTAGGCGTGGCCTGGTCTCCCTGTTCGAGTCCTCGGGCTCAGTTGAAGCAGCCGCGGGTCCGCAGACGAACGCAGGTAAGGGAGAGGGGGGAGGGGGGGTTACCTGGCCCTGCAGCCACCGCCGCCCATCGCGGCGACAGTGGCAGAGCCAGGTAAGGGGGAGGGGGGGTCTTACCTGCGTCCGTTGCAGCCTGTCACCACCTTCACTAGAGCCCGCGGCTCAACCAGGAAGTGTAGGCCACAATCGGGGCCTACAGTTCCTGGTTGAGCCACGGGCTCTAGTGAAGCTGGGATGGGCTGGGACGGACACAGGTAAGGGGGAGGAGGGAGGGGGGGCCTTACCTGGCACCACTCCCCACCACTGCGGAGCTCCGATTCGGAGCCGGAGCTCTGATTCGGAGCCAGAGCTCCGCAGCGGAGCAGAGTGGACCCTAGGCGGATTGAGGCAGGGTGGAGCGCGCCCGATCCACAATTTGCGGATCGGGGGGTCCGTGCACATCCCTAGTATATACATAAGAGGCAGGAGCCACACACTACTGCTTTATAGCGGTATTGAAGTGCACCAACAACTGTTGGGGCCCACTGAAACATATCGTACACCGCTTTCATACCACCTTCATACCGCTACATCCTGCTTGGTGTGGCTCCTGCCTCTTATATACTGCTTTCATAGTGCAATGTTCTGCTTGGTGTAGATTAGGCCTGCATCAGACCATTGGCTCAGATAGCCCGGTATTGTCAGCACTGACTGGCAGCAGAGGCTCTCTAGCGTTTCAGGCAGGAGATTTCCCTCGCCCTAACTGGAGATGGGACCTTATGCATGCAAAACAGGGGCTCAGACGCCTCAGCTTTGATCCCTCCTGTTAAAATGCCCCAAACAGAATCTAGACTGAATCGTTTTGATTTCACTTTTCCATAGGAACATCAGAAACTGCCCTTATACTGAGTCAGACCATTGATCCATCTAGTCCAGTATTGTAGACACTGACTGGCAACTCTCCAGGTTTTCCAGGCCATATTCTTTCCCAGCCTACCTGGAGAAGCACCGTACAGCTCTTTCTCCTCCGTCCACCCACCACCCCGCTTAACAGATCTTTTTTCTAGCAAGAAAAAAGACGGAAGAAGAGGTGGGAAAACGCAGGAGGACTACAAATTGAAGACGGCGTTATCTGGACCCACCGTAAAATCCGATGAATGGGGCAGCACAATTACACAATCAAAGCCTCGTCTGGAGGTGTAGCCAGTGTTCCTTTTGAGAGAGCCTGCCAATTTTCATAGAATCATAGAATAGTAGAGTTGGAAGGGGCCTAGAAGGCCATCCAGCCCAACCCCCTGCCCGGTTTTTTTACATGCACGTGCCGCTCTTCTCTCCTTGCATGTCTCTCTTCCAGAGTTGGCTGCAAGGTCCAGAAAGGATCTCAGGCAGCATCTACATCCACACAACTTCTCAACACTAGATTCTTCTTGGATATTTTATTATTTATCACATTCATATACCACCTTTCTTCCATCTTGGAACTCAAGGTGGTTCCCAGTGGTTCCCAGGGAGTTCCCAGGGAGCCTCCCCTCCAAGCACTGGCCAGACCCAGACCTGCTTAGCTTCAGCAGGGTGGCTGCCTCATGGGCCTCCAGACCGGGCTCTGGAACAAGCACTGGGATTAGCTATGCAGAGGTTCAATGCCGGACAGCTCCAGTCAGAAGAACCCCAGGAACTAGGACTGCAGAAGACCTCGGTGAGCCACTGCCAGACAGTGTGGACACAGAACTAAGCTTGATGTATCGATGAGTATAAGGCAGCTTCCTGCATGCAAAAGTAATCCACATTCAGAGAGGGGACCAAATCTCAGCAGGAGACGATGCTTTTCCATGCCGACAGTGCCGGGTTCAACCCCTTCCTTCTCCAGTTTAAGATCAGGTCGCACAACTTGGAAAAGCTTCCATCCATCAGAACCCATAAACCGGGCTTCGGTGATCAACTTCTTACGTTCCAGTAGCTGGAGTTGCTTGTTTACAACACTCTGCTCTGCGCCAGGAGGGCCGTGCTTTTTCCACGTTCACGAGTCACCCCCCCCCCCACATAGCTACACCCCCAAAGCGACACGCCCCCTCTCACCCCGTCGCAGCGGCCATGACGCAGCCACCCTGGGATGCTGTGGCCTCCACGCAGCAGCCCTCGAGGTCGTGGCTCATGCCGAAGTTGTGGCCGATTTCGTGGGCCATGGTGGCGGCAGCTCCGATGGGCAGCTCCGAATGGTCCTGGGACAGAGGAAGGGAGCAAAGAAAACCTCATGAGGTTAAGAGGAGGGGAGAGAGTTTGCTCCAGAAATCCAAGCAGCATGTTCCTAGGACCTGATGTTGAGCCGGTTCTTAGCTCCAGAACCTATTTTAGATTAATAATAATAATAATTTATTTCTTACCCACCTCTCCATTTTGATCGAGGTAAGGAACAACAGTAAATATAAAATAAACAAAGGACCTGCCCTGTTTTAAAACCTAGAAATTCATTGTCAATGTTTTAGAACCTGTAAGTCAAAGCAGGTTGCCCGCCCCCACCCCTTGGATTTCAGTTCGGGATGATGTGATGGCCAGCAGTTTGGGTGGCTTTAGAACGGGGTAGGATAAATTCCTGGAGGAGAAGGCTGTCAATGGCCACGGCAATGTGCTACCTCCAGTATCCAAGGCAGTAAGCCTACATACACCAGTTGCTGGGGAACAGGGGTGGGAGGGTGCAGTTGTGCCCGTGTCCTGCGTAGGGGTTCCTAGTTGGCTGCTGTGTGAGCAGAGCGCTGGAGTAGATGGACCCTTGGTCTGATCCAGCATCAGGGCTCTTCTGATGTCCTAATGGGAGTTCAACTTAATGAGCATGAGGGTCTCCCAGAAGAATGCCCCCACGCCATCAGTAAAGAAAGGGGTTTTGCCACACAATCGAGGGAGATGGTCCAGACAGCCGAAGGTGGACCCAGGAGAAGCAATATCTTCCTTACCATGCTTACGCCGCCAGAGTTTTCTGCGCTACACATGCCCTCCAGCGGGGCCATACCAATGGTCGTGCCTTTGAACGTCACACCTCTGCGGCAACATATGCAAGAGAAAAGAGAAACCAGAGCGACAATGGTTAGCGCCCCCTGATGGACTGAACAGCAATCCAGCCTGGGAACGTCCAAATAACCAGAACTTGTGGAACTTGCTGTCATTATACTGTGAAAACTTCGAGGCTCGACTTCTGCAATGCGCTCTACATGGGGCTACCTCTGTGCCTAGTCCGGAAACTTCAATTAGTCCAAAATATGGCAGCCAGGTTGGTCACCGGTACACCTAGGGGTGACCACATTACACCAGTTTTAAAATCTCTTCACTGGCTGCCGATTACTTTCCGGGCGAAGTACAAAGTGTTGGTTATTACCTTTAAAGCCCTACATCAGCCTTCCTCAACCTGGGGCACTCCAGATGTGTTGGACTACAACTCCCAGAATGCCCCAGCCACTGGCTGGGGCATTCTGGGAGATGCAGTCCAACACATCTGGAGTGCCCCAGGTTGAGGAAGGCTGCCCTACATGGTTTGAGTTCAGGTTACCTGCAGGATCGCCTTCTCCCGTACAATCCGCCCCGCACACTCAGGTCCTCTGGGAAGAATCTACTTCAGCTAGTACAAACTAGATTAACAACTGTTACCCAGAGGACCTTCTCTTCTGCTGCTCCCAGACTGTGGAACGGCCTGCCAGAGGAAATTTAAAAAAGCAATCAAGACTGATCTATTCCGGCAGGCCTATCCAGTGAAATTTTAGAATGTTTTAAAGATGTTTTAATGTTTTAAAGATGTTTTAATCATGTATGGTATGTTTTTAATCAGTTTTTAATGTGTATTTTAAATCATGTTTTTATACTGTTTGTTTTACACTTTGAATGGTTTTAGTTTTTGTGAACCGCCCAGGGAGCTTTGGCTGTTGGGCGGTATAAAAATGCAAATAATAATAATAATAATAATAATAATAATAATAATAATGGAAGCAGCATAATCATTTCCCTCCAAAGTGTGTGTGTGTTTCTCTCTCTCTCTGTGTGTGTGTGTGTGTGTGTGTGTGTGTGTGTGTGTGTGTGTGAGAGAGAGAGAGAGAGAGAGAGAGAGAGAGAGAGAGAGCCCACAGCTACCACTCTTCATCCCGTACAAGAAGCCAAGGGTTTGATTTAAATCAGCCACACAGAGAGATTTCTCCCAACCTTGGACAGTGAGCACAAGATATCTAGATATTGATTGGCGTGACTGAGTCTATATGAAGGAGAAGGAAGGATTTTCCTAAATAAGGCTCCTGCCATTTCACCTTGGCTTCTACTTCCAGATTCGTTGTGGGATTAAGACCTGATTCTCTACACATGATTTTTTCCTTCTCGGCTTTTCTGTATGTTCTGCTATATAACCTCTAGGTGGTGCTGTGGTATAGTGGAATTATGCAACTACACTAGCATTTCATTCCATCATTTCCCAAAATACTGGACTTTCCCTGATCAAAAAAAATCCCGCAAAAATGCTTGGGAAGCATATCATCTGAAGCACCTGCAAACTACTGTGAGTGGGGAATCATGAACACACAATGAATGCCTCGTGTAGAAAAGCTTGACATGCCAAATATAAGTCTAACAAGAACAAAACGTCACACTTATACAGGGTCAGGCTATCCTGCCTCTTATTGGCTATGATGACTGGCAGCTCTCTGGGATCCTTCCATTCACCACCTGATCCTTTTAACTCAGGCTTCCTCAACCTGGGGCGCTCCAGATGTGTTGGACTGCAACTCCCAGAATGGCATTCTGGGAGATGCAGTCCAACACATCTGGAGCGCTCCAGGTTGAGGAAGGCTGTTTTAACTGGAGATGCCAGGCCTTGAACCCGGGATCTTTTCCGTGCTAAGCACGGGCTCTATATTCCCTTCGTTATAAATCGCAGCTGGTCCCCTTCACAGCGATGTCACTATGATGCTTCCTGCACCTGCTGAAAACAACTCTTTTCCGGGAATCATTCCTCAACGGTCCAGCCACTGTATTTATTGGTACTTTATTTTAAACTGTTTTCAATCTTTCTTTTTACAGTTTTATTCCTATGTTCACCACTCCAGAATCTGTTTTAGATATGGAGCGGTACATAAATATTGTAAATAAATTAATTAATAATAAAATGTCCAGTACCCATAATGATCACAGTGAACCCTGAGTTTTGTGGGGGTTGTTTTAAACTTGAGGCTTCCTGGAGATGGGTCCGGCATAAGTGCCTTCTGCTTACAACCACACCGCATCATCAGTTATAGAGCCTTAAGACCACACGTTGAGATGGTCAGGTCATTTGTCCATCCAACCCACAACAGTCTGCTTGGGGCTTTCCAGGGTCTCAGGTAGAGGTCCTTCCATCACTTGGCCTTTTTTACTTGAAGATGTCAAGAAGATGTCTGCAGGCTAAGCAGATGTTCTGCCTCTGCATTATGGCCCCTTCCCAATCCTCTGTTTCTGGCACTTTGGGATTAAAAAGTTGTGGTTGCGGTGGGGATAGAATCACAGAATAGTAGAGTTGGAAGGGGTCTACAAGGCCATCAAGTCCAACCCCCTGCTCAATGCAGGAATCCACCCTAAAGCATCCCTGACAGATGGTTGTCCAGCTGCCTCTTGAAGGCCTTTAGTGTGGGAGAGCCCACAACCTCCCTAGGTAACTGGTTCCATTGTCGTACTGCTCTAACAGGAAGTTTTTCCTGATGTCCAGCCGAAATCTGGCTTCCTATAACTTGAGCCCGTTATTCTGTGCTCTGCACTCTGGCAGGATCGAGAAGAGATCCTGGCCCTCCTCTGTGTGACAACCTTTTAAGTATTTGAAGAGTGCTATCATGTCTCCCCTCAATCTTCTCTTCTCCAGGCTAAACATGCTCAGTTCTTTCAGTCTCTCTTCATAGGGCTTTGTTTCCAGACCCCTGATCATCCTGGCTGGCCTCCTCTGAACACGCTCCAGCTTGTCTGCATCCTTCTTGAAGTGTGGAGCCCAGAACTGGATGCAATAACTGTAGATGAGGCCTAACCAGGGCCAAATAGAGAGGAACCAGTACCTCATGTGATTTGGAAGCTATACTTCTATTAATGCAGCCCAAAATAGCATTTGCCTTTCTTGCAGCCATATCGCACTGTGGGCTCATATTCAGCTTGTGATCTACAACAATTCCAAGATCCTTCTCGTTTGTAGTATTGCTGAGCCAAGTATCCCCCATCTTGTAACTGTGCCTTTGGTTTCTAGTTCCTAGATGTAGAACTTGGCATTTATCCCTATTAAATTCCATGCTGTTGTTTTCAGCCCAGCACTCCAGCCTATCAAGATCACTTTGAAGTTTGTTTCTGTCTTCCAGGGTATTAGCTATCCCACCCAATTTTGTGTCATCTGCAAATTTGATCAGTGTTCCCTGCACCTCCTCGTTCAAATCGTTAATAAAAATGTTGAAGAGCACTAGGCCCAGGACTGAGCCCTGCGGTACCCCACTCGTTCCCTCCCCCCAGTTTGAGAAAGCACCGTTGATAAGCACTCTTTGAGTCCTATTCCGAACACTGCAAAGAAGAGCCACCTGCAACCTACTGTGGTGTGAAGCCACCTTCTGGGTGCCCCTGCCAGGAAGACTCACGTCAGAAGCTGAGCATTGTCGTGCTTCTTCCGAGACCTCAAGGCCTTTTTCCACTGCAGGAAGGACACGAGGGAGGCGTGGGCATCGCTGCTCACTGTGCACTGGTCCGACTCCGTCCACACCTCGAGACCAATCAGGGCCACTTTGATGTTCAGGGACCTGTAAAACTGGAGAAGAGAATCCAGAAGAGAAGAGGAGGAGAGATTATAACTCTACAAGGTATCAATATCTCATTCTACACACGTACACACCCCTACAAATCCACCATATGGCACTGGAATGACATTATTCCATTTGTCCATGGGGATGGTTTCGATTTTTTTTCACTGAATTAAACAATTCTATCTCATCTCCTTGTGGTCTCAGTATGAGTCGTGGGGGCACCGACACCATAGGCACTGCCAACTGCCATATTCTCTCTCTCTCTCTCTCTCTCTCTCTCTCTCTGAAAGAAAACAGAGACTCCAGAACTCTGTAATAACATCATCATCAACAACAACAACACACACACACACAGCAGCAGCAGTAGGCAACCTGGCGCCCTCCAGATGTTTTGGATTACAAGCCCCATAATCCCTGACCAATGACAGTTCCAGTCCAAACCGCCTGGAGGACGCTAAGGGTGTGTCGTGGCTTCGTGGCTCCCCTTCGTGGCTTCGTGGCTATCCTCCCCCAAAAACCCATGCTATCACTACTGCAGGGTACGGGCAGGAAATCCCCACACCAGGAGGGAGTGTGGGGTTTCCCGGCAGTCATCCGAGTACTGGAGTCCGCCCCCACCGTCTACCTGACTTCTGGCAACCAATCACTAGTCGCCACCCGCCTGCCCCGGAACACACACACCCCAGATCGACTATGGAGCGAGGCCACGTGGCGGAAGAGTCATGGTGACCTCGCTCTGAAGAAAGAAGTGGGGGTAAGTCCCCGACTCTTTTCAAGCTCAGCTTCAGGGAAAAGCCTCACGGTGGTTGCAAATCGATACGACTCCCCATTCCGACCAAAGCCAAGTGCTGAACCAGAGACAATTCCATGTGTTTACAGCATCATATAGAATGGGGGGATTTAAAAGAGTAACAAGGGAGCATGGGTGAGGTGTGTAAACCCCCGCCCCCACCAGACCTTGCTTTCCCACTCGCTCAACATTCGTCTTTCAGGGCTGGAGCTCCGATACCAGAAGAGCCCTTGGCAATGGAGAAGTACTTACAGAGATGGGCCAACTGGAGGGGAAGTGGTTCAGTTCAAATTGGATCCCCCCACCTACCCCCTTTCTGCATGGTTTGGGTAGTTCATAACACATAAGCCACTGAGGGTGCAATCCTATGCGTGTTTAGACAGACAAAAAGTCCTATGTCGTGTTTCTCAGAAAGCTCTTGCTTTCGACAGGACGCAAATGACAAGGCCTGCTAAGTAATCCACAAAACTTTTATTAAGCAACAAACATCTCTTCTACCTGAAGGGAGCCTAATCTCTTGGAAACTTCCCTCTAGGCAAAACTATGCAAACTAAGCAAGACAATTGTCCGCTCAAGAAAGAATAGGAAGCCCCTTCCCAAACGCCCGTAACTTCAGAGCGCCTGGTGCGGAGGCAGGTTCTGGCATAATCGAACTGACTTTCTCACACCTTCCTTCCGCCCCATGCGTTTGAGCTTCTGGCGGACCCTAGCATCAGCTAGCTTGTCGGGACACTCATCTCTGGAAGAAGGCTCACTTCCCACTGAGTGTGTAGGATTTGGCCTTGAGGAGATAAGCTCTGGAAAAGGCTGACTCCCAGCTGGGGAATTGCACGTGAGAGCTTCCTCCCCCACTGGTACAGGCTGGCTGGTGTCTGCCGCCGCCTCCTCTATTTCTGAATCTGAGTCTGATTGGTTACTTGAAACACCTTCCCCCAAAACAGGGGCAGGAGGGCTAGACGTAGAATCATAGAATCATAGAATAGTAGAGTTGGAAGGGGCCTAAAAGGCCATCAAGTCCAACCCCCTGCTCAATGCAGGAATCCACCCTAAAGCATCCCGGACAGATGCTTGTCCAGCTGCCTCTTGAAGGCCTCTAGTGTGGGAGAGCCCACAACCTCCCTAGGTAACTGGTTCCATTGTTGTACTGCTCTAACAGTCAGGAAGTTTTTCCTGAGGTCCAGCTGGAATCTGACCCTGTAACTTGAGCCCATTATTCCATGTCCTGCACTCTGGGAGGATCGAGAAGAGATCATGGCCCTCCTCTGTGGGACAACCCTTTAAGTATTTAAAGAGTGCTATCATGTCTCCCCTCAATCTTTCACAATAATTTTTGTGAACCGCCCAGAGAGCTTCGGCTATTGGGCGGGATAAAAATGTAATAAATAAATAAAAATAAATAAATAAAATCTTCTCTTCTCCAGGCTAAACAGGCCCAGTTCTTTCAGTCTCTCCTCATAGGGCTTTGTTTCCAGACCCCTGATCATCCTGGTTGCCCTCCTCTGAACACGCTCCAGCTTGTCTGCGTCCTTCTTGAATTGTGGAGCCCAGAACTGGACGCAATACTCTAGATGAGGCCTAACCAGGGCCGAATAGAGAGGAACCAGTACCTCACGTGATTTGGAAGCTATACTTCTATTAATGCAGCCCAAAATAGCATTTGCCTTTCTTGCAGCCATATCGCACTGTTGGCTCATATTCAGCTTGTGATCTACAACAAGATCCTTCTCGTTTGTAGTATTGCTGAGCCAAGTATCCCCCATCTTGTAAATGTGCCTTTGATTTCTATTTCCTAAATGTAGGACTTGGCATTTTTCCCTATTAAATGTCATTCTGTTTTTTTCAGCCCAGCACTCCAGCCTATCAAGATCACTTTGAAGTTTGTTTCTGTCTTCCAGGGTATTAGCTATCCCACCCAATTTTGTGTCATCTGCAAATTTGATAAGTGTTTCCTGCACCTCCTCATCCAAATCATTAATAAAAATGTTGAAGAGCACTGGGCCCAGGACTGAGCCCTGCGGTACCCCACTCGTTGCCTCTCCCCAGTTTGAGAAGGTTCCATTGATAAGTACTCTTTGAGTCCGATTCTGTAGCCAACTGTGAATCCACCTAATAGTTGTTCCATCTAGCCATGACGTCCTACAGCTCCCAACACAGAGACCAGTTCCTAACACATAAGTCACCAAGGGTGACGCACGTGGCTGGCTTGGAAATGCTGGGAGTTTTAGGACCCTTGACTCTCTCAACATGCACAGGAATGCACCTCACATTCCCTAATCAACAGATGGCAGCAATACCTGCAGCTATGAGAGGTTTTTCCCCAGTGGTTTCTTTCTGGTCCTTATAGCCTGATTCTGTAATGTGACCAGGAGCCTATGGGCATTCTTATATATTACCATTTAATATAGGTAGCTGTGTGTAACTTTCCAATCTCCTGCTAATTTCAAGGGCCCCCCAGTGATTACCTTGTCTACATAATTAGCAATCTCCAGGATCCGTTGCTTTGTGCGTCCCAAATTTTGCTTTTGGGCTGTAAACTGCGGAAAACGGTGAAAGAGGAAGAGACAAATAAGAGATGACATGGGAAAGGAAACACACTGAGTGTACATGCACACACACACACACACACATATGTCGGAACAGCGGTCAGGGGAACAAATTAAATAAATGTGCAAGCTAAAGGCTAATTTGTTCCTGGAGGTTTTAAAGCAGTAGGTATAGTGGCGGGGGTCACTCCAGGTGCAGAAGTAATTATCAACTCTGGATGCATCAGGTATCCTTGAGTGCAAATGTGTGTGTGGGGAAAATGTTGACCTAGCAGCTTGGCCTAGCAGCCAGTTAGAGCCAAATAAGTATCTTTTTAGCGTATATATTGTGTATAAAAAGACTAGCACGTTCAGTATGTTCTGTAGTAGTGGTGGTTTCATTCTGCTCCTTGACTTCATGCTCTTGCCAGAAGAACAGTAATCAGCTGGCGAATGCATTGTGCATTCTTGTCACTCAGCATTTATCCTTAAACATCCTGAGCTACAAAGTCTAGGCTGAGGACAGCTGCTACAATCTGGGCTGCTGTGAAGGCGAGCTTTTGGTTCTCGGCGAGACATCGCATCTCAGTTCACTGAGGCTTCACAAGAAAGACTCTTTCACGCCACGCCCCCCCTGGCTAAAGCAAAAGGGATGAAATTCTCACCAGGGTGTAGTCTGCAACGATGAAGAGCTCCATGTATTTCAGGGTCCTCCAGGCGTCCCTCCTTTTCTGCAAGACAAATTGCTTAACATCATCAGAAAGGAAGAACAGGGGGAAACCAGCACAGAGGGGCAGAAACTGCGACCCATCTTCTCTGCTCCTAGAAGCAAACAGGCAAGACCAAATGGTAGAAACAAAACCTAACCCCGGGGTAGGAGACAAGCAGCCCAGGGCTTGGATTCCTGCTCGGAATGTCTTCTGCAGACACTCCTTTCTACCTCCTGAGGAAGGCCTTGAAATAAAGGAAAGGTCGAAACGGGTTGGGGTTTCTTGTCAATAAATCTATTTGGCATCCTGACAACTTATAGAATCATAGAATCATAGAATAGCAGAGCTGGAAGGGGCCTACAAGGCCATCGAGTCCAACCCCACGCTCAATACAGGAATCCACCCTAAAGCATCCCTGACAGAGGGTTGTCCAGCTGCCTCTTGAAGGCCTCTAGTGTGGGAGAGCCCACCACCTCCTAGGTAACTGATTCCATTGTCGTACTGCTCTAACAGTCAGGAAGTTTTTCCTGTCGTCCAGCTGGAATATGGTTTCCTTTAACTTGAGCCCATTATTCTGCGTCCTGCACTCTGGGAGGATCAAGAAGAGATCCTGGCCCTCCTCAGTGTGACAACTTGTTTCTCTCCCTTGGGGTCTGCTTTGGGTGCTCATCTCTCTTTGATACTGCAGCCATGCCATTCCTCCGTCCTACAGGACCTTCCTTCCTGTCTCCTTCTCCCCACACCCCGACCGCCGGTTGACCCCTCCCAATAACGCTTTCCTTCTCTGATGGTGGCGCCCAACTGAGTTGCACAGACTAATCTACAGTAGAGACCTGGTGGATGAATGCTCTTGGCCTCACTCCAAGCGGCTGGTTAAGACAGCATTTTGGAGTCCTCGCTTCCAGTTTTTTGATACTAGGACCATAGCTAGATGGAACGAACCCCAGGATCGTCCCTGTGTGTTCACATGACGCACAGGGGATCCCGGAATCAGGGAGGGATGAGCTCTTCCTTGCCCCAGGATCTCACCCTACCTTTTGAGCCCGGTTACTCGCGAGGCCGGGCATCGTGGTGTGTGGCCAGGTGTCGCAGTTTGTCCTGGTTCCTCGCGTTTCCTTGCGAGGAGCCGGGACCCGCGCACAGGGCACAGAGCTCCTCAGGAGCGCTGCGCCCATCGGGGGTGGGGTGGGGGGAGTTGGGAAAATAATTTGGTTTTTTTTAAAAAACGTACGTTTTGCACACGAGTGTTTGTGCGCAACTTCCCCTTTGAGAAAAAAAACCAAAATGGCAGCTGCGACGCCTCTCCCTCTGAGTAGGGTGACCATATTTTGGAAACCAAAAAGGAGGACAACATGGTCGCCCCCAAGGGGGCGTGTCCAGTACCAAGGGGGCGTGCCCACCCAAACATAGCCTTGGTCACATGTCTGATTTTACAGCACACATTTTAGACAAATTTGTTCTACATAACATCTTAATGTTAAAATCACTGAAATAAAGAACAAGTGAGAGATTCAATGTATCTGAAATTAACTTCACTCACTCCTACTTTTGTAGGTTTTGCTGTACTTTGAAGCTTTTGCTATACTCTGTGTGTTACATTCTCCCCTTCCCTCAAATATCTTTTCTGACTGTATCTTCACTCATTGCAAGCTGCTGTTGGCGCCAGATCTGTTTCAAATTTGGTATGGCTAAAGCTCTACCTCAAAGCTATCATGGTGCCAACTTTCAGCTCTTTATCTTTAAAAATGAAAGTTTAAAAAATAATAATTTTAAAACCTCATTTTTAAAAAAATTCTTTAAAAAATCAATGGATGAACGGATCTGTTTCAAATTTGGTGTGACTAAAGCTCTACCTAAATCCTATCATGGTACAAAGTTTCATCTCTTTATATTTAAAAACGATGATTTTAAAAATAATAATTTTAAAATCTCAATTTTTAAAAAATTCCTAAAAAAATCAATGGATGAACGGATCTGTTTCAAATTTGGTGTGGCTAAAGCCCTTCGTAAGAGCTACCATTGTGCCAAGTTTCATGTCTTTATCTTAAAAAATGACGGAGTTATAAGCATTTTTGTTAATTCCCATTAGAGGCTCTTTGAAAAAAAATCCGGATTCCCCCTCCCCTCCCAGATTTGCCATCAAAAACCCGGACAAAACCGGGCAAATCTGGTCATATGGTCACCCTACCTCTGAGGTCATCATGCGCCGTGTGTAAACAGAGGGGGGATCTCGCGATAAAAACATTGCGAGATCTTCACCCCTCCGTCGCGCAATAACAGTTAGGTCTAGCTAAGGCCTAGATTATACCTGAGAGAGCGCCTTCTCCCTTACCAACCTGCCCGGTCACTGAGGTCATCCGAGGGCCTGCTCCTGGTGGTTCCACCTAGATCCATCCTCCAATTGGAATCCACCAGGGGAAGAGCCTTCAGCGTGGTGGCCCCCCTCCTGTGGAATTCCCTGCCTCTGGAGGTCAGGCAGGCACCAACCTTGTACTCCTTTCGGCGCCTCCTGAAAACATCTTTATTCCAAGAAGCCTTTCTTTAACATGCAGCCTTGGATTACAGTTATTGCTTCTTTTAAATTTTGTTTTAACTGTTTTCATTCTGTTTTTATTTTCATTTTACCTTGTACACCGCTCCGAAATTTTTCAATGGGGAGCGGTATATAAATATTCTAAATAAATAAATAAATAAATAAATAGATTATCCGTGCAGCACAGAAAGACTCACCCGCAGGTGTGCTGCTGGTTTGAAGGACCCGGCGATATCTGCTATGTTGCTTTGCAGGTGGTCACCATGTCCACAGGTCCCACCTCTAAGGGGCAAATGTTCCGTCCTGAAGATGATGTGAGGCTCAGATTCTGGGTTTGCTGGAGGTTTCAGGTAGTAGCTGTTGTTATGGCTGAGTATGATCAGGCCACTAGGGAAGGACCATAAAAGTGTGGTGACTTCAAGCGCAACAAACAACAGTGCTCTCCCAGCACCAACACCGTCATCTTTATGGCACCAGGTTAAGACTGCCCTCTGCTCCCAGGCGTTTCATGGCAGACGATGGGGCATTAATGCCAGCTGTACGAACAGGTCTAGTATTTCGCTGAAATTGTTTTAGCTCCTTAAATTGCTTTACACTGTGTATCTTTTAAATTTTGTGCTGTATTTTTTCTTCTGAATTGTTGTGAACCGCCCAGAGAGCTTCGGCTATTGGACAGCATAGAAATGAAATAAATAACAATGACAACCACTATTTAAATGGTACTTTTATTACATCAGTTACATCTTACTTTACGACAACTATGTAAGGCTCAGGTGTCCTCAGTGGCACGGAGTGCCTTCTACAAACTCCGGTTGGTGGCCCAGCTACGCCCCTATCTGGACAGGGATAACCTGGCTTCAGTTGTCCATGCTCTGGTAACCTCCAAGTTAGATTACTGCAATGCACTCTATGTAGGGCTGCCTTTGAAGACGGTTCGGAAGCTGCAGCCAGTTGCTTTCCCAGCTAAGCAGCCGAGAAGGGTTGGGGTTTTTTTTCTATTTTGCAGTTACGCCTGTTGAATTCTGGAGGCTGCAAAAAACAAAGGAAACCCCAAATAGCAAGGAGAAAAAAGCCAAGGGGAAGGGGTGGAAACAAAGATATATCTTGGAGAATGTTTATTGTTTTTGCCAACGCGTTTCGGACTTTTGAAGTCCTTCTTCAGGGCAATTCAAATAAGAGTATAATTTCAATTTTCTCTAGGAGATCATTTTGCTCTAGAGGAAATTGAAATGATACTCATATTTGAATTGCCGTGAAGAAGGACTTCAAAAGTCCGAAACGCGTTGGCAAAAACAATAAATATTTTCTAAGATGTATCTTTGTTTCCACTAGGGATGTGCTCCGCTTCTAATCGCACCGGCGAATTAGAAGCGGAGAGGGGGGCTTCGCCTGCCCTTAAGGCGGAGGTGAAGAGGATTTGGGGGCTGGCGGAGCATGGCGAAGAGGATCGAAGTGAAGGCGGATCCTTCGCCTCGATCCGGAGCTCCGCCGGAAAGGTAAGTGGGGTTTACCGGGCCCTGCCGCTGTCGCCCATGCAGCGACAGCGGCAGGGCCCGGTAACCCCCCCCCCCCGCCCTCCTCTCCCTTACCTGCCTCCGTCCGTGGTCTGTCGGCGTCTTCAATTAAGCCCACGAAGGCAGGTAAGGCCTCCCTCCCCCTTGGTCCCTTACCGGACTCTGCCGCCATCGCGCACGGGCGGCGATGGCGGCAGGGCCCGGTAAACCTCCCGCCCTCCTCTCCTGGCCTTACCTGGCGCCATTCCCCTCCACTGCGGAGCTCCGATTCGGAGCCGGAGCTCCGCGGCGAAGAGGAGCGGAGTATGGGCGGAGCGGCGCGGAGCGGGCCGACCGGAAATTTTCGGATCGGCCCGCGGGGCGGAGCGGGGTGTCCGTGCACACCCCTAGTTTCCACCCCTTGCCCTTGGATTCCCTCCCCCCCTTGAATTCTGGAGGCAAACTACAGTTCGTTTTTCATTAACAGAAGGGAAACTCAGCCCTTTTGGACTGCTACATTTCTGTAGTAAATTCTGCAGCAGCGGGGAGGGGGGGACACGAAAAGGCCAGGGGCCTTTCAAACTCATGTGAGGGAGACCCAAGAGCAAATCCCCACTCACCTAATCCACCTCGCAGGATTGTTGTAAATGGCAGGGGAGAAGCATGCTTTAGGTATGCTTTAGGGTGGATTCCTGCCTTGAGCGGGGGTGGGGGGGGTGGACTTGATGGCCTTATAGGCCCCTTCCAACTCTGCTATTCTATGATTCATGCCTGCCAACCTGAGCTGCAAACAGGCCCAGTTTGCACATTCCTACAGCTCCTGAAGCATCATGACCAAATTGTTCAGGCTTTCCACATCACACAGGGCGAATGGAATGTCTGAGTGTATCGTGCTTCGTTTGTGGTCACTTTGAGCTCACCGCTCTGCTAGTCAAGGGGGCGGAGAGGGAACAACGCTTGGTCCAGATTCCTGAGCGCTCTGATCCATCCCAGAACTCCATCACATCCATGAAAATGCTCCAGGACAGTATTGTCTGACCCAGGTTTGGATGGAGGTAAAGTAAATTCTGCTCAAAACTTTTACAGCACTGCATTAGTTATTTAGGGGCTAGCGCTGTCAGAGCAGAGAGGTGACAAAGGAGAGGAAGCAGACAGCAACAGCCCAAAAGAACTTCATTTTATTTATGGTTTCGTAGGGGTGGTACAGAAGTTCCTGCCCCTCATGGTGAATGAGAAAAGGGAAATTTCAGGCCATGTCTGATGAAGATTCAGAAACTGAAGAAAGTTGTCAGACAAGGCTTCCTAATGTGCAGGAACAGGGCACCTATAGAATCATAGAATCATAGAATAGCAGAGTTGGAAGGGGCCTACAAGGTCATCCAGTCCAACCCCCTGCTCAATGCAGGAATCCACCCTAAAGCATCCCTGACAGATGGTTGTCCAGCTGCCTCTTGAAGGCCTCTTGAAGTCCTGTACCATGCTCTAAATGAGCAATTTATTGCATGCTCATGGAAGTTTGCAGTTCCTTTAGATGACATCGTCAACCTCCAGGACGTTTCTTGCACGTTCACCTCCCCCCCTTATCCCACTTTTGAAAAACACGGAGTTGATCAGCTATTTTTTTTTTTAAAAAAAGCACAAAATTGGCCCCATGTAAAGTCAGTGTTGCATTATAATTCCATCACTAGATGGTGCTGTTTCATTAAAGTGAACAGAGCACGCAGAGAGAGGAAATAGTCAATTCATACCACGTGGCCGCCCATGACATTGAGCTGATTGTAATCCCAGAAAGAAAGTGGATGCAGACAGCTCCAGTAAGGCAGCAGGATTTTTTAAAAATGAAGAGAAGCTCTAACTCTTTGCCCTTTCCCGTTGGGCTTTAGTGCCTGATCTTGTGTATCCTAACCTTTGACCTCGCCCAAATGTTAAGGAGGGGCAACAGCTGCCCCCATCCCATCCTCAGTGGGACTGATGGATCTTATTCGTTCGTTTGTTTAAAAATATATATTAGTCAGCCTAAAGCTCATAGCTCTCAGAGCCACAAACAATAAAAATCCAAATAAAATAAGAAAATCCACAAAAACAAACAAACCCAGTAACAGCATAATAAGACAATAAATTAAAAGCAGCAGAGGCTAAAATTGACCTTATGAGAAATAAAAACATCAAAGATTAAATTGCTTAAAAACCCAGCATCACAGCAAAACCATGGAGGATTAAAGGGCCTTGGGAGAATAAAAATATATTTAACTGGTGCCGAAAGGATAACATGGCAGGTGGCAGGGGGGCCTCTCTGGGGACACCCCCACCCCCGCCGCCTTGACATTTGGGAGAGGCCTGTGATGTCTTCCTGCACTTTGCCTGACCATGGAGTCAGACTGCCCAGAAAGGGTGTTGGAGCTCCATGTTTTCAGAGCCTCTCATCTTTCTTTCTTTCTTTCTTTCTTTCTTTCTTTCTTTCTTTCTTTCTCAAAAAGCAGCTGCAGGCAGGCAGGGTGGTACTGTTGATGCTTTGATCAGGGCTGCATCATGGGGGGAAATGGGCTGCAGTCCTAATCCTAATTCTCCACAGACACGTGCAGCTGTCATTAGGCACAGAGGAGGAAACTGACAGACTTAACAGAAGTTCTCCCTTCCATGACTAATAGCAGCTTTGCGTAGGGAGGGGGAATTCAACTCAGGAAATTGTTGCAAGGGTACCTATCTAACCCTTCTTCCCTCCAAGCCAAGACCCTGGTTAGTCCTCATCTAGAGTATTGCGTCCAGTTCTGGGCTCCACACTTCAAGAAGGACGCAGACAAGCTGGAGCGTGTTCAGAGGAGGGCAACCGGGATGATCAGGGGTCTGGAAACAAAGCCCCATGAAGAGAGACTGAAAGAACTGGGCAGGTTTAGCCTGGAGAAGAGGAGATGGAGGGGAGACATGAGAGCACTCTTCAAAGACTTAAAAGGTTGTCACATATAGGAGGGCCAGGATCTCTTCTCGATCCTCCCAGAGTGCAGGACACGGAATAACGGGCTCAAGTTAAAGGAAGCCAGATTCCAGCTGGACTCCTGGAAAAACTTCCTGACTGTTAGAGCAGTACGACAATGGAACCAGTGACCTAGGGAGGTGGTGGGCTCTCCCACACTAGAGGCCTTCAAGAGGCAGCTGGACGACCATCTGTCAGGAATGCTTTAGGGTGGATTCCTGCATTGAGCAGGGGGTTGGACTCAATGGCCTTGTAGGCCCCTTCCAACTCGGCTATTCTATGATTCTATGATTCTATCCTGATGTAAGTTGCCCACCCCCACAGTCGCTTTTTGAGAGGAAGGGAAGGCACTGGAAAACTCAAACCCAGAACTCCCATGGCAGATACAGTCTGAGATGTAGCTGCACGAATTGAGAACACACACCCTTTGGACACATCACTCCTAATCGAAACCCAACTGTAAAATGTTTGCTACGTTTGTGTTTTCCAGGAGATTATCAAACCGGAGAATCTCAGGTATTTTCTGACCATTAATTGGATGAATGTCATGGAGGTCCGTCTGCAAGAGTTTGCAATGCAAGCAGAAAACAAAACCACGGGACCAACTGGGGGGGGCGGAAGTCAGGGGAGAGACTGAGAGATTAATCTATTTCCATACAGGATTCAAGAAATGTATTCCACGGTGCCTCCACCGCCCTCTCCGTTCCGTTGCAGCCGCCCCAAGGAGGAAGTGAGGCAGTTTTCCAGCTGTACAACTCATTTGAGTGTCCGTTACTATCCTGAGTCACAAAGGGAGGGAGGGTTATGCGCGCGCATAGCTGAGAAATGACCTCACTTGCCGGCGTTCCTAAAGATGCAGCTCACACAGACGAAGGCTGCCAGGGCTATTCCGAGGCCTGCAATGACACGCTGCGGAGCTGGTCCCATGAGACCGGGATGGAAGGGGATTGCTGAGCAGCCCTCGGGTACTCCCTGCCTTTCTTCTCTCTCCATCTCTGTCCCTTGTTCTGGCAAACATTCACAGTTGGGACATGGATGTCTGGTCCGAAGCGGCCACAGCTGCAGGGACTTCAGGAACAGCCATAGTCGAAGGAAGAAGAGGGGATTATCAGGCCACTGGCGAAAGCAAAGTGCCAGGCTAGTACAACTCTGGCCATAGCTAGACAGGGTTTTATCCCAGGGCGAACCCCGGGATGGATCCTGTGCATCCACATGACGCACAGGGGATCCAGGGATCAGTTAAGGATTACCCCTCCCTTGCCCCGGGATCTCACCCTACCCTTTAGGACCACTTTGTCCGTGGTCTTGAGCTGAGACCGTGGAATGTGTGGCAGGGCGCCACGGTTTGTCCCAGCTCCTCGCGAGTAGCCGGGACCCGCGCACGGGGCGCAGCGCTCCTCAGGAGCCCTGCGCCCGTCGGGGGTGGGGTGGGGGGAGTGGGGAAAAATATTTTTTTTAAAAAAATACTTACCTTTTGCGCACGAGCATTCATGCGCTGCTGTCCCCTTAAGAATTTTTTTAAAAATGGCAGGCGCGACGCCTCTTCCTCTGAGGTCATCACACGCCGCGTGTGTACTGAGGGAGAGATCTCGCGATAAAAATATTGCGGATCTTCCCCCCCTCCACCCCTCTAGATCACTATGTCTAGCTAAGGCCGGTGTGTAGGATTTTAGAACATCCCCTCTGCCTGAACACCCCCAAAAGAAACCAGTTAAAGGCACTCAAACTGGTTTCCTGCAAAAACTGACAGGGTTGGCCATTGGGGGGAAAAACTGGCCGCAGAAAGGAAGACCACACACTGGTTCAGGGAAACACCCATTAGATATGTGGCACTGGGACTGATGGGTTGTTTGAGATTTCTCCCTGCCTCTGCAGCCCAATCTTGACAAGGAGAAACAAAACGGACCTGAGGGCCAAACAGATGTTACTTTAATGTGTGTCTAGCAGCTATTAAAATCATTTTTACTCTAAGTGCAGGACCCCGTTCCAGATCCTAGCAAAGGGGGAAAGGGGGCTGTTAAGATCTGGACTGGGCCCTCTGCACGTACTCTGGAGTAAAGGGGAAAAATGAAAGGAAGTCGTAGCTGCTAGACACACAAAGTTTTGGCCCTGGGTGGTTGTGACAAGAGACTTTGGAATGTTATTGAGAAAGAAATGGAATTAAACAAAATGTGACTCAACAGTTAAATTATACCTCATGAAAACCGACTTGTACAGAGTTATCTGGGAGGTTGCAGTGTTGTAGCTGAAGCTCGGAGAAATGCCGATGGGCAGGGTATACATTTAAATACAAAAATAAATAAAATAGCCCACATATAAACCTGTGCATTGTTGTTCTTATAAAATTAAAAAAAAACAAATTTCCCCAAAATTTGAGATTCCTGAAGGGGAAACCAAACTCTTGTTTAGATTCGATGGCATATCACACACACACACACACCCCAATTGGTTAAAGTTTTACAAAAAAACACTACAAGCCACAATTATTCCAAAACTGAGAAACTTCTCGGGAGGTTCTGGAACATCTCCCTCGCTTCCCTAAGAACATGTAAAGCACCTTGCTGGATTAGACCAAAAACCCATCTAGTCCATCATCCTGTCTCCAATATAGACTAACCAAGATGCCTTTGGGAAGCCCACAAGTAGCACATGACAATAGTAATCTCTTGTTTATTTATTATTATATTTATATCCCACCTTTTCTTCCTCCAAGAAACTCAAGGTGGCTTACATGGACACTGACCTCTCTGTTTTATCTTCACAATAGCCCTATCAGGTAGGTTACTGGCTGGTCCAAAGTCACCCAGTGAGGTTCATGGCCAAGTGGGGACTAAAACCCTGGTCTCCTGAGCATCAGTCCAATGTTCTAACCACTCCGCCAAACTGGTTCTTGTTGTCTCTACAAAGAGGTATACTGCCTCTGAATAGGGAGGATTCATTTAGCTATCCTGGAGGCAAAGGCTATCCACGGCTACTAGCCCTGATGGTTGTGTGCTATCTCCAGTATTCGAAGCATTAAGCCTGTGTGCACCAGTTGCTGGGGAACATGGGTGGGAGGGTGCTGTTGCACCATGTCCTGCTTGTTCATCCCTGGCCGATGGCTGGTTGGCCGCTGTGTGAACAGAGTGCTGGAATAGATGGACCCTCGGTCTGATGCAGCATCAGGGCTCCTCTTAGGTTCTTATCATGGCTAACATTCCTCAATAAACCCATCCTCCACTATGAATTTGCCTGAAGTCCCCTTCTAAATTCACCTAATGTAGTGCCCATCCGTATATTCTGCTGCAGAGAATTCTGTAAGTCCATAACGCATTGTGGAAAAGCGCTTTCTTTTGATCCTCCTGGATCTACTGAAGCTGTGAGAAATAGTTCCCCCAACCTTTCGCAAGACCGTTAATCCCCAACAAAAGTGTGCATGTGTGCAGGGGAGGGGGGGATATCCAGACATTTGGGGGCATGGGTCAATATTTATTTATTTGTTTGTTTATTTATTTATTTATTACATTTCTATACCGCCCAATAGCCGGAGCTCTCTGGGCAGTTCACAAAAATTAAAACCATTCGAAGTATAAAACAACAGTATACAACCATAATATAAAATACAATATAAAAGCTCAACCAGATAAAAACAGCAGCAATGCAAAATTACAAATTTAAAACACCGAGTTAAAATTTATTTATAGACTGTTAAAATGCTGGGAGAATAAAAAAGGTCTTCACCTGGCGTCTAAAGGCATATAATGTAGGTGCCAAGAGAACCTCCTTAGGGAGCTCATTCCACAGCCGGGGTGCCATAGCAGAGAAGGCCCTCCTCCTGGTAGCCACCTGCCTCACTTCCTTTGGCAGGGGCTCACGAAGAAAGACCCCTGAGGATGACCTTAGGGTCCGGGCAGGTACATATGAATCTTTAGGGTGATAATTTTACCTTAAAATACAAGGTGACCGTACAATTTTTGAGGGGGCGCTTTCACCTTTCCCCTGGCTGGGCCAATAGCTCAGTTTATCACTAGAGTCAATTGATTTCATTGGGTAAGCCCAAATTCTTGTGCTGTTATGGGAGAGGGAGAAAACCTGTCTCTCCATTTTGTGCAGAAGATGGTTAAGATTAAGGTATGTCTTCAGCATGCATAAGTAAGCTGCAGCTATGTATAAACGATGGCCTTCTTAGAGGGCAAAGCACGTGGCTGGTCTTGCCAGCACCTTTCTTACCTGATTCCAGAGCACGTACTTAGCACCACCGAAGACCTGTTGTACCCTCGGACATGACCATGGTAGTAACAGTGTTCCTGCAACCAGAGACAACACATGACAACTATTGATAAGACGAAGCGGTTACTGTGTGGAATTCCGGTGAATTCTGCTGCAAATTTCAGAACGGATGAGATTGTCGGGAAAAGGAGCAAAATTCCCAAACGTCTGCTTTCATTTTCGTTTCAAAGCAGATTCCATCACGGCTTCTGGTTTACTCCAGGTTTTAATCCAACTCACCCTAAAAGTTTGGGAGCAATACTCAACATAGAAAACCAGCACGACCTGCCAGTTAAAAGAATTTTTAATTCAGCGGTTTTGCCTTGCCACTGATTCATCAACTGATAGCTCATTTTAAATGCGTTTAAATGAATCTGCATGTTACCAAAGCTTTAGCACAGATGTCTTTTTTTGAGAAAAGTGTGATAACTTGCAATTAAATAAAGAAAAGTGCCGCTCGTTGTTAAGAAGGATTTTTCCTATTGCTGTTTAAGTAAAACACCAGAACTAGGATAGCCTAAAGGCACAATGCTATGCATGCCTACGAATAAAAAACTCCTACAGCTGCCAGCATTCCCTAACCAGGATTGCACCCTAATAAAATTAAATAAGGATATCCTTGATTCTCAGTTTCACCAGTTAAATTAACCCCCTCCCCAATTAAGATTTTCCCTCTGCAATTAATTAACCAAAGTTAGTAGGCCTACTTATCAAAGCTTGCACTCCTATTTAAAGCCAAAGAACGTGAACAGGACAAACCAGGTTCAATGAGAGATATAATATGGTGTATGATAGAACACTAACATTGAAGCTAAACGTCTGCTGATCCCAACATTCTTGCAGTTTAGAGGAGGAAAACAAAGAAGAGGGAACAAATTGTCATGACCAGCAGCCATTCGAGCAGGCTTTACTGAGAGCGATGAGAGGGGAAACAGGGCCAGCCTTGCTGAAAGACTACTTAGTTCATTCCTCTTCCCTCCCCATTCCTCTTTCCTTGCATGCCGTGCCTTTTTAGATTGTAAGCCTGCAGGCCGGAACTGTATGGTTTTGCTGATTATATGTAAGTTGCTCCTTTGTGGCTGAGGAGTGGGATAAGAAGAAGAAGATTGAGGGGAGACATGATAGCACTCTTCAAATACTTAAAAGGTTGTCACACAGAGGAGGGCAAGGAATTCTTCTCGATCCTCCCAGAGTGCAGGACACGGAATAACGGGCTCAAGTTAAGGAAGCCAGATTCCAGCTGGACATCAGGAAAAACTTCCTGACTGTTAGAGCAGTACAACAATGGAATCAGTTAGCTGAAGACCTTTTTATTCTCTCAGTATTTTAACACTTAATTTTAACTTAAATTTAAAATTTACTGTTCTAATTCTGTATTTTAATCTTATATCAATTTTGTTGCGTGGTTTTATCCTGGTTGTGCTTTTTATACTGTATTTTGAAATTGTGCTTTTAACATGTTGGTTGTTTTATTATGGTTTTAACTTTTGTGAACTGCCCAGAGAGCTTCGGCTATTGGGCGGTATAAAAAGTAATAAATAAATAAATAAATAAATAAGTTACCTAGGGAGGTTGTGGGCTCTCCCACACTAGAGGCATTCAAGAGGCAGCTGGACAGACATTTGTCAGGGATGCCTTAGGGTGGATTCCTGCATTGAGCAGCGGGTTGGACTCGATGGCCTTGTAGGCCCCTTCCAACTCTGCTATTCTATAGAATCATAGAATGATTCTATGAAAAATACAATGAATGAATGAATGAATGAAAAGCAAAGCAGGGTAGTGGGTGGTTCCAGAACCCCTCCGCTCTGGTACCTATCAGCCACAGAGCTTCTAATGAGAACTCCTTATTCCTCCTTAGTCACATCCCCTCCCCTTCCAGCACCCTCTGCATGCGCTGACAGTGTCTGATTTTTTCATTGTATTTAAAATATGTTTCGAGCAAATAAATAAAAAACACCTCTCAAAGCAGCATCCAAGATAAACAACAACAACAGTAAACTTCAAATTATGAATGAAACCACAGTGATAATGAAAACTGGGCATGTTTAGCCTGGAGAAGAGAAGACTGAGGGGAGACATGATAGCAGTCCTCAAATACTTGAAAGGTTGTCACACAGAGGAGGGCCAGGATCTCTTCTCGATCCTCCCAGAGTGCAGGACATGGAATAATGGGCTCAAGTTAAGGAAGCCAGATTTCGGCTGGACATCAGGAAAAACTTCCTGACTGTTAGAGCAGTACGACATTTACCTAGGGAGGTGGTGGGCTCTCCCACAGTAGAGGCCTTCAAAAGGCAGCTGGACAGCCATCTGTCAGGGATGTTTTAAGGTGGATTCTTGCATTGAGCAGGGGGTTGGACTCGATGGCCTTAGAAGCCCCTTCCAACTCTACTATTCTATAGGGTGACCATATGAAAAGGAGGACAGGGCTCTTGTATCTTTAACAGTTGTATTGAAAAGGGAATTTCACCAGGTGTCATTTGTATATATGGGGAATCTGGGGAAATTTCCTCTTCATCACAACAGTTAAAGCTACAGGTGCCCTGCCCTATTTTAAATCTGGTCACTCTAGTATAGCTCCTGCAGCTTTAACTGCTGTGATGAAGAGGGAATTTCCCCAGGTTCTCCATATATACAAATGACACCTGCTGACATTCCCTTTTCTATGCAACTGTTAAAGATACAGGAGCCCGGTCCTCCTTTTCATATGGTCACCCTACTATTCTATGATTCTATGAAAACAATTGACTTGCATTTGGGCAGTCCGGGCAGTCTGAGGAGAGATCAGAAATGACTCAGGGTTCTCATTATGAGCACGTCCGTGCACGGTGCTCATCATATCCGTCCACCCAGTCTGCCCTGGCTGGCAGCCAGACCTCCAAACTCAGCAGAGCAAGCTGAGGAGGAGCAGGTATGGCTGAGCCTGGGGGCAAACTGAAATCATCCCACCCTCATCCAAGACATCCAACCCCTCCGCTGATGTATTGCGAGGGATCCCCTCCCATGATTTTCCTACTTCCCAGGTCGCCCGTCTTCCCCTCTACGTTGAACACTGCTGACTTCTCAAGACTCCTTTGGTGAAATCCCATCTCCCTCCAACTGAAACAAAGCCCCAATTAACGCAGCACTCAGTCCAGAAGCTCCATCTGCCCCAGTGCTACCCTGATGCTGCAGGTAGTAAGGCCCCCAGGGTGTGTTACCAGTGTCTCCAGTTTAAGACCTCTAGTGCATTAGGCCTTTTCGACACGAGGCTGTTAATCTGTTGCATCTACTTTCGTTTTTTCGTAGAATTGAGATCCGAGCGCTATACAAGGAGTGTTTCCCTTCCTCTATATAACCTCTAGGTGGCACTGTGGTACAGAGGAATAGCGCAAAGACACATGAGGAAATTGCGCTACCTTTCGCCATCAGGAATAATATCCCATTTTCCCTGCTCTAAAAAAACCCTCACAGATAGTGCTGTTTACAAACAGAATCAAAACTGGAGGGTCACAACATCATCTAAAGAACCCATAAACAACCCTGATCAGGGAATGACGGGCACACAACAAATGCCTTGTGTAGAAAAGCTCTTACATACAGGCTCAGATATATCCATGCCTTGTTCCCCTGGGCCCCTGCCTTCCTTTTTCTCCCATCCCGTTTTTTCCTTGTCTGTTGAAATGTAGATTGTAAGTTCCTTGGGACAGGCACCTCTATGTATGTATGTTTGCTAATGTAAATCCTGTTCAGACCTTAGTCTCTCCGAGCAAGGACTGGAAACTTAAATTTTAAATAGTATAAATAATTATACGAGAACCATATGCAAAAATATAAAAGCAGCAGAAGACAATGACTTGGTGCACATGTCACGACAACGCAATTTTTAAAAAAATTGTGGGTTGTTGAGAACGAGGTATCATCCTGTCATGTATAAACCTACTGCTCCTGTATTGGGAGCAGGTGATGCAGGTAATCAATCAGAAACAGATTCAGACTCAGAAGACGCCAAGCCAGACACCAGGCAGTTAGAGCCAGTGGGGGAGGAGGTTCACACAGGAGAGGCGTCAGCTGAGAATCTGCTCCCTCCAGAGTTTATCTCTTCAAGGCCAAATTCTATGCCTTCAGAGGACAGGGAGTCAACTTCCGGGGGTGAGCATTCAGAAACCTTACTAGATGCTAGGAATCGCCGGAAACTAAAACGTTCAGCGAGGTTAGCGGCAAAGAGAAAGGCGGACAGATTTCATGAGAAATCGCCCACACATCAACCACCTTGAAGTTATGGATATTTGAAAAGCTTTTTCTTTTCTTTGAACGGACAATTGTCTTGCTTAGTTTGCATAGTTTTTGCTTAAGGGGGAGTTTCACAGAAGGTGCCTAGTTTGTGTTACAGAAGTGTTTATTGCTTGCAATAAAGCTTTGTCAATTGCCTAGCACTTTGCCTCATTCATCTCCCAGAGAAAGCCGGAGCCGCTATAGTACACAACACATACTACGGTGCACACTGCTCAATCATTCCCGCTGCAAGCAGGAATGCTGAAACAACCCAGCGGCACTCTATCCCTGGGTTGTTTAGCGTTGCGTCCTGACCCAGACCTCTGGCTTGTCGCTCCTGAAATAAGCCAGAAAAAAAAACCTACGACAAACTATTTTTAAAAATTGTGCTTCAGATCAAAACGCGAGCTAGATCGAATCAATCGATGCAACCTGAACAAAGTAAAAGGCCTGGGCAAATAAAAGGATCTTCACGTGGCACTAAAAAGACATCCAGTCCAGTGTCAGGCCAGCCTCCCCGGGGAGAGCATTTGCGAGTTGAGGTGCCACAACTGAAAAGACCCTATCCAGGAGGATCTTAGCAATCAGGCAGGTTCACGTGGGAGAAGGCGATCCTTCAGGTTCCCTGGTCCCAATCTGTTTAGGGATTTAAAGTTTAAATCCCACAGATGGAATTGGGTCTGGAAACAGACAATGAGCCAATGCAGTTGTTCTAAGACAGGTTCACACACCCAGCCCCGTTCAGACACCTAGCTACTGTATTTTGTTCTAAATGCTGATGCTGAACCATCTTTAAAAGCAGCCCCACATACAACAAAAGGCAGTAATCTAAGGGCTTTGCTAGACCTACTGCCTAATCCGGGGTGGGTGGGAGGAGTGGCGAGCCTGTGCTACAAGTAGCATGGTCTGTCACGCCTTGCTAGACGTGGACGCAACGAGGGAAAGCAAAGCCCCGTCGCGTCCGCCATTTTATTTTTATTTTTTAAAGGGGCCGGACGCAGGAACGCTCCTGCACTTAGGTAAGGCCCTTAAAAAAAACCAAGACCTTCTCCCCGCTCCCCCCTCCCTGGCCATGAGTCCCCCCCTCCCACCGGTTTCATTTTCCCCCCATCCCCACCAGCTCCGTTGCCTGCCCGCCATTCCCCTTCCCCCCCTGCCTCCAATCTTCCCCCACCTCTCCCCTGGGCTCCGATCTACCCCCACACACACCCCTCCCCTGGGCTCCGCTGCTTGTACTGGCTAAGTGTACTAGCCGGGAAAAGCAGCGGAACAACCTAGACGCCAGCAGTCTCAGGTTCAGCTTGAGGCCGCGGGTAATACCGGGCCAAAAGAGGTTCCGGTTAGCCCGGGCTGAAGCAGGTTTCAGCCCTGCCTGAGCCCGGGATCCCCTGTGCGTCATCTACTGGGCTACCCTATCATCTAGCAAGGCCTTAAGTGAGATGTAGCGCCTCAGTGTCTGTGGGCAGGTTATCTTTGCCCGGGAGAGACCACGATTGGCACACCAGCCTTACTAGAGAAAGGTATTTTGTTCCTCTGTGGCCACTTGGCCCTCCAATGACAGGGCCGGGTCAAATCACACACACCCCAGATTATGAATCTGGTCTTTCAGGGGGAGTGCAAAACAGGACAAACACCATTTCCCAGCACAGATGAATCACCTACCAACAACATCTGCCTTATCAGGAAGTATCTATTGGGCCCCCATCCAATCCATTACCGATCCCCGTCACAGGGATCATGCTGTTATGTCATGCCGTAAAGAGCTGGGTTCCCTGATAGTGCTATAAAAATCAATAAATAATAACAATATGTGTATTAAAAGCTAACTCAACCACTTTAAGTAGTCATGAAAAAATTATGATTCATTTACATGGTTAGTCATCTGAAAATAATCCCTTAATTTACTTCAGCCAAGGATTTCTTTATCCTTTCACGAACCCTTCCTGCTCCCCCCCCCCACACACACACTTTCCTGTGCGCACCCCTACCAAATACAGGGTTTATGTGTTTTTCTTTGCAACCTCAAGAAGAACTAGAAACTTGGGGTGAACTAATGTTTATGGTATGAAGGAGGTAGGTTGATAGCGACCTTTGTGGCCACAAATGAACATGTACATTTATTTGTCCAAGCTCTGGAGAGAGAAAAAGAGAGAGGGAGAGAAAGAATACGCAGCATGTCAGGTTGAACCTGGATGTAGCAGGACCCCATTGGCTAGCACCTGCAACATCACTAACATCCTCTCCTCCCCAAATTACCAAACTAATGTTGCAACTTTTTTTAAAAGAAGTCCAGAGCTGGTTGAGCATCCAACCTGCATAGATATACACGCATAAATCAAATTGCAAACCCAGACAAAGGACCCATGGTTAGGAGTGTAACTGGTTTTTAACCAAATTAAAAGCCAAGACAACAGCTTGAATGATCTGTCCCAGGGAGGTTTTGAACCTCAGGCCCGTGGGGCAAATCTGGTCTGCCTGGGGTCCCAATCCAGCTTTCTGGGGTTCCCCAGAAAGCCGCACACCCTTACCCTGACTCCACTCCTGTTTCCCTAATGGCCGATAGTTTGATAGCTTCCTGTTTTCTGTGCTTTCCCCCCTCCCCATTCTAAAAGGTTGGGATACCTCTCTTAAGATTTTAATTACTGGCAGAAAGAGCCTTAAGATAAAATATGTGGCTACTTTTTATATTTTTAGTCCTTTGGCCTGCCTCTTTTGCCTTTGGCCATGGCCACTACTGGAATGTGGCCTTTGAAATTAATTTTGGCCCTCAGGCTGAAAGGCATTCAGCACCCCTGTCCTGTACCTTTTCAACGCCGCAAAACCCACCACCACCTTCACAGCCTCGTGCATGTTACTTACAGTGTGGTTGGGCGACACGGTCACTACCTGCCCGTCCTTTGTGTAATGTGTCTCTGTGTAATCTGGTGACAGCAGCCTGCTGCGAAAGGAAGGGAGGGGGAGTTGAAAGAGAGCAATGGTTAGAGAGGAACAGGCAAGTTGAAGTCTCTTTTTGATCTCCCTTACAGTGAACTGACCTGCCTAAGCTCCATGCCAAGAATTTCCAACAGATGCCGCGGGAGGTGTCCTGGTCTTTCATGGCGTCATTTAAAACACCGACAAACTTCCATGTTTAGCCGATCTCGAACGTGCAATACATCACCCATTTAGAGGAACCCTGTGACTTTACAGGTGAGAGGCGACACTCTCTAAAATTCATGCAGCTCAAGCCATTTGGGATTTCATAGGTCAAAACCAACATCCTCAGTTGTGCCTAGAAAGGGATGGTCAAACCAGGGCAGGTCTTGGAGCACTGGCGCTAAGCAAAATTAGTTCAAAGTAGTGTGTAAAACAGACGATGTGGACAAGAATTTTTCACTGTGTGGCTCCTATGTAGTTTTCTGGCTGTTGTCATCTCACACACATATGGGTAGGGCGTGGATCAAACCACTGAGACTTTGAGGGTGCCATGCTGCTTCCCTTCTGCCCTTCCTAACTCTTCCCATAGCAGGGCGGGGCGTCGGATTGCGAGAACAGAGCAAGAGGCTGAGCTCCATCCTGCTAGGGACCAGCCTCCTCCTGCCTGGGATGTTTCTTCTTCCTGCCTTCCCTTCCCCTGGGAAAATTTGTGAGGCCGGGTGTCTCAATGTCAGTAGGGCTGAGCTCCGCTCCGATTTGGATCGCGAATCTGGAGCGAAGCGACCCGGTCTGCCTCCGCCAAAGGCGGATCCTAATCAGGTCGGGGGAGTTGCGGATCGAGGCAAAGCAGTCGCCTCCATGCAGAGCTCCAAATGCAGGTGAGGGAGAGGGGGCTCACCTGGCGATGGAGCCAGGTAAGGGGGCAGGGGGAGGGGGGCTTACTTGTGTCTGTTGTGGTCTGGCGCAGGCCTCAGTTGAAGCCTGTGCCGGACAGTGACGGAGGCAGGTAAGTGGGGGGGGAGGGGGGCTTACCTGGCTCCGCCACCACAGTCCGTGCGGCGACAGTGGCGGAGCCAAGTGAGGGGGGAGGGGGGCTTATTCGGCCCCCATTTTGTCCCCCTTTCCCCACTTACCTGCCTCCATCGTCCGCTGCAGAGGCAAGTAAGTAGGGAAGGGGGGGCAAAATCTCAATCCACCCCTCCGGATCTCACTCCGTGGAGTGGGAGAGGGTCGGATCGACCCGAAGCAGTTCGGGTCCGATCCAAAAGTTCCAGATCGGGCCACAAAGCAGTTCGGGGGGGGGGGGGTCCGTGCATAGCCCTAGCGATCAGCACACAAGTCCATTTCGTCCGTTGCTCCTCCTAGCATGCAAAGCAACCCTGCCGCCGGCTTTGAGGCCACAACCATCTTCCCCTCCAAGTCCCACCTCTCCTGCTTTAGCTAGGAGGTTTTGCAGCTGTCTCTGGAGCAAGGCCTCCGTAAAGGGGAAGGGCACACCGTCCTCCCAAGACAATAACGCCTTGTTGGCCTCAAGACATCAGGAGCGCCAAAACACACACACACTCACACACGCCCCAGAAAACAAAACACGGCCAAACGGGCCAGTTGAAGAACTGCCTTAAATGGAGCGGTGTGGCCGTGTTATCACAAAGGCGAGCAGCCGGCAAGGATCCTCTCTCTCTGTCTCTCTCTCTCTCTCTGCCGATCCGGACGGCCTTCTCCAGTCTGCCGTTCCAGAGGTCAGGCTCCGGAGACGTGCATTTGGCATGAATCACACCACTTCTTGATTTTTTCCAAACACCACTTGGAATAACTCCTCATGCCTTTCCCCTGGGTTCCCGTCTCGGGTCTGTTTGTCTGGAGACACAGGCAGCAAACCTCAGGATGAGTTCACAAGACAAAACCTTTACATCCAGGCCAGGCCTTAGTCAGCAGTGTGGGTGGCGGCGGGGCCGGGGCGGGGGGGGGGGGATTATTTATTTATTTTAATGCATCTGCATCTCCGCATCAAAGAAAGCCAAGTTATGTGACTTTTACATTGATGCCGATTAAGGAAATGTGGCTACAGTTGCTGGGTTTGCCTCGTTCTGATCCCTGCAAGGGGCTGTGCAAATCACCCTACCCTGTGCCTGTTTGCATTCCCTTCCCCTCCTTATTGCTTTACTATGATTTTATTAGATTGTAAGCCTATGCGGCAGGGCCTTGCTATTGACTGTTTTACTCTGTACAGCACCATGTACATTGATGGTGCTATATAAATAAATAAATAATATTAATAATAATAATAATAATAATAATAATAATAATAATAATAATAATAAATAATTGGAGTTACATTTCCTTGATTTGCCCGGACTTCTTTTAAACATTCCAACTGGACAATCAGTGGTTGGTGACCACTACACGGGTACAAATCCACTCTAAAGAGTGGGATCAGCCCAAACGCAGCTGGAGCGACTGCAATATCGCCGACTACACTGGCCCCAAGATGGTTGAGTCACCAAAGGCATGAGGTCTTTCGCGAGCCGGTTGGAGCAGCCGCAACTCAGCGAGGTAGTTCAGCGTTTGCTCAATGCATTGATAAGGGCCGGTTTGCCAGTCTTGTGGCGCACCTTTCCTTAGAATGTACCACTTCGAGAAAGAAAAATCTTGAAATCCCTCTGGCCTCTGAGGTTCTAACATCAAGCCCACGTCACCACGGGTGCGAGCCGCCCTGATCCTTTCCTGGTTTTTCTGCCCCTCATTCATAATGAATCCCCCCTCTAAAATTTGCATGTGGAGCAGCCCTGCCCCTCCCATTATTATTATTATTATTATTATTATTATTATTATTATTTCCTGCACATGGAGCAGCCCTGCCCCTCCCATTATTATTATTATTATTATTATTATTATTATTATTATTATTATTATTATTTCCTGCACATGGAGCAGCCCTGCCCCTCCCATTATTATTATTATTAATTATTATTATTTCCTGCCTTTTATTTATTTATTTAGAATATTTATATACCGCTCCCCATTGAAAAACTTCGAAGCGGTGTACAAGTTAAAATGAAAATAAAAACAGAATAAAACAGTTAAAACAAAATTTAAAAGAAGCAATAACAGTAATCCAAGGCTGCATGTTAAAGAAAGGCTTCTTGGAATAAAGATGTTTTCAGGAGGTGCTGAAAGGAGTACAAGGTCGGAGCCTGCTGGGCCTTCCGTGTCCCAATGGGCTGCCTCCATCCCCTTATTTTTATTATTTATTTATTTGTTTTATTTATCTATATGGCACCAACAATGTACTTGGTGCTGTACAGAATATACAAATAAAACAGCGATACCCTGCCCAGAGGCTTACAGTCTAAAATCACATTAAAACATATGAAGAGGGGAAGGGGTATTTATTTATTTATTTATTTATTGCTTTTATATACCACCCCATAGCCGAAGCTCTCTGGGCGGTTTACAAAAGTTAAAAACAGTGAACATTGAAACGTCCTGACTGTTAGAGCAGTACAATGCAAGGACAAGAAAGAAAGAAAGAAAGAAAGAAAGAAAGAAAGAAAGAAAGAAAGAGAGAGAGAGAGAGAGAGAAAGGAAAAAACCGGGCCGGGGGGGGGGGGGGACCAAGAAACACCAAGTGCAAATTGATTGGCCATCTTATAAGATAGATGGAATCATCCCAGAGTGCAGGACACGGAATAACGGGCTCAAGTTAAAGGAAGCCAGATTCCAGCTGGACATCAGGAAAAACTTCCTGACTGTTAGAGCAGTACGACAATGGAACCCGTTACCTAGGGAGGTTGTGGGCTCTCCCACACTAGAGGCCTTCAAGAGGCAGCTGGACAACCATCTGTCAGGGATGCTTTAGGGTGGATTCCTGCATTGAGCAGGGGGTTGGACTTGATGGCGTTGTAGGACCCTTCCAACTCTGCAATTCTATGATTCTATGATTTCCCTGGGTTTCGGGAAAGAGCAGGGCCTTGTTCTTATCTGCTGGACCTCTCCCCTTCCCCCCCCCCCCGCCCCCGAATGGCAGCACTCCAGAAAAAAATAGATTACGCCGAGTCACCAGGCAGGCTTTTTCCCACAGCTGTCTGCCGTCTCTCAACAGGCCCGCTGTGTGTCTTGCTACGGCTGACACACAACTGCGCTCCACCGCTGACAAATCACTTCCTGATGTTGGAAAGGATGATAAAAAAAGCCAGGAATGGAGACGAGAGCATTAATCAAAAGCAGAGGCCGGTATGGATGCTGTGCCTTTCTTCTCCTTCCTCTCGTAGCCAGTGAACAGTGGGAGAAAGCACAGAGCAGGTCCTTTGGAACGGAGCTCACGGGATCAGGTTCTGCTTGAGGAAGTGGAAGACGCGGACACGTGTGGCTCGCTCAGGGATGGCCCAAGTTATTTGGGCACCAGAGGTGGAAATCCAAGAGACCTCCTCCACCCTTCTGCGAATATAACATGGGGCGCAGTGGGTATTACCTAGGGTGACCCTATGAAAAGGAGTACAGGGCTGCTGTATCTTTAACAGTTGCATTGAAAAGGGAATTTCTGCAGGTGTCATTTGTATGCAGGCAGCACCTGGTGAAATTTCTTCTTCGTCACAACAGTTAAAGCCACAGGTGCCCTGCCCTCTTTTACATCTTGTCACTCTAGTATAGCTCCTGCAGCTATAGGCAAAATTGTAGGCAAAAATTGTAGGCAAAAAAAAACTGTAGGCAAAAATTTATGTTAACAGGTGCTATATGTTAGCATTTACATTTACACACACACACACACACAGAGAGAGAGAGAGAGAGAGAGAGAGAGAGTATATATAGATAGATATTATGTACATTGTTTTTGTTCTTACTGTTTGTGGTTATTTTTCTTGTATTCATGTTTTCATAAAGAATATGACTAAAGAAGCGTATATGTTAATAAGGCTTCAGAACATCACAGCCAATGACAATGGGTTATATTAGATTGTAAGCCTATGCGGCAGGGTCTTGCTATTTACTGTGTAATCTGTACAGCACCATGTACATTGATGGTGCTATATAAATAATAATAATAATAATAATAATAATAATAATAATAATAATAATAATAATCTATCTTTCCCGATCCAGTTTCAACCTCATTGGATAGCAGCGATGGTAAAGGAGAAATTAGTTCTGTAGAATCTTTAACATAGTTTACAAAAGGGGCCATGTTGTTTCAAAAGGATTGTGTCTCAGTTGCCCTGACAAGACCCTACGGTGGTAGGTTAACTTTTCAGAACAGGCTTTGTCCCATACTTTCCTCTTCCGGCCATTTAACGTGGATCCCTTCAAATCTTTCCAATGCTCAGCAATTTCTAGGCACACTGCTGTTAGCAAGTTACAAGTTCTTTATGGATGAGGGACAGGTTTAAAACATTTGGCAGGGTGCCTAACACATGCGTTTTTGTATGCTCCATTACCAAGTACTTTTGTATGCAAAAATGCATTTTTGTTAGGGCTGTGCTCCGCTTCTCCTCGGACCGAAGAAGCAGAAGCGGATTGGGGTGCTTCGCCTCCCCTTAAGGCGGAGGCGAAGAGGATCGGGGGGGAGCAGCGGAGCGTCGCGGAGCGGATCGAGGTGAAGGCGGATCCTTCACTTCGATCCAGAGCTCCGCAAAAAAGGTAAGGGGGGTTTACTTGGCCCTGCCACTGCCGCCGCCGCCGCCCGTGCAGTGACAGTGGCAGAGCCAGGTAAGGGGGCAAGGGGGAGGGGGTCTTCCTGTTTGAGTCTTCAGGCTCAGTTGAAGCAGCCGCGGGGCCGCAAACAGACACAGGTAAGGGGGAGGAAGGAGGGGTGGTTACCTGGCCCTGCCGCCGCCGCCTGTGCAGTGACGGCAGCAGAGCCAGGTAAGGGGGAGGGGGGGTCTTACCTGCGTCTGTTGCGGCCCGTCACAGGTTTCACTAGAGGCCACGGCTCAACCCGGAAGTGTTGGCCGCAAGCGGGGCCTACAGTTCCTGGTTGAGCTGTGGGCTCTAGTGAAGCTGGCGGCGGGCCGGAATGGAAGCTGGTAAGGGGGAGGAGGGAGGGGGGCTTACCTGGTGCCCACCACCACCACCACTGCGGAGCTCCGAATCGGAGCCGGAGCTCCGATTCGGAGCAGAGCGGACTCTAGGTGGATCAAGGCGGGGCAGAGCGGGCCCGATCCGCAATTTGCAGATCAGGAGCGCGGCGAAGGGGGGGGGGTCCGTGCACAGCCCTACTTTTTGTACACAATTTCTGAGACAAGAACTGCATTGCAAAAGTCAGAGAAGGGCACCGTCCAAAGTATAACTGTGTTCCGGTCCTCATTTTAGTCCGGGAAGTGAGGATTAGATCAGTTCACTTAAAAAATGTGGATCAAATGATATTCTACACCCACCCACCCCGCCTACTTCTAACCTGATGGATGCATGAAGCTTGTGTGTGACATGCACAAGGCATGTTCGTTTTCGTATGATTCCCAGCACCAAGTGATGAACAAGCACATCTGGGGCAGCTGTATGTCCAACACTCTATTTACTAGGCCACAACGGTCCAGCAAATGAGAGAATTAATGGAAGAGATGTGGGCATGAATGGGAAATGTGTCTAGAGAAAGCCACGCATTTCTCGGCAGGTAATAAACACTGCTGGAAACCTTCACCACCTGTTGGGTCTCTTTTACTCTGTTTTACAGTCACTCCGATACTTGCGGCTTTTCAATCCTGCCCAGATCTCACTGCAGATTAAACCAAACACTTTGCTGGACCACCGTTGCGTCTTCTCACCTGTACCTCAAGAACCACAAACTTCTCAGAAGGCAGCTAGAAACAGCCTGCTTGCATCTAGGAGGGGAGAATGACCCACATCCTTGCTTTGTCAAAGCAAATGACCAGGTTTTAAAATTAGGCAAATAGACAGCAGAGGTTTGAGTCAAAGGCTACTTTTTTTTTTCTAAACACTAACTGGGCTGCAAATTGGACCAGTCATGGAGGATCAATGGCATTTGGCCATTCTACCTAAACAGAGCCTTCAGGGACAAGTACAGTATACCTCTGAGTACCAAACATCGAGGCCAATCAACAGGAAATGTCTAGCTCTCCACATATCCATTTTCAGCCAGCGTAAAGTTTCCTGCGCTGAAAAAAAACTCTGCTCATTATCCCTCGCTGCCTCTGTGCTTGAATTCTCGCCGAAAACACACACTTGACACTACCTCGCTCGCTCTCCTTCCTCAAAACCCACCTTTTCTCTGAAGGCCTCGGTCTCCCCCCTTCCACCTGCCCAATCAGAGCTACCGTCTAAGACAGGGATGGAAATGTCAAGAAGTTTTGCCTACAACTCCCATCATCCCCCACAATTGGCTATGCTGGCAGAGGCTGATGGGAATTATTATTATTGCTATTATTATCATTAGAATTTGAATCTGAATTTCTTAGTCGCCTTTCTCTGTAAAAAAGACCAAAAGCAACTAAGAAACAAAATGATTAAAACATACAAAATTATGAAATAGGTTAAAAACAATTTCCATTAAAAGATTAAAACATAATAAAACTAAAACACCAGTACAGAATAAAACACTCATCATATGCCTAGGAAATAGAGGAAGGTCTTGACCTGACACTGAAAGGATAACAGATGGTTCTCACTGTGGAGATGACAGATAGTTAATTTCACATACGCCTGAGAAGCAGAGGAAGGCCTAGACCTGACGCCAAAAAGATGGTGCCAGACAGTTCTCACTGCAGAGAGCATTTCACAGTCATAGAATCATAGAATAGTAGAGTTGGAAGGGGTCTATAAGGCCATCGAGTCCAACCCCCTGCTCAAGACAGGAATCCACCCTAAAGCATACCTGACAGAGGGTTGTCCAGCTGCCTCTTGAAGGCCCCTAGTGTGGGAGAGCCCACAACCTCCCTAGGTAACTGGTTCCATTGTCGTACTGCTCTAACTGTCAGGACGTTTTTCCTGATGTCCAGCCGGAATCTGGCTTCCTGTAACTTGAGCCTGTTATTCCGTGTCCTGCACTCTGGGATTTACCCCGACTTTTTTAACCAAAGTGACGTCAATACGGTGCACTTCTGCCATCTGATATCGCTCCGGGGCCAATCCGGGGGCAGGGCCTGGTGGAAGGCGATCAGCGATTGGTCACCTTCTGCCAGGAAGAGGGCGGGGGTGGCTGTGGTACCCAGATGGCTGCCCAGAACCCCTGTGCTCCTTTCTCAGCATCGACCCAGAAGAGGAAAAGTGTGGGGTTTGAGAGGGCCGTGAAGACAGCTGCCAGATGACACTGCTGACCTCCATTTATGCCCCACTGCAGTTTTCCCACTGCTTCTTCCATCTTTTTCAAACCGCAGAAAATCTGTTAAAAAAGGAAAGATGACATCGCTGCACGGTGTGAGAGCGCTTGGAACCATCCATCTCGAAGCAGCCCGGGTGTCGATTTATTCCCTTATTTATACTCTTAAGAGAGACTGAAACAACTGGGCCTGTTTAGCCTGGAGAAGAGAAGATTGAGGGGAGACATGATAGCACTCTCCTAATACTTAAAAGGTTGTCACACAGAGGAGGGCCAGGATCTCGTCTTGATCCTCCCAGAGTGCAGGACACGGAATAACGGGCTCAAGTTAAAGGAAGCCAGGTTCCAGCTGGACATCAGGAAAAACCTCCTGACTCTTAGAGCAGTACGACAATGGAATCAGTTGCCTGGGGAGGTTGTGGGTTCTCCCATATTAGAGGCCTTCAAGAGGCAGCTGGACAACCATCTGTCAGGGATGCTTTAGGGTGGATTCCTGCCTTGAGCAGGGGGTTGGACTCGATGGCCTTGTAGGTCCCTTCCAACTCTGCTATTCTATGATTCTATGATTCCACAAACTACCCGATGCCAAACACGAGCCAGGAATAGTGAGTGAGCTGGTAAAATACCTGATCGTTGGCAATCCTTGGGCGGGCCAAGGAAGCCAAATAATGCCGTTTAAGGAGAAAGGTCCGTCCAGCCTCCACGGTACCAAGACAAACACCTCTCTCTGCTCCCTATCCGCCTTTCCTTTGGAGAGACTCATACGACAAGCTTTTCAGCCTTGGCATGGCTTTCCAAGATCAAGTCTATCTCCCAAACACTTCCTGCCTCGGCCAGGCTCCAAGCTAAGTGAGGTTTTCAGCAGGGGGTGCTGGCAACAGCACCGAACATTAGCAGAGTCTGGTCTCTATTTACTTTTCGTTGCTCCCCCTCCTCATCTAACCCCCCCAACCTCAGACAAACCTTGTGCATATAAAAGACGAGAAATAACATTCCAGAATCCCCAGTAAGCTGAGAGGTCTGGAGCCAAAGGAAACACGGTAGAGGAGAAAACAGCATTATCAACAGCAGGGTTAAATGCAGAGCACCTCCAGAAATCAGTTCAGAGAGACCGAAGTAAACACGAACTTGAAAACAGTGCTGTGTTTTCATCCGAGGTAGAAGACGGCAGCTGCTCTTCTGCCCTCCTAGTTCGAAAACTAAAGTCTTCGTTTTGCCTTCGTTCCAATTAATTTCACCTGCCGGGTATTATTTCTTGAGTACTGTTACTCCACGGCAAAGTTAAATCAGTCTAGCAAACTTGGCCCGGCTACTGGTTAAAGTACAAAAGACACTGAAATGCTGCTCAGCCTCTCTGCAGGTTCTGCATCACCTTGTCAACTTGCTGAGATCTAAGGGCTTGCAAGAAGCCCTTAAAATTGAGCTATCAAGCAGGTCAGGTTTAGCAAAATGTCTTTGAAGGCTCCTTTTCTAGCTTTTTTTTTTTTGCCAGCAAGCTCAGGACCAAACTAGGAGTTAGAATATAACAACCTTCCCCAACTTGGTGCCCTCCAGATGTTCTGGATTGCAACTCCCAGCATCTCTCACTATTGGCCATGCTGACTGGGGCGATGGGAATTGTAGTCCAAAATATCTGCAGGACACCAGGTTGCAGAACGCTGCACTATAATATGTGGGTGCAGCCCAAAGCTAGACAGGTGTGCATTTAGTTCCCCCCCCCCTTCATGGTTGACAGCCACGTGGCTTTACTTTTATCATGGGAAATAGTTTTTTGAAACTTGGGGAAACAACAGGAGAACAGGGGGGGGGAAGATATTGTAGAGCTGGAAAAAGTGCAGAAAAGGACAACTGAAACGGTCAAGGAACAGGAGAAACTCCCCTATGGAGGAAGGTTACAACAGCTGGAATTGTTCAGCTTGGGGGAAAAGGCTAAGGGGGGACCTGATAGAGGTGTACAAAATTATGCAATGTATGGAGAATGTGGACAGGGGGACATTTTTCTCCCTCTCTCAAAATACTAGAACCCAACAGGGTCCTCCCTTGAAGCTGATTGGCGGGAGATTCAGGATAGATAAAAGAAAGTCCTTCTACACACAGTTAAACTATGGAATTTGCTACCACAAGATGTAGTGAGGGCCACTAATTTGGATGGCTTTAAAAGGGGACGGGGCAAATTCCTGGAGGAGAAGGCTATCAAGGGCTATATGCCACCTCAAATAATTTATTTAGTAATTTATTTATTTATTGCATTTTTATACCGCCCAATAGCCAAAGCCCCCTGGGCGGCTCACAGAAATTGAAAGGTAAGAGAGCAGTATTCAAAATGAGATTTCCATCAAAGAACTTTCAAATATGAAGGAGCAGAAAGACGAGAACATGCAAAGAACTCAAAACATTCCAGGAATAAACAGCAAGCACATTCTTCAAACATTACTGAACTATCCCATGCAATTAAATATAAGGCACTAAGCAATAAGCAAAAACATGTTAAGAGCAACGTTCACATTTGAGACACTAAAACAGGTAAAAGCTTGATTAGACTGATAAGAAATAATGTAGAATCAGAGAATCATAGAATAGCAGAGTTGGAAGGGGGCTACAAAGCCATCGAGTCCAACCCCCTGCTCAAGGCAGGAATCCACCCTAAAGCATCCCTGACAGATGGTTGTCCAGCCACCTCTTGAAGGCCTCTAGTGTGGGAGAGCCCACAACCTCCCTAGGTAGCTGATTCCATTGTCGTACTGCTCTAACAGTCAGCAAGTTTTTCCTGATGTCCAGCTGGAATCTGGCTTCCTTTAACTTGAGCCCGTTATTCCATGTCCTGCACTCTGGGAGGATCGAGAAGAGACCCTGGCCCTCTTCTGTGTGACAACCTTTTAAGTAATTGAAGAGTGCTATCATGTCTCCCCTCAATCTTCTCTTCTCCAGGCTAAACATGCCCAGTTCTTTCAGTCTCTCTTCATAGGGCTTTGTTTCCAGACCCCTGATCATCCTTGTTGCCCTCCTCTGAACACGCTCCAGCTTGAAGAAAAGGCAGCCTTTTCTTCAATACCAGAGGCAGTATGCTGGGGAACATGGGTGGGAGGGTGCTCTTGCACCCATATCCTGCTTATGGGTTTCCCATGGGCAGCTGGTTGGCCACTTTGTGAATAGAATGCTGGACTGGGTGGAACCTTGGTCTGATCTAGCAGGGCTCTGCTTATGTTCTTAACACTGCAGTTGGGCATACAATGAACATCCAATCCCCAAAGTCCAAGTGCCCCAATATCCCTGCCCTCTGCTGGTCTCTCACTCCTCTCTGGCGGTCTACACCACGGATGGCAGCCACTGCAAAAACAATACGTTGCCATGCGCCTTGTCAGGCAGGGACCATCCTTTTCCAAGATATCTCTTTTGCTGGCTTCCCGTCCCGCAATTTAGCACATGGATAAACTGATCTGAAAGCCCGGAGCTGTCAATTAGATCTGCCTTTCTAGCCACCAGTGGCTCTCATCCATCCTAACAAAGAATGGAACTTCCATGGTCACAGACAGTATGCCTCTGGTTACCAGTCCCTGGGAGCAAACAGCAGAGGAAGGCTGTTTGTGAACTTCTCAAGGTTATCCAGCTTAGCCTGTGCTGTTAGGGCTTCCCAGCTGCTTTGGTGTGGAAAGTAGGGGTGTGCACGGACCCCCCACTCCGCTTCACTTTAAGATCCGCCATTTTCGGATCGGCCCGCTCCGCCCCGCCCCCACTCCGCCTGTGCCCACTCCGCTCCGCTCGGAGCTCCGGATCCGGATCGGAGCTCCGGTCCCCCCCCCATTGGGGGGGTTACCGGGCCCTGCTGCCATCGCCGCCCATGCAGCAACGGCGGCAGAGCCCGGTAAGGAGGAAGGGGGCCTTACCTGCCTCCGTCCGTGGTCCGTCGCCGTCTTCAATTGAGCCCGTGGTTCCAGACTTCCTGCTGGAACCACGGGCTCAATTGGAGATGCTGACGGACCGCGGACGGAGGCAGGTAAGGGAGAGGAGGGCGGGGGGCGTTACCGGGCCCTGCTGCTGTCGCCGCATGGGCGACAGCGACAGCGGCAGGGCCCGGTAAACCCCACTTACCTTTCCGGCGGAGCTCCGGATCGTGGCGAAGGATCCGCCTTCACCTCGATCCTCTTCGCCACGCTCCGGCGGCCCCCCAATCCTCTTCGCCTCCGCCTTAAGGGCAGGCGAAGCCCCCCGCTCCGCTACTGCTTCTCCGGTCCGATTAGAAGCGGAGCACATCCCTAGTGGAAAGCCCTTAAGTATATGAACAAGACTTTGAGGCATCGTTCTCACTGAGATCCTCGATCTTTTGCTTTACAGGAGGTGAGGCTTTATCATTCCAATGTTAGAAAATCAGTCTTTTAGCTGTCAAAAGGGCGTTGAGAATCCATTTATGCTGACCATGCGTTAAGTTCCAGGAAGCAGTTAGGTCATTTAAGAGGACATCTACATCAAAAAATATTAAAGAGTGTTCCAATGCAAAGTTTGTCCATATAATAACTTCCTGCTGCTTCCTCATCATAATCAGGGAGACTGGGTGGAGGTCAACAGCTGTTTGGTGGGTTGTGTGGAATGCAAATGGGGAGGGGGCACGCAGACAGAGTCACCTCTGTACATCTTCCTCACCATTTAAATCCCACATCTCCACATCCTGTCCCGGCAGCTGATGGGCACTGGGGAAAGTTTTTTTTTGGGGGGGGGGTGGAAGAGTCACACTGAGATCTTAGCACATGCACAGAATGTGCAGAACCATCTCACCCCCAGCTGCAACATCTTTTGGGGACTGGGAGATTAAGAGGCAGGCTCCTTTGGGGGCGGGTCCGCCACCAGTGGGGCCGACACCGAACGGGGCAACACCAAGGCGAGGGCCCGTCCCCTTGTTTGTTTGTTTGTTTTCTCCCCCTACTGACTTATCATTTTATTGTGTATTTTAACCTTCTTTTTTTGCATTTCTTTTCCTATGTTTTAAAATGTATGTTTTAAACTTTGTAATACCGCCTTGAGGCCTAGTATTGGGCAAAAGGCGGAATACAAATAAATATAAAAATGATAAATCTTGATAAAATAGTTAAGAGCAGAGACACCACACTAACAACAAAGGTCCGCATAGTTAAAGCAATGGTATTCCCCGTAGTAGCCTATGGCTGCGAGAGCTGGGCCATAAGTATTGCGTCTAGAGTATTGCGTCCAGTTCTGGGCTCCACAATTCAAGAAGGACGCAGACAAGCTGGAGCGTGTTCAGAGGAGGGCAACCAGGATGATCAGGGGTCTGGAAACAAAGCCCAATGAGGAGAGACTGAAAGAACTGGGCACGTTTAGCCTGGAGAAGAGGAGATTGAGGGGAGACATGAGAGCACTCCTCAAATACTTACAAGGTTGTCACACAGAGGAGGGCCAGGATCTCTTCTCGATCCTCCCAGAGTGCAGGACATGGAATAACGGGCTCAAGTCAAAAGAAGCCAGATTCCAGCTGGACATCAGGAAAAACTTCCTGACTGTTAGAGCAGTACGACAATGGAAGCAGTTACCTAGGGAGGTTGTGGGCTCTCCCACCACACTAGAGGCATTCAAGAGGCAGCTCGACAACCATCTGTCGAGGATGCTTTAGGGTGGATTCCTACATTGAGCAGGGAGTTGGACTCGATGGCCTTTTAGGCCCCTTCCAACTCTGCTATTCTATGATTCTATTATAAGGAAGGCTGAGTGAAGGAAGATGGATGCTTTTGAACTGTGGTGTTGGAGGAAAATTCTGAGAGTGCCTTGGACTGCAAGAAGATCAAACCAGTCCATACTACAGGAAATAAAGCCAGACTGCTCACTTGAGGGAATGGTATTAAAGGCAAAACTGAAGTACTTTGGCCACATAATGAGAAGACAGGACACCCTGGAGAAGAGGCTGATGCTAGGGAAAGTGGAAGGCAAAGGGCAAGATGGATGGAGGATATTCTGGAGGTGACAGACTTGACCTTGGGGGAGCTAGGGGTGGCAACGGCCGACAGAAAGCTCTGGCGTGGGCTGGTCCATGAAGTCACGAAGAGTCGGAAGCGACTGAACGAATAAACAAACAAATAATAATAATGATGATGATGATGCAGGGGAGGAAGCTGAGAGGGGAGAGGAAGGGAGGGAGGGAATGTGTCTGTCTGCATGAGTGTATCCCCCTATCCCTACTGCCTACGGGCAAAAAGGTTGCTCCCACCCCACCTCTCTAATCCCAAACCAATTCCTGTTTTATGGGGTATTTCAAATCCAAAAAGCTAATCACATCAGGAGTTGGGAAATGCAGGCCGAGAATAACAGCAGCAATGAACAACTACAAACAGCAGCAAGCAAGGACAAAACAACGAAGATCACTCTTAGGGATAGGGAATTTTTTAAAAAATAAATAAATAAGGATTTATAAAAATAATAATCTACTTCTAGCTACTGCAGAACACTCACATAACCCTTATGTTAGCTGTAGGCTGGAGAGAAACAGAGATACACACAGAGAGGTGGGGGTGCTGGGCGAGGCACATGGAAAAAGCCATTGTCATTCTTAGATGCCCAAACAGCTGGATTTGGGAAGTTCCAATCTTCAGGATGGATGTCATTTCCCCTCGAGGGCAAAAAAGCCAGGGGAAGGCCCCAAAAATGAGAATGAGAATCATAACTGTAATGTTATTAGTCACTTATAGAGATTACTTTTTTATTTTTGTAAAAAACTGTTTTAGAACAGGATGGGCTCCATTCAAAATAAGAAATAAATTACAGCATGTCCAAGAGAAGACTCAGCTAGAAGTCTTCTTCCTCAAGGCAAGTTTTCTTTATGTTGGAAAGAGTTTCTTGGTTGTGGGGGAGCATTCCATCATGAGAGCCCCCAGCTGCAGCCTGAAATGGTACAGTCCCAAAACAGGTAGAGCATCTCAGAGAAAGAAGTCTCAAAGTCTTGTTGATTAAGGCAATAAAATATTTAAGCCAGGACAGTCCACCAGCTCTGTTGAAAGACCACTTCATAGAATCATAGAATTACAGGAGGAGCTGAGGAGCCTTATGACAAAGGTGAAAGAAGAAAGTGCAAAAGCCGGGGGGGTTTTAACACCTCAAAAAAACCAAGATTATGGCAACTAGCTTGATTGATAACTGGCAAATAGAGGGAGAAAACGTGGAGGCAGTGACAGACTTTGTATTTCTGGGCGCAAAGATTACTGCAGACGCTGACTGCAGCCAGGAAATCAGAAGCCGTTTACTTCTTGGGAGGAGAGCAATGACAAATCTTGATAAAATAGTTAAGAGCAGAGATGTCACACTGTCAACAAAGGTCCGCATAGTTAAAGCAATGGTATTCCCCGTAGTAACCTATGGCTGCGAGAGCTGGACCATAAGGAAGGCTGAGCGAAGGAAGATAGATGCTTTTGAACTGTGGTGTTGGAGGAAAATTCTGAGAGTGCCTTGGACTGCAAGAAGATCAAACCAGTCCATACTCCAGGAAATCAAGCCGGACTGCTCACTTGAGGGAATGGTATTAAAGGCAAAACTGAAGTACTTTGGCCACATAATGAGAAGACAGGATACCCTGGAGAAGAGGCTGATGCTAGGGAAAGTGGAAGGCAAAAGGAAGAGGGGCCGACCAAGGGCAAGATGGAGGGATGATATTCTGGAGGTGACAGACTTGACCTTGGGGAAGCTGGGGGTGGCGACAGCCGACAGAAAGCTCTGGAGCGGGCTGGTCCATGAAGTCACGAAGAGTCGGAAACGACTGAATGAATAAACAACAACAAAAGAGTTGGAAGGGGCCTACAAGGTCATCCAGTCCAACCCCCTGCTCAATGCAGGAATCCACCTTCAAGCATCCCTGACAGATGGTTGTCCAGCTGCCTCTTGAAGGCCTCTAGGGTGGGAGAGCCCACGACCTCCCTAGGTAACTGGTTCCATTGTCGTACTGCTCTAACAGGAAGTTTTTCCTGATGTCCAGCCGGAATTTGGCTTCCTATAACTTGAGCCCGTTAATCCACGTCCTGCACTCTGGGAGGATCGAGACGAGATCCTGGCCCTCCTTTGTGTGACAACCTTTTAAGTATTTGAAGAGTGCTCTCATGTCTCCCCTCAGTCTTCTCTTCTCCCGGCTAAACATGCCCAGTTCTTTCAGTCTCTCATCATAGGGCTTTGCTTCCAGACCCCTGATCATCCTGGATGCCCTCCTCTGAACACATTTCGCATTTTCCTCTTCCCTCCCCAATTCATTTTTTCCTTATGTGTCGCGTCTTTTTAAGATTGTAATCCTGCAGGCAGGAGCTGACCTCTTTTACTGATTATTTGTACTGCTCCAGGAATCCTTTATAGCTGAGGAGCAGGAAAAGCATATTCTAAATAAAATAGTTTGCACCATGTATCTCTACATGAGATGTGGGACTAAGGAATGTTGCAAAATGCCCACAGTTTGGAGACCACTTCATTTTGTTTTGCTTTGTACATGAAATCAATCTGGGTTAGATTTAATTGAAGATCCCCCCCCCCACAAAAAAAACCTCTTTTAGCTCTAGAGGGAGAGAGAGAGAAACACTCTTTCCGAAATCACCCAGTAAAATCCAGAGTAGAGATAGGGCAAACTCAACTCTCCCAGGCCTACATCCCACACTCAGATGGGGAGTTATTCCCCAGGATTAAAGCAGGCAGGGAGAAAGAAACAGACTGCAATGAACAGTGAGTGAGAGGAAGGGATTTAGGGCAGCCCTGTGACCTACATTCCGGAGGACAGTCCTCTACTCGAAAGTGAAGGGCTGTCCGGTCCATCAAGGCTTTAAAGAAAAAGAACCGTATCAAAATTGCACAGCAACCCTTTAGCATTGGGCAAGCAAGTCACGGGTTTTCCCCACTATGGTGATCGTATTTCTACTTAAATTATAACACTTCTTTCTAAATCTGCATCCACACATACCAATTAGCACATGCAAACGTTATGCAATTTGGTGAGCTCCTTTTTTGGGAATGTGTTCCCTCTTTCAGCAATGCACAAGAGGCCATCCCGGGAATCCTCTGTCAAAGGAGGAATCTTTCCCCTTTTCCCCACCCACGCACTTTTTTCCCCTGGGGTTGGAAGATGGGGTTTGAAAGGCTAAGATCTTTTCTATAAGAACTATAACGTCTCTTTCCTTCCCACCAGCCTGGGCCCCTGAACCTAGCTGCCTTGAGCCGTCCCAAAGAGCCTTCTCTCCTCCTCCTCGCTATCAGTTTCCCAAGATTTGCAAGATCAGGTCCGGTCTGGCTGCAGAAACTCAGAACAGTGCAACAGGCTCCCTACAGCTGCGCTACGCGTTCCTCCAATCAAAACAGCCCTGTTTTTGAACAATCCTGCCTGCATTTCGGCGGAGCCGAAGATGTTAGCAGCCAAAAGGAAAGGCGAGCCGGGAGCACGGAGAGGCCGGGGAGATTCCAGTTCAGGCATGATTAACACCTTGTGCTACAGCTGTCCTCGGTACACAGGGACAATCCCAGGGTTTTGGTCGCCGGCCTTGGCAAATCACTGCCCGCCTCGCGTTTTGAAAAGAGTTGCTTTCAAAAATGGGATCGGAGCACTTTGAGTCACAAGGTTTTCTCGCGTTCTCAGGCAGGCCAGCCCCAGCCTGGCCGCTTAATTCTTTATGCCGTGCTGTTATGGAAAAATAAACTGATTTCCCACTACTGCCTTCGCCCATCTCGTCTCTCCTGTCCTTCTTCCAAGATCCCTCATTTCCCTTTCCCAAAATGCCACCCTTGGGTGATTTCTAAGTGATTTAGAGTAGAATAGGCCCTCTACTCCCAGGTAGGAGAGAAAAGTCCCATTCACCTATTTGGGTAAGGTCGCTTAGGAAGGAAAGGAACCTCTCGTGCAAGCACTGAGTCATTGCTGACTCTTGGAGGGACGCCAGCTTTCGCTGACATTTTCTTGGCAGGCCTTATAGCGGGGTGGTTTGCCGTTGCCTTCCCCGGCCGTGATTACCTTTCCCCCAGCTAACTGAGGACTCATTTTACCGACCTCGGGAGGATGGAAGGCTGAGTCGACCAGAGCCAGCTGCCTGAAACCAGCTTCCGCTGGGATCGAACTCAGGCCGTGGGGAGAGTTTCGGCTGCAGAAACTGCTGCTTTACTGCTCTGCCCCACACGAGGCGTAAAGGGCGAGCCCTAGCCGCTGGTTAAATCGCCAGGCGCTTGCTTGCGCACCTGGCATACACACACACACCCCTCTTATTTCCTTTCCCCACAGCTCAGTGGGAAACCAGGGAGAGAAATAAGAGGTGGGGAGCTCGCCCATCGAAAGGAATGTCAGGCGCCCTCTTGAGGGCTGGGGGCTGCTTCTTCACCTTCCTTTCCACATGCTTCCGCAGGAATTTGGGAAGGGAAGGTGAAGCGGGAAGGTTTCTGCCACGTAGGCAAGGGGGGACAGGAATGTCCCAGGGGACATTGCGAAGCGGGGGGGGGAACCAGGGAGGGAGTGGTGGACAGGGATTAGTTAAAGACAATGGAATAGGTGACAGGACGGTCCCAGGATTCATTACTAAGGGAATCATGTGATAATGGAGTTTGCAAAGTCAATAGGGTCTCTCACCCATCTGGGCATGTCAAGAAAACAGGGAGGAGGATCAGCTGTGACGATCTGAGCAAGCAACCAATTATTTGCATACAATGTTTCCCCCCTGTATAAAATGAAACGTAAACTTCTGTTCCGGGCCCTTTTCCCTTTACATTGGCAAAGGAATTGGTAAACCGCCCGGAGAGCCCTGGCTATGGGAGCGGTATATAAATGCAATCAATCAATCAATCAATCAATAAAATAAATAAGGGAAAGGGACCTTTGTGCAAAGAGATTTTTGGTACCTGACGTGGGAAATAAACTTTCCTTTTGAAACTGCATCTGGATGCCTTTTTATTTGATTTAATTGGGTTGTAATCCACAATTTTTCTAACTGTGCTGGCAAGAATGGAACCTGGAACCTTCTATGCGCACAACACGTGTTCATAGTGATGTGGCTTAAGGATGCAATCCTATGCATGTTTGGACCGGGGTGGTGGTGGTGGAACACTACAACTCCCAGCATTCCCCAGTCAGCCATGCTGAGAGTTTTAGGAATTTGTTTCCGTCTAAACATGCATAGGATTGTGGCTTAAGTCATTTTAAAACTGATACAAACAATATATCAAATTTAGGTATAACTATGCTTATTACAATAAAATCATATTAGTAGAAAACAGTTTTAATCCTAAAGCAAATACATACATTTAAAATGTAAACAAAATAGTCCACATACGTCAAACATTAAACAAAAATCCCCAAACGCATTTCGACCAGACAGGTCTTCATCAGTGGGAAAAGGATGTGTGGATTATTATTATTATTATTATTATTATTATTATTTTAAAATTATACAAATATTAAAAAACAACTTTTTATGCCCCAGGTATAGGGAGTTCCTATCGGACCCGAAAAGCAGAAAAAAAGAAAAAATATTTGCCAAATGCCTATTGGTGCCCTACCTCCTTTCTTTTGAGCCCAAGGTTTTACTCTAATAATGATTATTAACCCAAAGTTGGCTCTTGTAAATCTTCAAGCTTGTAGCAAGAAAGACGGGGGGCTAGATATTCCCTCCTGTCTTCAAGAGGCTGGTGGATAAAGACACCTAATTAGTTATTGTAAAGTTGGCATAATTGAAACAACACTCCCACAACTTGCTCACTCTTAGAGAAAAGTATATAATATTGAGTAATCTTACTTTGGCTCCCAAGTAATATCTAGTTGCATGAATGATGTCTCGAATGAACAGATACCGTATTTCTTCGATGGTAAGACGCACACTAATTTCAGTACCACCAACCGAAGAAAAAAACCTAAGTCACACCTGCGATTCTAAGACGCACCCCATTTTTAGAGATGTTTATATGGGGAGGGGGGAAGTGCGTCTTAGAATTGAAGAAATATGGTATATGCAAAATATGCAACATAAGTTTGCTTTAAGATTAAAAATATTTTCTACTAATATGATTTTACTGTAATAAGCATAGTTATACCTAAATTTGATATATTGTTTGTATCAATTTTCTTAAACTTACTTTGTTTTCAGGTTTGGTTTTGGTTTAAGATAGCACTTTTTCATATTTCTGTTGGTTTTTTAAGTCATTTTAAACCCTGGACTTCAGTTGTATTCCTTTATCTGTGATGCGCGCAGCTAACATTTATCTTTGCCACACACACCCCACGCCATGTTTTACAACAGCTTCTGCGTTCCTGAACTACCCCCACCCCAATGAACTGTTTGTCAACCCCTGATAATGGAAAGAAATACTCTGAGCCGGGGCAGGTTCGCATAAAATCCCATTTACTTGGGAATGAGCACCCTTTTGGTGCAGCAACGGATAATATGTTTTTAAAATAAAAATAATAAAAAGAGCATCTGCAATCATGTAGATCATAGAATCATAGAATAGCAGAGTTGGAAGGGGCCTAAAAGGCCATCGAGTCCAACCCCCTGCTCAATGCTGGCCACCCTTTGACTGTAAACCAGAGGTCAGGGTATCAGAGGCAGTAAGCTCTAGTATCAGTGGCAGTAGCTTTATATACACCAATTGCTGGGGAACATGGGTGGGAGGGTGCTGTTGCACCCGTGTCCTGCTTGTGGGTCCCTGGTCAACAGCTGGTCAGCCACTGTGTGAATGGAGTGCTGGACTAGATGGACAGATTTGAAAAAGTATGTGGGGAACGTCATCTAAAATCCAAATGTGGTGTGTCACTGGTCAGAAGGCAAAGGCATTGGTGCCCTGCACAAGACCCTCTCCCATTTCCATCCCTAGCAAATACAGAGGCTCAGTTCAGACAACACATCAGTCAATGCAGTGTGAAAACTCCACTCAATGGTTGAGCTTTTAGGGGGTATTCCCCACACATGTTCTAACTCCATCGTTGTGTGACTGTGGAGTTGAGTAAAATCCATCGTGACCTTTGATCGACAGTTCCTCCACCCTCTCTCCTCCCCCGGTCCTCCCGATGGTATCCCATCAGCCATTGCTGCAAAAAACCAATCCCGGCGACTCTCCTAGAGTGGCACTCGCTCCTTTCGACGCTCTTGCCAAGAAACTCTGTAGCCAGTGGGAAAAGTCAACGCAACGCAATGGAAAACTCCACGGAGCCCACCACACAACACGCAACACAACAGTTGTGCAGGAACTCTCCTCTGCACAGTGAGGATATTCTGCATGGAGTGTTTTCAAAAAAAAATCCACCGTTGCGTGGAGTTTTCCCGCCAGACAACACATTTCACAACGGTGGTGTAAAAACTCCGCCGTGGAGTTCTAAAACCACCATTGAGAAACGTGATGTCTGAACTGAAGCCTGAATGATCTATGCAAAATAAGCAGGTATCAAATATTTTTGATATTTGACATGATACATTCTGATTGTAGAACTCAGCACTTCCGGGTGCAGAATTCAGGACTTCTTTGAGTTTCTGATCTGCCTGGTCTTAACATGCACATACTTACTGGTTTTTTTCCAGCACCAGAATAAGCTCTTTGCCCGCTACGGTCACCGCCACCTCTCCGTGGGCAGGTGAGGGAAACTGCAGAAGACAGAGAAGGAAGAGAAAGAACATTAGTTCACAGGCAGAATATTTTTCCGCAGCGGCTTCCAGTGATCTCCCCATTCTAGGCAAAGTCGTGAATTGCTGTGCGAGTTAAGCACCTCAATACTAGCGTGCCTGGATCAGAAGAAAAGAGAAATAGATCTAGGTGTCATCAGCCTAGTAGGGACACTGCACCCCAAATTTCTGGATGAACACCCCTAGCAATTTCATGAAATTTCCTGCGGAACAACTCCTGCAGGACAGACCAACCGTCTCCCAGCCTCACCCTCGACAGCCAGGATGGAACCAAGCCAATACAGCACCCTTGACACCAGACCCAGGCAGACAGTCCAGTTGGGTTCCAGAGCGGATGATATCAAAAGCAGGGCCCAAAGTATGGGGTGAGGGCAGGCAGGGGGAGAATGAATTCCAGTTACTGGGACCAATTCCAGTTTCAGTTCCCCACCAGTTCTAGTCTGAACTGCAAATCTACTGGTTGTGCATTTATATTGTGCTTTTACATTGCGGTTTGTTTTATACTGTCGGTTGTGTATTTGATGGTTTTAGTTTTTGTGAACTGCCCCGAGAGCTTCGGCTGTTGGGCGGCATTGAAATGCAATAAATAAATAAATACTCTCCCTAAGGAGCTACGACCCAGAGATCTTCAGTTCCTGCAGGTATTTCCTAGGTACAGGCTGGAAAAGCTAACAGTGTCTGTACATGTGCTTCCCCCCCCTTCACTTATTTATTTATAGGATTTGTAAAAAACAAAACACCACCCTTTCGACCCATCCTGTGCGCAAGCTTCTTTTGCAGCTAAGGCAATTGATCTCTAAACAAGCTGCAAACAACTGAGCTCTTGCAAAGACTTTGAGAGTTCCCTTTGGCAGGCAGGCAGGCTGTGCATCGAATTCTCATTTTGCAGATCCCAAATGGGCATTTTGCAGGCCTGCTGACTCCTGAATAGACGTGCAGATACCTTGACCTTATTTCTGAGTCCCACTGCCTTGGGCCCCACCCAGAGATGGAATCTGCTTCCCTCCCACCCACTCACCCGCTGCTGCGGCACTGACCTTTTTTCATTTTGCAGCTGATAACGGTTCCCCACCTCTGGATTAGGAGCTGATATTTAGACCAGATCTGTACACCACATGGCTCTATGTCATCGATGGCTTAACAAGCCCATTTTGGTGTGTTGCCCACAATACACACTAAATTAGCTGCAAATAAGCTGAGGTTGCGTAACCTAGGGTGACCATATGAAAAAGAAGACAGGGCTCCTGTATCTTTAACAGTTGTATTGAAAAGGGAATTTCTGCAGGTGTCCTTTGTAGGCATGCAGCACCTGGTGAAATTCCCTCTTCATCACAACACTTATTGCTGCAGGTGCCATGCCCTCTTTTAAATCTGGTCACTCTAGTATAGCTCCTGCAGCTTTAACTGCTGTGATGAAGAGGGAATTTCAGCAGGTTCTCCATATATTAGGGTGACCATATGACTGGATTTGCCCGGGTTTTTGACGACAAATCCGGGAGGGGGAGGGGAAATCCGGATTTTTCCAAAGAACAGCTCTACTGGGAATTAACAAAAATGCTTATAACTCTGTCATTTTTTAAGATAAAGACATGAAACTTGGCACGATGGTAGCTCTTAGGAAGGGCTTTAGTCATACCAAATTTGAAACAGATCCGTTCATCCATTGATTTTTTAGGATTTTTTAAAATTTGAGGATTTAATTTTTTTAAAAAAATATATTATTATAGATAAAGAGATGAAACTTGACACCATGATAGCTCTTAACAAGGACTTAAACTTCGCACCATGATAGGATTTAGATAGAGCTTTAGCCACACCAAATTTGAAACAGATCTGTTCATCCATTGATTTTTTAGGATTGTTTTTAAAATTGAGGTTTTTAAATTATTATTTTTTAAACCGTCATTTTTAAAGATAAAGAGCTGAAAGTTGGCACCATGATAGCTTTTAGGTAGAGCTTTAGCCGTACCAAATTTGAAACAGATCTGTTCATCCATTGATTTTTAGGAATTTTTTAAAATTTGAGGATTTATTTTTTTTTAAAAAAAAATATTATTATAGATAAAGAGATGAAACTTGACACCATGATAGCTCTTAACAAGGACTTTGCTATGCCAATTTTGAAACAGATCTGTCCATCCACTGAGTTTTAGGATTTTTAAAAAAAGTTTGAGGTTTTCAAATTATTTTTTTAAAATGACATTTTTAAAAGATAAAGGGCTGAAAGTGGGCACCATGATAGCTCTTAAGGAGAGATTCAGCCATGCCAGGTTTGAATCAGATCTGTTCATTCATTGTTTTTTTAGGATGTTTTTAAAAGTTCAAAGTTTTAAAATTATTGTGTTTTAAAACTGCTGGAGCCATATCCTTCGAACTCAGGTTGTCAAACCTCCTCTTTGGGGTTTTGCATATTGAGCAGTTTCAGCCCTTGGCATTAAGGGGATCTCCAGTCTTTAGGTAAATTGCCACAACACCCACCCTCATGTTAGAGTAGAGAAACTTGTGACAATTATACACAAGCTTTTTTAAAAAATTGAAATTAAAAAAAGCCAGCCATCCGGCCGGCCAGTAGCAAACCCTGTTAACAACAACAGCAGCTTGCAATGAGTGAAGACACAGTCAGAAAAGATATTTGAGGGAAGGGGAGACTGTATTACACAAAGCATAGCAAAAGCTTCCAAGTACAGCAAAACCTACAAAAGTAGGAGTGAGTGAAGTTAATTTCAGATACATTGACTCTCTCACTTGTTCTTTATTTCAGTGATTTTAACATTAAGATGTTATGTAGAACAGATTTGTCTTAAATGTGTGCTGTAAAATCAGAGATGTGACCAAGGCTATGTTCAGGTGGGCACGCCTCCTTGATGCTGGACACGCCCCCTTGGGGGCCGACCATGTTGTCCTCCTTTTTGGTTTCCAAAATATGGTCACCCTACCATATATACAAACGACACCTGCTGAAATTCCCTTTTCTATGCAATTATTAAAGATACAGGAGCCCTGTCCTCCTTTTCATAGGGTCACCCCATGTAACCCCACTTTGGATGGAGAGGCACAGGAAGCAACCTGTCCAACGTCGCATAAGTTCAGGGGTAGGAAAGAAACAAGGTGTTCTAAGTCACACAAAGAAAGGACTCTAGGCGAGGGGTGTGTGTATTTTGTCCTCTGGGAGCTCTACTACCTCCAGGTGACTGCAGAATGTATCAGCAAAGCACAGATCCAGATCCTTGGCTTCCAGGCACCAGATGACACACAGGTGTGTAAGATTGGGTTTTTTTTAAAAAAAAAAAATACCACCAAGAGATGAAGCACGGACTCAGCCTACAGCCTAAACGCTCGAGCTGGTTCATGTAAGAGTTTCAGCAGCACAGGCTGGTGTCAGCGGAACGGTGAACCTACTCCAGGTTTCAGTTAGAACTCTAAAGGAAGTGGAGCAGTGAATCTACTCTGGACTTGAGTCAGGACCAGTCTAAAGGAACGGAAAGGAACTCTAAAGGTCTGAAACCCAGAGCAGTTTGTTTGTTTGTTTGTCTGAATCTCTCTGAGTAACAGATGCTGGTGATACAAAATGAGAGATGGGGCCATCACCGTCATGTCCTGCTTATGAACTTTCTAGAGAAATCTGGCTGACCACCGACAGAGGCAGAACACTGGGCAAGACAAGCCCTGAAAGAACTGGGCATGTTTAGCCTGGAGAAGAGAAGATGGAGGGGAGACATGAGAGCACTCTTCAAATACTTGAAAGGTTGTCACACAGAGGAGGGCCAGGATCTCTTCTCGATCCTCCCAGAGTGCAGGACACGGAATAACGGGCTCAAGTTACAGGAAGCCAGATTCCAGCTGGACATCAGGAAAAACTTCCTGACTGTTAGAGCAGTACGACAATGGAATCAGTTGCCTGGGGAGGTTGTGGGCTCTCCCATATTAGAGGCCTTCAAGAGGCAGCTGGACAACCATCTGTCAGGGATGCTTTTGGGTGGATTCCTGCCTTGAGCAGAGGGTTGGACTCGATGGCCTTGTAGGCCCCTTCCAACTCTGCTATTCTATGATTCTATGGTCTGAGCCGGCAGGGCTCCACTTCGTTCTCCCCTAAAAGAGAAAGGTACTAGCCTGCTGCTGTTGTTCACAGGCAGAAAAGAATCAAGTAATAAGGGAGAAATACCCCTCTTTTAGGCAGAGGCGCCCCACCTGACCCCAGTTTAAATCCTGAGAACAGAACAGACGGGAAACTTCGTGCATTATGCTTTTACAGGTCGGACACAAACCGTTTCACATGTACATGTAAATATGAGCTGTGTGCGTAACACCCTGCGTATTTGCGCAGATTCCAGAAGGGTACACGTGTGAGTCTGCTGCGGGAAGAGGTTGCTGCGCCTTTAAGACTAAGTGATAAACAAATGCTTCTGTAGCAAGTGGTTATTCTTCGGTGCCGCACCGCAAATACTCTTTGATGCACCAGGGAAGTGGGAAACTTGCTACCTGCAGCTTACTATCAACAAGCCACAACCAGCAGAATCAAAGCAAATTCAGTGTTCGTTAAACAGAAATCGCTCTTTTGAGTAGACATGAGTTTAAAATTGAAAATGTTGAAGAAAAACAGCCAACGTTGCAAGAGGTGCTAGTTCTTTTCTTTCCTTTAATATCAAGCACCTTTGATTTGCAATACACTCTAGAACCTTCATTCTATTATAGACCTCACAGCAATCACCCAGCTGAGATAAGTCACTCTTAGCCCCATTTCCCAGAGGGATTTGAACCCACGTCTTCTCTCCGCTGGAGAGCACCTGCTTCACATGCAGAAGGCTCCTGGTACATTCCTTTACATCTCTTCTTAAAAGGCTCAGGGAGCAGCTGGTGGGAAAAGATATAAGTTCATTTCATAGAATCGTAGAATAGTAGAGTTGGAAGAGGCCTATAAGGCCATCGAGTCCAACCTCCTGCTCAATGCAGGAATCCACCCTAAAGCATCCCTGACAGATGGTTGTCCAGCTGCCTCTTGAAGGCCTCTAGGGTGGGAGAGCCCACAACCTCCCTAGGTAACTGGTTCCATTGTCATACTGCTCTAACAGTCAGGAAGTTTTTCCTGATGTCAAGCTGGATTCTGGCTTCCTATAACTTGAGCCCGTTATTCCGTGTCCTGCATTCTGGGAGGATCGAGAAGAGATCCTGGCCCTCCTCTGTGTGACAACCTTTCAAGTATTTGAAGAGTGCTATCATGCCTCCCCTCAATCTTCTCTTCTCCAAGCTAAACATGCCCAGTTCTTTCAGTCTCTCCTCATAGGGCTTTGCTTCCAGACCCCTGATCATCCTCATTTATTTAAAATATTTCTAGGGTGCTTTTCAGGGCAGAAGCCCTAGGAAGGCAGCTTACAGCTATAAAATAGACCTATACAGTACTAAACCAACAAAATAATTCATTAAAAAAAAAGCAGATCAGCAATAAAGCATCTGGCCTAGAGAGTACGAAAAACTTAAAACACAACTGCAGCTACAAATCAGAATAGTCCATTGAAATGTCAACAGGGGAAGACCAGAGCAAAGAGGTAGGCCTTCAGAAGCTTCCTAAAAGGATGCAGTGAAGGAGCCCCTCAGACCCACCCACCCCACCCACGCCATGGCAACTTACCCCAAAAGTGTGGGGTCTCTGAGTCCCCTAACTCACATTGCACCTGAGTCCCTGGGGAGTCACAATATATTGTGTAAAATTCATTTAATTTAAACTACACCCATTATTGAAAATGGATCATTACAGCCTGAAAACTAAAACAGCTAGGGAGACCATTAAGTCAAAGCATTTCTGGAATAATCAACTGCATTGCCAGAGATAAATTTTGCCCGGATTCGTGATCCTCCCAGAGTGCAGGACACGGAATAACAGGCTCAAGTTAAAGGAAGCCAGATTCCGGCTGGACATCAGGAAAAACTTCCTGACTGTTAGAGCAGTGCGACGGTGGAATCAGCTACCTAGGGAGGTTGTGGGCTCTCCCACACTAGAGGCCTTCAAGAGGCAGCTGGACAACCCTCTGTCAGGGATGCTTTAGGGTGGATTCCTGCATTGAGCAGGGGGTTAGACTTGATGGCCTTGTAGGCCCCTTCCAACTCTACTATTCTATGATTCTATGCTGCCAAAGCAAAAAGAGAGACCTTATAAGTTAGAGTAGATCATGCTAGGCAAATCATCTGTCCTGGTTCCTGGACAAGCCACATTCATCCAAAAGGAAAGATGCCATCCATCCAAAAAGTATAACCTCATCAAGGCTGGAATCACACACATAATCACTCTCACTCTCTCTCTCTCTCACACACACACACACACAGAGAGTGTACGAGCCCAATGGGAACACTCATAGAAACCAGATGTGCACCACAAAGCCTTCCCAGAAAATGACACTCAACAGCGAAGGATGAAATTGCTCTCGCCACTCCATTCCTGACATAACGTTGGCCTCCATTTCACCCTTGGCAACTAGCCCAGTTGGTACTGTCTTGTTCCCACCACAGCTCCCCTTATTACAGCTCTAATCCCATATTCCCAAGGAAGGAAATCGTATCCCGTTTCAGCCCCCAACCCTGCTATTTGTCTCTCCCTGGCCCACCACCACCGGGAATTCTTCAAGGCTATTTGGCTGCGTGAGCCTCATCCGTCCCCAGCGGCTGGCGGTTCAATTCTCAGCCTCTTTCAGCTATCGCCACAGGGGCGAAGCCAATGCAAAACAATGTGAAACAATTATTGTTCACTTATCCGAGCCCCCAGATTGGAAGAAACCAGCCTGAACTCAACGAAATGAAACAAGCGTTTGCAAACCAGCACTACTAATGGCAAACTCCAAGCTGGCCGTGAGATTGGGACAAGACAGTGGCATTTGCTGAGATCTCTCTCTCCCTCTCCCTCTCCCTCTCCCTCTCCCTCTCCCTCTCCCTCTCCCTCTCCCTCTCCCTCCCTCCCTCTCTCTCTCTCTCTCTCTCACACACACACACACACACACACACACACCACTGATTTCCCAGAATCCTCATGGCTCACGCTCAAAGACATGAACTCTGGAGACTGTTGGGAAATGGGGATGAAAGACCACCAAGTCCCCAAGGCAAAACGTTTGTCCCAAAGAATTTCAGCTCCTTTGAGATGTGTTTATTTGTTTGGAAAACCCACTGAAATGAAATTGAAGTTGAGATGTCTTTAAAGCTCATAACAGGGCCACAAGGAAGGCTTGCTTGTGGACACCCATTGTTTTCCAAGACGGGGAAAACAGCAGCTTCGAGGAGTGATTTACATTGAGAAAGTGATTCAAGGAGAAGAAGGTGAAACCACCTAGCCACTCCATGTGACACGGTCCCAACAACAGCCACCCTCAACCTGTCAGACTATATGTCCCATTATCCCCAGCCAGCTGTGGCGCCGATGTCAGTTGGGTGATGAATCCACTCCAGGTTTCATTGAGAACTCTAAAGGAGTTGCCCTTTTTTCTGCACTTTTTCCATCTCTACAATATCCCTTTTAGGTGTGGTGACCAGAACTGTACACAGTATTCTAAGTGTGGCTGCACCATAGATTTGTATAAAGTCAATATGATACCGGCAGCTTTAGTCTCAATTCCTTTTCTAATAATGCCTAACATGGAGTTTGCCTTCTTTACAGCGGCCGCACACTGGGCGGACATTTTCATCGAGCTGTCCACCACAACCCCAAGATCTCTTTCATCTTCGGTCGCCACTAGCTCAGATCCCATCAGGTTATACTTGGAAGTTGGGTTTTTTTGCCCCAACGTGCATCACCTTACACTTGCTTCCATTGAACCGCATCTGCCATTTGGACGCCCACCCTCCCAGCTTGGAGAGATCCCTTTGGAGCTCTTCACAATCCCTTCGTGTTTTAACAACCTTAAATAATTTTGTGTCGTCGGCAAACTTGGCCACTTCACCGCTTCACCTAATTCCGGATCATTTATGCACGAGTGGAAAAGAACTGGTCCCAATACCGATCCCTGTGGGACCCCCACTATTTACTTCCCTCCATCGGGAGAATTGACCATCTATTCCTACGCTCTGCTTTTTGTCCTTCTTCATCACCCAGGGTGTTTGAGCAGCTCGTGGCAAAGCTGCAAGTTTGGTCTCTGAGCAGAACATCTTGTGACATTCCGTAGCAGCATCTCCAAGCCAGATTCACTGGGCCCTTGAGGAGAGGTCAGGACACATCCAAATTTATAACAAATCACCCGTCCCATTGCCTGAAGCCCAGGAGACACCAATCACTGGTCACAATGCGTGGACGGATTCCCTTCCCCAGCCAAATGGGATCCCTTCCCAACTCTTTTCAGCTAGCAGGCCAGGCGCAACGCCGCAGAACAGCCCCTCCCGGGATACCACCCAACCCCCTCCGCTTGCCGAAGCCCTTGAGTCATTCCCAAAGAATGCCCAACTGGTTTCCAGGGCCTGATAGAGCGAAGGGTGTGGGCTGCAGCTGAGATATGGAGGCATGTGGAGGAGGAGATAAAGGGGGGAGAATCTCTTTCCACCCAGCGGGGACTATTCGGAGAAAATCCTAGTCCTGCTGAAAGCTTTGATGTCTTTGCCTATGAAAGGGCCTTCAACGTCCTTGTTGGAGCTTTGTTTCAATCCGGCGGGCTGTGTGCCAGCGCCCATCTGGGAAGGAGTGTTCGACAGTAGCCCTGTTTAAGGTGTGGCGCAGAGCTAGCTGGCTGGGACCGAGTAAGGCTACCGAAGCAGCGTGCAACAGCTGTGGTCCCATTAGCAAAGTAGCTAGCCTGCCTGTTCAACATCCCCCATCCTCCCTCTCTGCCACTGATGCCCTCCCCAGAACGCTTAGAGCAAGGGAGGGCAACCCTTCCTCTGCTGGGGCCCAAACGTTGGCGGTGTGCAAGGCCAAAGGTAACGGTGGATGGGTCACCCCTTTTCTCTTTCTGCCACCCCACTTTTCTCTCTCTCTCTCTCTTCTTTCTCACACAACAGGAAGTCAGGAAGGGACAAATTGCTCTTTCCAGAGGTCTGAATTGATCACATGCAGAGGGCGTTTGAAATTAGGCAGAGGGTTGCATGATATGTTTATCTTATGTGAACCGCCCAGAGAGCTTCGGCTATGGGGCGGTATACAAATGCAATGAATAAATAAATTAAATTAAATATTGGGCCAAGAGCCATATGCAGCCATACGATCTCAGGGTGTCTGCCCCAGACTTGCAGCATGGAGTTCTCTACCCAACTCTCTCTCTCTTTCCACATCCCTTGCTTAATCCTAGAGCTTCATTCCCCCTCAAAGTCTTCTAAGCCAGTGTGGTGTAGTTGCTAAAGTGTTGGACTGGGAGTTGGGAAATCCGGGTTCTGTTCTCCACTCAGCCTACCTCACAGAGTAGTTGTTATTTGTGAGGATAGAAATGGAGAGAAAGAGGATTATGTACACCACCTTGGGTTCCTTGGCCGAAAAAAGGTGGGATATCAATTTAATAATTAAATAAAACGTAGTAATAAATAAGTACACCTAACTGTATTTGTTCATTTCCCTTTGCCTGTGCTCTCCCTATTGTCAAACTTTAGATTGTAAGCTCCTTGGGGCAGAGAACAAAGTTTTTCCTTACACTGTAACACGCGAAGTACAATGTACATGTTAATGATATCAAACAGACATAGATACTAGAGTTACCAGGCAGATATCTGGCACACAGCCTGGATTCCCCTGGCACACTCTTATTCTGCCAACCTCTGCAACCACTGAAGCTCATCTTGAACATACAGATTATGGAAGCCGTCATGGCTGAAATCCATGACTTCCCAGGTCAAGTGTTAAGCTGGTCATGAAGTGGTTTAATCCCTCAGCCATAGAAAACCCCAACCCTCAAGTCCATTTGCCATCATTTTTCCATTCTCAAATGTCAACTATTGACTCTGGAGTGCCTCCGTCATGTGACCACATGGATTGAGACCCAACAACATGCCCAAGAGCACATAGAATCATAGAATAGCAGAGTTGGAAGGGGCCTACAAGGCCATCGAGTCCAACCCCCTGCTCAATGCAGGAATCCACCCGAAAGCATCCCTGACAGAGGGTTGTCCAGCTGCCTCTTGAATGTGGGAGTGTGGGAGAGCCCACAACCTCCCTAGATTACTGGTTCCATTGTCGTACTGCTCTAACAGTCAGGAAGTTTTTCCTGATGTCCAGCTGGAATCTGGCTTCCTTTAACTTGAGCCCGTTATTCCGTGTCCTGCACTCTGGGAGGATCGAGAAGTGATCCTGGCCCTCCTCTGTGTGACAACCTTTTAAGTATTTGAAGAGTGCTATCATGTCTCCCCTCAATCTTGTGTCCATATGGTCTTTATAAGTCCATCAGTTTGATACCGCCTTAACTGCAGCCACTGCACCCGTAGAATCCCATGGGAACAGCAGCTTGATGGAAGTGCTGAGAATAGTTTCAGATCCCCCACTGCCCTCTCTCCCCATGCGAATAAAGTTCCTAGGCCTCCCTAGGGAGAAAGAAGGAATTGCTATTAAACTGATTTAAGTACACTTTTCCCTAGGGCTGTGCTCCGCTCTGATTTGGATCGCAAATCCGGAGCAGAGCGACCCGATCCGCCTCCGCCAAAGGCGGATCCGAATCAGGTCGGGGTTGCTGCGGATCGAGGCGAAGCAGTTCGCCTCCATCTGGAGCTCCAGACGCAGGTAAGGGGGGAGGGGGGCTCACCTAGCAGCGGTGGCACAGTCCGTGCGGCGACAGAGCCAGGTAAGGGGGCAGGAGGGAGGGGGGCTTACCTGTGTCTGTTGTGGTCTGTCGCAGGCTTCAACTGAGCCTTGGCTATTGCGTAGTATAAAAACTTAATAAATAAATAAAGATTTAAAAACATCAGAAGGCAAAGCGGCTGGGCCTTGAAGTTGCCCAGCTGCAGCATCTGGACAAGAGACTGAGAGGAAGGCACACAGTGTCACCTGGCCTTCGACATTATGGTGAGAGGTACTGTATTTCTATTTACGTTATAGTACGTATTTTTACGTTGGGATCTACACATCTAAATGAGCATATGCAGGTTTTATGCAAATAGAGGTCCTCTTTTGCCCTCTCTTTTGGTGGTGCGTGTCTTCTTTTGGGGGAGCAACCCTAGGCATCCGCTGCAGAATGGCCGATGCATGGATATGCTTTGAATTCACTTGGCAACAGAGTCCTTACACGGGGGGATGTGGTTCCATCCAGCAGCTCAGGTCTTCTATATAATCTCACCTTCTCATCTTAACAGTAGCGCTAGTAGGAAACAAAATACTTTTTTTTCTGGTGAAAAGCCAAGGAGGAAATGCAAATAGGGCAATTCCCCTTTCTGTGCACCCCTCTCTCAATCTCCCTGTATGGGCTGTGAGTGAGAGAGCAAAAGATAGGGGGATGGGCAGGGTGGATTTGATTTAAATCACGATTTAAATCACTACTCAGAAAGACTCGATTTAATCATGTGACTTCCCCCCCCCCAAAAAAAGTGCACTCTTCCTCGCTATATTCAGAGTTACCAAAGACTCCTTCTTGCTGGTATAATCGTAATATTTGCAACCAGATGAAGGTTTCATTTTTAGAATAGCAACTTTTCAGATTAGTTTTACAGTTATATAAAAAAACTGTTTTGGTTATACTATTAGAAACACATCATAGATAGATAATTATGACATTATTGCGAGGTGAACTATCTCCAGTTTAATAGGTTAATCATTCATATTTGGACAACTTTTCTGCTGTACTTTATTGGAAGGAGAAAAATAATCTTACAGAAACCTCTGGAAGAGCATGAGATTGTGAATGGATTAATGGAATTCATTTACCAAAAACTTTAAACAGCCTCATGCTACATAATTAAAAACTAATCCTTATTTCATGATGAATAACCTTTGGACTATAATGTATCTTAAATAGAAAACTATCTTTTTCCTCAAAAAACATTTTATTAAAAAATATCCAATTTAAATAAAAAAAATTGATTTAAATAAAAAATCCAATTTAAATTTAAAAAAATCCAATTTAAATAAAAAAATCTGATTTAAATTAAAAAAACCAATTTAAATCCAAAAAATCCAATTTAAACTAAAAAATCTGATTTAAATTAAAAAAAATCTGATTTAAATAAAAAAATCCAATTTAAATTAAAAAAATCCAATTTAAATAAAAAATTCTGATTTAAATAAAAATATATGATTTAAATCCAAAAAAATCCAATTTAAATCCAAAAAATCCAATTTAAATAAAAATATATGATTTAAATCCAAAAAATCCAATTTAAATCCAGAAAATCCGATTTAAATCCAAAAAATCTGATTTAAATAAAAAAAATCTGATTTAAATAAAAAAAATCTGATTTAAATAAACAAAAATCCGATTTAAATTTTTAAAAATCCATTTTTATTATTATTATTTTTAAAAAATCACTGATTTTTATCCACCCTGGGGGGGGGTGTCTGTTTTGGGGGACCCTGTGCTGAAGTGTGTGGTGTGGGGGTCCTAACCTGGGCCTTGCTACACTGCAGGCCCCAACTGCCACTAGGCCTCGCCAGGATGCTTATTGCCATGGAAACGTACAGCTGCATCTGACCTCTTACTGTAATTGCCAGGCCTGGATCTTGGAGCCTGAGTGACTCAGAGCCTGCTAATGCCGTTTGAGCACTGGGTTATTATGGCTCCACGTCGACTTCCTCACAGGGCCGGGCAAGAGGGAGGAAGCCAGGGAGCAGGAGGCCTGCAGGGACAAAGATTCCTCCTAGCATCCGGCGGAGAAATCAGGCTGGTTTAGGCCTGACCTCGCTCCCACTGATCCCCAGTTTGGCTCCAGGGCATTGCCAATTCAGAGCACCCTCCTCCAGCCTGGCACCTGCTGGATGTGTTGGAATGCAACTCCCATCATCCCCAGATGCAGTCTTTGGACGGCTGCATCTGGGCTGGGGAAAGCTGAATTGAGAGTGTCTAATTTTATCGGCGGGGTCTCCGTAGCTGTGAGGATACTTGGGCTGGGTTGTTACGAAAGAACATCTCCAGGGGAGGCAGGCCAGACCTAGGCAGGCAGCCCACCCCACACCTCGCTCTACGGAAATCCAGAGCAAGGGGGTTCCCAGCAGGACGCATGGTTCCTGGAAAGGATCCGTCCCTCCTTCTTTGTAATTCCCCTGGGGTTTGCAGCACGCCTTCTGCCAACGCAGGAGGAAGACGAAAAGCCTCATGACCGCCTTAAAATCGCACCCCTCTCTGTTGCCTTCCTAAAAAATGCTCGGCCCTGGGACACGAGGGGCAAGTAAAAATAAACCCAGGAGCTGCACTGCCTTCCCCTCTCACAGCCACTCCTGGCCTATATATAGAATCAGAAACAGACCGCCTGCCTCCTGTTCTCACATGTTTGCTCACTCTCAGTTATTTCTGAAATTCAGAGTAAACAGAGCAAGAAACCCCAACTGAATGTGTTGCTTTTGTCTCTCGGTGTTACTTACACACACACACACACACCACGTTTGCTCAGAGACTCAAACTATCCCCTGCCCAAAAATAAAATAAAATTAAGGGGTGGGAAAATAGACTCAGCAAAGATGGTGGTAACGTAGGTGTAGGGCGACCATATGAAAAAGAGGACAGGGTTCCTGTATCTTTAGCAGTATAGAAAGGGGAATTTCAGCAGGTGTCATTAGTCTGCATGCAGCACCTGGTGAAATTCCCTCTTCATCACAACAGTTAAAGTTGCAGGGGCCCTGCCCTCTTTTGTATCTGGTCATGCTAGGCAGGACTCCTGCAGCTTTCACTGTTATGAAGAGGGAATTTCACCAGGTGCTGCATGAGTACAAATGACACCAGCTGAAATTCCCTTTGCTATACAACTGTTAAAGATACAGGAGCCCTGTCCTCTTTTCCATATGGTCACCCTGTGTAGATGGGATTCAAAAGGGATTGGCCAAATTCATGGAGAAGGAGGGTGCTATTGCACCGGTGTCTTGCTTGTGGGTTCCCAGTCTATCTATTTATTTATTACATTTTTATACCATCCAATAGCCGAAGCTCTCTGAGCAGTTCACAAGAATTAAAACCATGAAAAGCAAAATAAAACAACCAACAGTCTAAAAACACAAATACAAAATACAATATGAAAAGCACAACCAGGATAAAACCACGCAGCAGGAATTGATATAGATTAAAATACGGAATTAAAACAGCAAAGTTTAAAATTAGGTGTTGAAATACGGAGAAAATAAAAAGGTCTTCAGCTGGCGATGGAAGGAATACAGTCTAGGCGCCAGGCGAACCTCTCTGGGGACCTCGTTTCACAACCAGGGTGCCACAGCAGAGAAGGCCCTCCTCCTAGTAGCCACCTACCTCACTTCCTTTGGCAGGGGCTCACAGAGAAGGGCCCCTGTGGATGATCTTAAGGTCCAGGCAGGTACATATGGGAGGAGGCGTTCCTTCTAATAACCTGGCCCCAAACCGTTTAGGGCTTTGAATGTTAATACCAGTTAACAGCTGGTTGGCTACTGTGTGAACAGAATGCTGGGCTAGATGGACCCTTGGTCTGATCCAGCAGGGCTCTTCTTATGTTCTTTAGATTTATCAGCAGCTGTTAGCCATGGTAGTTAAACAAAGCCTCACCATTCAGTGGCAATCTATCTCTGACGAGCAGATGGCCAACAGGTGGCCCCTGCTGCCCAAGTCCCTGCGTAACTGGAGACACCCAAGACCCTGCCCTCCTGCAGTGCAGCCTGTTTCCATTCACGGTGCAAATATGACAGTGAGCACAAGCAACGAAGACACCCATGGCCTTTCTTCTTTTTCCAAGTGTGCATCCTCCTTTATTGATTCACTCCTGTGGAGAAAATCCAGGCGTGCACATGGGGAGATTCATGGCGCTGGGGCCTGCTCTCAGCCCTGGGGACCCCCACCCCCCAAGTCAAGACTCAAAGCTGCTCCAGTCTGTAAGCCGGTGAGGCTAAGAAACAGGGGCTGGCCCAGTCAACTTCACGGCTGATCAGGACCCAAATCAGCCCTCTGTCCATTGCAACACCTGGGCGCTTCAAAGCTGCCCCTCCATCCTTTCCCCAGAGTTGGCCCAGCCCTCACAGGCAGGCAGCCTTCCTGAGCGCCAGCAGAGTGCATCTGTCTGCACCCACAACAGCCCTCACAAATGCAAGCCCTCTCTTTACACACCATCAGTGCGGTGGGCATTTGGCTAACATAGCTGTGCAGTACAGCCCCAAAGTCCCCACATTCCGTAGCTGGCAGCTCCAGTTCGTGAGAGAAGGCAGCAAGCGAAGGGCCCTGGACAGCTGCTGCCAGTCAGAGCAGGCAATAATGGGCTACACGGAGCCTGATCGGCTGCAAGCCAGCTTCCGACATTGTTGTGCAATAAACAAAGCTATTTCTCAGCATCCTCCTTTCTAGCGCTGCGTCTTCTGCTTCTTTGTCGCCTGCCAAACGCTCAACTGTTTCTAAAACCACGCTGGGAGATTCATTTACGTGTCTAATTGTTTGGGACCTTCTCCCCCTTCTCGAGAGCGTGGTTCTACTTTATTGCTCTCCGCCTTTGTCTAAATTAGGCTGTGGAAGCCCATGCGGCAGGGCCGGTCTTGTTACGCCTTTTGTGCAAGTGCTGAATGTTTTTGGCGTCAGACACGCCGTCCTAATTGGGGCCGTTGTTAGCGTCTTAAAGGGTGCAAAATCTCTGCCGTCCTGCAGCCGCGAAGCAGCTGCCTCCGGAGGCATCACAGCCCGTGGCCTTAGGCAAATCCCAAACAAACAAAAGGAGCTATTAAAATAGGAGGAGATAAGGCCAGTCACAGACAGCCGAAATCCAATCTGGCTAAAACAGCACTGGAGAGCAAAGGGTGCCAGCTGTCCGGCTCTGGAGCTGTTCCCATTTCCAAGCACAACTCAGCTCTCCTTTCCCTTCTGCGCTGCGGCGGATCCAGCTACACCAATTCCTGTCACCGCACTTTAAAAAATCATATTGTAGAGTTGGGGGAAAGTGCGGAAAAGAGCAACTAAAATGCTCAAAGGGCTGGATCATCTCCCCTATGAAGAAAGGTTACAACGTCTGGGACTGTTTAGCTTACAAAAGAGGTCAGGGAAGATACGATAGAGGTGTACAAAATTATGCACGGTGTGGAAAATGTGGATAGGGAGACATTTTTCTCCCACTCTCAGTCATAATATTAGAACCCAATGGGGTCATCCCATGAAGCTGACTGATCAACAGAAGGACTTCTCCCCACAGTGCAAACTATGGAATTCACTGCCGCAAGATGTAGAGACGGCCGCCATTTTGGATGTCTTTGAAAGGAGGTTGGGCCAATTCATGGAGGAAAAGAAGGCTATCAATGGCTACTAGTCCTGATGGACGAGTATCAGAGGCAGTAAGCCTATGTACACCAGTTGCTGGGGAACATGGGTGGGAGGGTGCTGTTGCGCTGTGTCCTGGTTGTGGGTTCCTGGCCACTTTGTGTAGAGACTGCTGGGCTAGGTGGGCCTTTCGTTCAATCCAGCAAGGCTCTACCTGACCAATGGTTGTTTAGTGCAGTGGTTTGCAAAGGGCGGAGTATTTGTTGCAGGCAGCAAAAGAAAGGGGCTCTCCCCGCCCCCGCCCCCCCCCCCAAACCAAGCTCTTGCTGTTTTCAAGACTAAATAGCTCTTTTCTGATCTTCCTCTCAGGGCAAATGAGAGGAAGATCAGGGCGGGGCAGCCCCTTTCTTTTGCTACCTCCAGACGTCTAACTATCCACACCGGTTGGGAGGTAAAGTTTTCCACCACAATGCCACACACCCCAATGTCATGTGCATTCATGTCTTCTGAGAGGAATATCTGAAGAGGGCTGAGGAGTAGAGCAAAAGAAACGTATTGGGCTTCTTTGTTTTGTTAAGAGATTACAGTCACTCTCTCTCTCTCTCTCTCTAAAAAAGAAAGGAAGGGAAGGGAAGGGAAGGGAAGGGAAGGAAGGAAGGAAGGAAGGAAGGAAGGAAGGAAGGAAGGAAGGAAGGAAGGAAGGCTTTTCTCCAGTATTTAAGCCCCTTTTCAAATATTCCTTCTACCATCTATGGACAAATACCTTTTTCTTTGCTTCAAAAACCTGTAAAATGTTTTGAACCGAGGTGATACTAGACCAACATGAACAAGACAGACAAAGACTCGCAATTTAAGATGCAACTTGAGGCGCATCTTAAATGTTTAGACTAGGGCTGTGCTCCACTTCGCTTTGGAGCGTAGAAGCAATAGCGAGGCGGCCTGATTCGCCTCCTACAAAGGCGGAGACAAAGCGGGTCAGGGGGGCTGCGGATCGAGGCGAAGAGGATCGAGACCAAGCGGATCCTTTGCCTCAATCTGGAGCTCTGAAAAAAAGGTAAGTGGGGGCTTACCTGGCGCTGCCGCAGTCTGTGTGGCGACAGCGGCAGAGCCAGGTAAGGGGGCAGAGGGGAGGGGGGCTTACCTGCCTCTGTCGCGGTCCAGTGGCGGCTTCAACTGAGGCTGAGGCTCACACCGGAAGACCAGTCCGCAACTGCGGCCTGCCCTTCCGCTTTGAGCCTCGGCCTCAGGTGAAGCCGTTGCCGAAATGTGATGGATGCAGGTAAGGGGGGAGGAGGGAGGGGGGCCTTACCTGGTGGCGGCGGTGCCACCGCAGTCCATGTGGCAACGGCGACGGAGCCAGGTAAGGGGGCAGGTGGGAAAGGTCTTACCGGAGTCCGTCGCGTTCCGGCAGTGGCTTCAACTGAGCCTGAGGACACAAACTGGAAGACCAGTGTTCCTGTCTGAGTCCTCGGGCTCAGTTGAAGCAGCCGCCGGGCCGCGATGGACGCAGGTAAGGGAGGAGGAGGAAGGAGGGCTTTACCTGGCACCGCCACTGCGGAGCTCCGATTCAGATCCAGAGCTCCGCAGCAGAGTGGACCATAGGCGGATCGACGCGGGGCGGAGCACGTCCGATCTGCAATTTGTGGATCGGGTGCGGAGTGGGGGGTCCGTGCACAGCCCTAGTTTAGACAGAAAAAAAGCAGCGCTCTCTGGGAAATGCTTGAAGTTGTAGGACTTTCTTTCTGTCTAAACATGCATAATATTTGCACCCTTAAGGTTCTAAATCAGGCATTCCTCAGATTACAATACCTGCTCAACGCAGTGAAAAACAGAATGACAAGGCCAAGAATAAACTACTTCAGGATAGAGCCAGAAGAGAAAGCAACAGAATACAAGCATCAACAGATCTCACAGCAGATACAGGAACCAGAGCCTACAGCAGGTCCAAATGCCAATCCTGCCCCCACATCTACTCTGGCGACGCTATCACAGGACCTCATCCTGCCATCCACAACATCAAGGGTTCAGTCGGACCCCTCCAATATGATACACGCCATTGTTTGCCAGCAATGCCCTACGCGTAAACTGCCCAGAGAGCGTTGGCTATGGGGTGGTGTACAAATGTAATAACTAATATAATAATAGGACAAACAGGCCAGACTCTATGAGCAAATGGGCACAAATCAGGAACGGCAATGTTCAGAAATCCGTGGGAGGGACTTTCAACCTCCCAGAACACTCTCTCAATGACCGGAAGGTGGCCATTCTTGAACAAAGGAATTTCAAAGGAATTTCAAGGTGAAATTGAGATTCAACTCTGTTTCCTGCGGTTTGAACAAGGGCACAGGTTTGTGTGTGGGGGTGTTTTGATCACACTACATAGGTTAATCTGTTAACCGTTACAACGATATCTGTGTTATCACCCACCCATAAACAGCAACAGTTAAGGTAATTATTATGTACCTTTTTACATTTCAATTCCCTCTGACCACATGGTTTACATTTCTCTCTCCAGATCCCACCGCATATTTACAAATCCGCCCATTTCCACTCAACACTTCATGCATTCTGATCTAGCGGACGGCGTCTGCGATAGCTTCTTCCAGAATATATTTGCTAGTGTTTCAGGTGCCACAAAAGACTCTTGGTGGTTTTTTTAAAAAACACACACACAAGGGCCCCTCTTCGGCCAGATTTAAGCATAACCACATTTCCCACTTTGCCCAACATTTATTCAACCCTATGTCCCATTCTCCCCACGATTTTGAGTGGGAAAGGGCTGGTGGAGGGTAGAGAGGGTGGAAGAGAATCAATTGAGTAAGTTAAATGTAAGTTTAACTCCTGCCAGCAACTTAGGGCTAGCAAGTGTCAGGGTCTGAGTGGACATTTCTGAGTGGAAATTTCTGGATCTCCAAAAGGCAGCCTTCTCTAGAACCCGGCGTCCTCCAGATGCATTGGATCGCAATTCCCATCATTCCCAGCCAGCATAATCCAACACATCTGGAAGGTACCAGGTTGGGGAAGGCAATCTTAGAACAAGGGGTCAGAATCAAGAACTATGGGTGAAATTCTATGCCTGTTTAGACAGAGGACCTTTTCTCTGACGAAACATGCATAGGATCGCACCTATTTTCTATTTGACTTGGGAGCTTTTGCTATTTTCTCTGCCCCTAAGCACTTCCCCAAACCCCCCAGGAATCATCCCCACTAGGCTCCACCCCTATTCTCACCAGGCTCCACCCCTGCACCTTAGGTCTGGGCCTCCAGCCTTAAGCAATCATTGGTTTTTGAGATCCACCCACAAAAGCCCTAAGAGATATTAAGTGTCCTTAGCTGGAACTGGAAAGAACTTTTGCCTCTTCAAAGTCCCAAGTGAAGACCTTATCCACTTCCATTTAGATGGGGGGGGGAGAGAAATGGGGAATTGTCAGGAATGTAAAGAAAGAAAGACAAGACATGAACAGGCATCAGTTTGCAAGAGTCGCCCACCTTTTCCGCCACGCTGACAGCTCGCCTGCTTCGCCCTCCCGAAATCCAGTGAGGAGTGACAAACTCTCCGTGCCGTGAAAGCCCTGCAAGCAGAAATGGCCATTAAGAACGTAGGAACGTAAGAAGAGCCCTGCTGGATCCAACTAAGGGTCTATCTAGGCCAGCATTTTGTTCAAACAAAGGCCAACCATTTGACCACCAGAAACACAGCAGCGGGACACCATGGAATCGTAGAACAGCAGAGTTGGAAGGGGTCTACAAGGCCATCGAGTCCAACTCCCTGCTCAAGGCAGGAATCCACCCTAAAGCATCCCTGACAGATGCTTGTCCAGCTGCCTCTTGAAGGCCTCTAGTGTGGGAGAGCCCACAACCTCCCTAGGGAACTGATTCCATTGTCGTACTGCTCTAACAGTCAGGAAGTTTTTCCTGATGTCCAGCTGGAATCTGGCTTCCTTTAACTTGAGCCCGTTATTCCGTGTCCTGCACTCTGGGAGGATTGAGAAGAGATCCTGGCCCTCCCCTGTGTGACAACCTTTTAAGTATTTGAAGAGTGCTCTCATGTCTCCCCTCAATCTTCTCTTCTCCAGCCCAGTTCTTTCAGTCTCTCTTCATAGGGCTTTGTTTCCAGACCCCTGATCATCCTGGTTTTTCCTCCTCTGAACACGCTCCAGCTTGTCTGCGTCCTTCTTGAATTGTGGAGCCCAGAACTGGACGCAATACTCTAGATGAGGCCTAACCAGGGCTGAATAGAGAGGAACTAGTACCTCATGTGATTTGGAAGCTATACTTCTATTAATGCAGCCCAAAATAGCATTTGCCTTTCTTGCAGCCATATCGCACTGTTGGCTCATATTCAGCTTGTGATCTACAACAATTCCAAGATCCTTCTCATTTGTAGTATTGCTAAGCCAAGTATCCTCCATCTTGTAACTGTGCCTTTGGTTTCTATTTCCTAAATGTAGAACTTGACATTTATCCCTATTAAATTTCATCCTGTTGTTTTCAGCCCTGCACTCCAGCCTATCAAGATCACTTTGAAGTTTGTTTCTGTCTTCCAGGGTATTAGCTATCCCACCCAATTTTGTGTCATTTGCAAATCTGGTAAGCGTTCCCTGCACCTCCTCGTCCAAACCAGTACGACAGCACCCTCCCACCCATGTTCCCCAGAAACTGGTGTACATAGTCTTAATGCTTCTGATACTGGAGGTAGCACGTAACCATCAGGATTAGTAGCCATTGATAGGAAATTAGGCAACACCCTTTTAAAGCCATCCAAATCGGTGGTCATCACATCTTGTGGTAGTGAGTTCCATAGTTTAACCATGGGCTGTGTGAAGAAGTCCTTCCTTTTATCTGTCCTGGATCTCCCACCAATCAGCTTCATGGGAGGGCCCCGTTGGGTTCTCGTTCGAAGGAAAGAGAACCAAAAGTAACTGGGGGAAGGGAATCAAGAACTGAAATTCTGCTTTTTAGAAACCAACCAACCCACTCTTCTCCTTTGTGTTTTTTCCTCCCTGACACTTGCTGAATTTTGGCAGAAAAGCTAAAAACCTCAAGAAAAGCAGAGTTGGGGAGGGGAAGAGCAAGTGAAAAAAAATAAAAATATGTTTCTTAGAACCAAGAGAGGAAGGAGAAAGAGCTGGGCCTCCTGATGCGATGGCACCAACGGAAGCAGGTGGCACCAACGGAGCCCAGGACGTCCTGTTTCAACCATGGACTTGCAAAATTTGAAAAATAATTTGAGAACTTCAATTACTCAAGGGGTGATGCAGGAAATTAGGCCTTTTTGGACACTGGGTGGGCGCCCGCGTGTGTGTCATGGGAAAATTGGGATAGTGTCCACTACCCGTTCCTAATCTTCGTACATTCACCTGGTTGTCTATACGAGCTTTCTCCAATCTGGGACCTTCTAGATGTGTTGGACTGCAACTCCCATTATGGCCATGCTAGCTGGGAATGATGGGAGGGCAGACCAACCCATCTGGAGGGCACCAGGTTGGGGAAGGTTCCTCTGCCCGATGTACCTGCTTGCAGAGGCTGCCAAAACACCAGCCCTAGGCTACCAGGTGTTGTTAGGAGGCTCATGTATGGCTTTAGGAAAGGAGTGCCAGTGGCCACCACGAACCACAGAGGAAATGGGCGAGGGCCAACGAAAAACACACCTGCGCATCCATGTTCTGGAGCTAGTGCAGAATGCTGCAACTTAGCTGTTGTCTGGAGCTGCCCTTTTCCAGCATGTAACTCCTCTGCTGAGGGAACTGCACTAGCTGCCTATTCACTACCGGGCCCGGTTTAAGGTTCTTGTACTTGTGTACAAAGCCCTAAACAACTTGGGACCAGGACACCTGAGAGAGCGCCTTATCCCTTACCAACCTGCCCGATCACTGAGGTCATCCAAGGACCTGCTCCTGGTGGTTCCACATAGATCCTTCCTCCGATTGGAATCCACCAGGGGAAGAGCCTTCAGCGTGGTGGCCCCCCTCCTGTGGAATTCCCTGCCTCTGGAGGTCAGGCAGGCACCAACTTTTTATTCCTTCTGGCGCCTCCTGAAAACATTGTCGTTCCAGAAAGCCTTCCCTTAATGACCAGGCGTGGTTCATTTTGCACTTTGTTTCTTTTAAAAATGTACTTTTGATGTGGTTTTTATTCTGTTTTTATTTGATTTTGTCCACCACTCTTAAATTCTAAATAGGGACAGTATATAAATATTGTAAATAAATAAATAAATGTTCATTGAACAGTCGAAAAGGGCTATTGGGTGAGAAATTCACACCTAGGCTCAAAAATAGCAGTAAAGGATTCCCATCTGAACCGTTGCCAGTCAGTGGGGAACAGAACCACTCAACCGGGTTGGCTGCCCGGGCAGTACAGAATGTTCTAACCGCAGCCAAGTATTGCCGTACACAAGTGTAGGTGTGAATGCATGAGGCTATTCCCAGATCAACCCAACACATCTCGGAGGAGTAATTTCCATGCCATTTAAAAAGCAGGCAATAGCTACACAACGGCCACATGACCCACTGCGTTTACTCTTGAATTACCCATGGTCAACTGTGGAGGTTGATCACACTGGACTTGCTCTAAGCACTTCAATTTGTGTGTGTTTTAAATGAATTAAAGCATTTTTATTCCACCTGTTAGCCAAACAAACTTCCAGGACAACTTACAAAGTCCAGCTGTACGACCGTCCCTGCCCTGGAGCTTACAATCTAAAAAAAATGACACATGAGGAAAAGGGGGTGGGGAGGGAGAAGGAAAAAGCAAGCTCAGGCCCCAGTTCTAAAAGTTACAGTTCACATTGGGCCTTCTCGGACTTGCAATCTTGGGGTTGGAGTGAGATTGTCAAAGCAAACTGTACTGCAAGGTGCAGGGCTGTTTTCTTAAAATGAAGATCCCCAAAGAAGCCCTTGTAAGTCAGCATTGTCCATGTTGGGCAAAAATCATAGAGCTAAGAAAAGGTGTGTGTGTGAGACAGAGACAGAGAGAGAACAGCCCTTCTAGCCTCACCTTTATGGACCAGGAGGACAGGAAGTAAAGCACAGTCCCTCCATTCTCTATGACAACCACCAAGATTAGGGTGACCATATGGAAAGGAGGACATGGCTCCTGTATCTTTAACAGTTGTATTGAAAGGAGAAATTCCCTATTCATCACAATTGTTAAAGCTGTAGGAACTATACTAGAGTAACCAGATATAAATGAGGGCAGGGCTCCTGCAGCTTTTGCTCTTGTGATGAAGAGGGACTTTCACCAGGTGCTGCATGCATACAAATGACACCTGCTGAAATCCCAATCTTTCAATGCAACTGTTAAAGATACAGGCGCCCGGTCCTCCTTTGCATATAGTCACCCTAACACCAAGATGAGTAGCTGAAGTTGATTTATTCATTTAAGAAATCTATAACCCGCCCCACCCTCAATTAAACATTCCTTAGATAGCTTTAAAAGGCTATTTAGGAGGCGTGAATCTCAAAGGATCCAAGCTGCACAGACACAGATGTCAGCTGCTAGGCTGTCCTATATACCAGGCCGAATTCCCCCCAGGATTCATTTTATTTTGCAAGACCTATTAAAATTAACAAGATTTACAAAGGTTTGTAAAAGGGTTGGGGTTTTTTTTTTAAAAAAAAAAGATGGGGATGGAAAAGAAAGGAGAAGTTTAACACAGAGAGAGAGTGATTCATTCATCCTGAATGCTGGCTCTTACGGCTCAGCGTTGGCAATTTTGGCTTGACGCCATCGAAGATTCACCACCACTTTTATACTGGGCTCACTCCAAATCCTCCGGAAACTACTAGGCTCTGCCCTCAGAAACCGCTAAGCTCCACCTCTCCATTTCAGACTCCGCCCCCTGGGCCCTCTCCAGACAATCCTTGCATTTCAAATGTCAGCAGTTTCATAACTGCGTGGTGGGCCCATGGCTGACAAGTTTGCTTGGCATTCATACTGGGAGGTCTTACATGTGGACTGGAGAACGGAATCAACGGGGCTCTTTGCATTTTCTTCTATAGAACCTTTCCTAAGTGCTCCACCTTCGGTTTCAGTTCAAGCTCTCACCTATGACTTAATCAAGACTCTGAGGCCCAACACTGGCATTAATTTAAGTCTGTGCCTAGCAGCTGCACTTTTTAAATTCATTTTTGCTCTAGAGTAGGCATAGAATCATAGAATAGTAGAGTCGGAAGGGGCCTATAAGGCCATCGAGTCCAACCCCCTGCTCAATGCAGGAATCCACCCTAAAGCATCCCTGACAGATGGTTGTCCAGCTGCCTCTTGAAGGCCTCAAGTGTGAGAGAGCCCACAACCTCCCTAGGTCATTAGTTTCATTGTCGCACTGCTCTAACAGTCAGGAAGTTTTTCCTGATGTCCAGCCAGAATCTGACTTCCCTTAACTTGAGCCCGTTATTCCGTGTCCTGCACTCTGGGAGGATCGAGAAGAGATCCTGGCCCTCCTCTGTGTGACAACCTTTTAAGTCTTTGAAGAGTGCTATCATGTCTCCCCTCAATCTTCTCTTCTCCAGGCTAAACAGGCCCAGTTCTTTCAGTCTCTCTTCCTAGGGCTTTGTTTCCAGACCCCTGATCATCCTGGTTGCCCTCCTCTGAACACGCTCCAGTTTGTCTGAGTCCTTCTTGAATTGTGGAGCCCAAAACTGGACGCAATAGGGGCCGTGATCCAGACTGAGACCCTAACGTGGCGACTGCATGGGAGGGGGCCCTTTTAAGATCTGGATCAGGTCCCCTGCGCCTAATCTAGAGTAAACATGAAAAGAAGCCGTAGCTGTCAGGCACAGATTTAAAATAAGGTCTGTTTGGGCCCCGAGAGAGGGCTGTTTGTGGAACGTACTTGGGAATGTGTTTGGTGTCATTTCTTTTCTTTCAAAACCCTCCCGTAACCCACCTTTCTCACAGGGCTTTTGGTGTGTCTTCTTACTCCTCAAGCAAGCTTTATGCACATATAACTCTGCATTAGCCCTTGTTCTTTCTGCCCACCCTCCATCATTTCCCCATTTTCTGCTTCTGATTGTAGGTTCCTTGAGAACAGGGGTCTGTCTACATTGCTTATGTGGTTCTGTATGAATGACGGCAACTCAAGGATGGTGCTTGGCTCACTTTCTTGAGTCACCCACATCTCCACAGATACCTCATTTGCTCCTGCTCCTTTGCACCAGGGTGGTGTTGATGGGATGGGTTATGTAGTAAGTGGAGGGACCCTGCCATGGGCCTGGAAAAAATAGGGCCCTTCAGGGTCCCATGCCAAGATTTTAATTCCGTGATGATGAATCACTCCTGCAGCCCATTTCTGATTTGCTTAATACATGTTGTTCAATGTCTTCTTTTTCCTTATCATTTCGGTATATAATGATTCGATGCCATACTTAATTTTTTTTAAAAAGGACGAGGAGAATTGATCTCTTAAGAAAACTCTTTGCTATGTGCCTCCTTTCATCGCAAATAAGATGTGTCCCATGTAGGGTTTAATGCCAATTCTTTATCTTTACTTCAGTGGTAGGCAGCCCAATGCCTTCCAAATGTTTTGGACTACAACTCCCACCAGCCCCTGCCAGCATGGGCCAAGGTAAGGGATTATGGGAAATGTAGTCCAAAGCATCTAGAAGATACCAGGTTGTTTATCTCTGTCCTAGTGCAAGTAACACCCTAGACTAAAGTTAACGATCAACCACTTCATAGAATCATAGAATAGCAGAGTTGGAAGGGGCCTACAAGGCCATCGAGTCCAACCCCCTGCTCAAGGCAAGAATTCACCCTAAATCATTCCTGACAGATGGTTGTCCAGCTGCCTCTTGAAGGCCTCTAGGGTGGGAGAGCCCACAACCTCCCTAGGTAACTGGTTCCATTGTCGTACTGCTCTAACAGTCAGGAAGTTTTTCCTGATGTCCAGCTGGAATCTGTCTTCCTTTAACTTGAGCCCGTTATTCCGTGTCCTGCACTCTGGGAGGATCCATGAGATGCTTTAAAAAACAAATCTCAGGTTTTAATGCGTTCATATAGCTTATAGTATCAAGTTCCTCATCCCCAACATGGCTAATTTTTACGATGCTGGCCACAAGCCACACCCTGTAACCTAGAAGAGTAAAAGGGGGGGGCTATATCCTGGTTTTGCTTTTTATACTGCATTTTGTATTTGTGCTTTTAACCTGTTGGTTGTTTTATTATGGTTTTAATTTTCATGAACCGCCCAGAGAGCTTCGGCTATTGGGCGGTATAAAAATGTAATAAATAAATAAATAAACCCCAACCGGGTGGTTACTCAGTGTGGTGATAAAGCTGCACTCTGCGTAGGCACAGAAACATCCCCTACAAATGGTTCATGCATCCCAGGATGGGATCCAGGCATGCAGGGGCTGTCCGGGTGACACCCCGGCCCAAAGTATACCTTGTCTTCTGCATCTACTGTGCATGTGTGGGGGGGTGGGGGGGATGTAGAGGTGATACAGTGGGGAAGTGGGATTCCATGTATTTATGGTTCTGCCAAGGACTATATAGACAGGAATGATGGGGAAAGGTGGCTCTCTAGTAACGTTAGCTGCCCTGTTTTAAAGACATGTCGAGATGGGACAGGATGAGAGCAGCTGTTTCCCTGCCTTGCAAGGGTCAGAGAGAGGCCATGCAAACGCTTCTTCATCCAACCCAAACTAGACCATATAGAGTCATCATGGAGCACAGCCAGACCCTGGTAGCCAAGAGGCCATGTGGAGCGGGAAGGAAGGAATTTCCCCGGAAACAAATCGAGAGAAGCTGGAACGTCAACAGCCACACACTAACGCAGCGTCAGAATCTGCCTTATGGTGACCCTGTTCAGATGACACCCTAAGCCACCGTGGTTAAGCATTTTGAGCTAAACGTTACGGCGCAGTGTGTAGTGTGAACCATTCCTGACCATGGTGGCTACCTAACCACGGTTTAAACACGCTCATCAACCATTTGCTGCAAAAGGCTTAGCGGCCTAACCATGGCTTAACGTGTCGTCTGAACAGGCCCACTCAGCCAAGACCCTTGTTCCATCTAGGCCAGTATTGTCAAGAGACCTGCCCTTTCTCCACCCTCAGAGCTGCCCTCTGCCAACATACCCAGCATCACCTCCTAGGCCCAGAGGCACAACACCCCTATACGTGCTTCCAGGTGCAGGCCACACCCACAAAATATAACCTTGCATCACCCCCATTCAGACTGGGATGCACACACACACACATGCGCTGCACATGGAGCAAGGTGTACATTTCACCCCGCAGCCAAGATTAAAGTTTACTCTGAACTCCTAAAATGTTAAAACAGCTCAGACTTGATGATGGATGGGGCTGACAACGGGCACCAGGTGCCAGGAATGTTTTGCCCACCATCCGTGTTGCCCAGATGCACAGGTGAGGGTCGCCCAGAGGATCCCTCACCGAATTCAGGCGTGCCGGCACACCAGGCACCCCCTTCTACATCAGTGGCCGATAGTCACATCTTCAACAGAGTCTCTTCATATATGTGCCAGATATCGAAGTGACACACACACAATCCCAAACCAGGAGAATCATGGAATCATAGAATAGCAGTGTTGGAAGGGGCCTACAAGGCCATCCAGTCAAACCCTCTGCTCAAGGCAGGAATCCACCCTAAAGCATCCCTGACAGATGGTTGTCCAGGTGCCTCTTGAAGGCATCTAGTGTGGGAGAGCCCACAACCTCCCCAGGTAACTGATTCCATTGTCGTACTGCTCTAACAGTCAGGAGGTTTTTCCTGATGTCCAGCTGGAATCTGGCTTCCTTTAACTTGAGCCCGTTATTCCATGTCCTGCACTCTGGGAGGATCGAGAAGAGATCCTGGCCCTCCTCTATGTGACAACCTTTTAAGTCTTTGACGAGTGCTCTCATGTCTCCTCTCAATCTTCTGTTCTCCAGGCAAAACATGCCCAGTTCTTTCAATCTCTCTTCATAGGGCTTTGTTTCCAGACCCCTGATCATCCTGGTTGCCCCAAACAGAGCCACACACACACACACACCGGAAATTCAAACACCCCTACCCCCAAATAAACAACCCCGTTAAGCCTTTCTCCCATGCTCAGAGGCCAGAGCAAGGGTCACCCGTTCGCCGTCGATTCCTCCTCGATTTCCCCCTAAATGCCCTTAACCTACAACCTCGCCTCAAGCGTAAAGCATCAAGCCAAGACTTCCCCAGACCCACGCCCAGATGCCACGGTGAGGGGCGCACCGCGGATGAGCCAGCCACATTCCTTCGCCCAGATCCACACGTCTCTCTCTCTCGCCCCCCCCCCACAAAACACCCCGCCACATGGGCAGAAGTAGCCTTTATTATACGCCCACCTCCCCAAACAGCAGCAAAGTCGCTCGCCCTTTTCCCCACGCCCAGACGCAGGGGTGAGGGGCGCTGACGGCCAAAAGTAGCACACACGCCCCGCCGCCGCCCGCTTTCTCTGATCAGGCGCCCCCAATTTCGGATCCGCACTGCCCTCTTCGCCAGCTTCTGCTTCTCCTCTCAAAGGGCAACCTGGTGAAATGCGCCCTGGCCGCCCCTTATTCCCCCAACCAACCGGAATGGGCGGGGGGGGACAGGCTCCCCTCCAGCTGACCCGAGCGTTTTCCCGGCGAGATCCCCCCCGCCTTGCCGCTCCTTACCTTGCGCCTTGGAGGTGCCCCCATGGCTGTTGAGGAGCAGCAGCAGCAGCAGCAGAGCCCCGGGAAAGAGCGAGCAGCGCCCCCTAAAAAGCCCCGGGAGCTCCCCACAAGCGCAGCTCGGGAGCCGGGCGCCCCTCTCCATGCCAGCCCGGTCCCCAGCGCGTCTCCGTCCAGCTCCTCCTGCGCTCCTAACTTTCTTGCTCGCCTCGCCTCGCCTTCCTCCCTCCCTCTCTCTCTGCTGCCCTCTCTGCAAGAAAAAAGGAAAAGGGGAAAAAGGAAGCCGCCTCCTGCTCTTTCGGCCTGTGTGGAGCAGTGTTGCTCGGCAGCCTTGTCTAATGAGAACCACATGGCTCAGAAGGGGCCCCCCCTCCCCTGCCCTCCGCTCCCCTCGGAAAGCGCTCAGGCTCCCGGCAACCCCCCACCCCACCCTGCCAGGAGATCCCAGCTCAGACCTCGCTCTCTCTCCGCCTCCTTTCACTCTTCCAACAATGCCTTAAGAAGGGGGCGCATGTACAGACCACCAGGGCCGGTGCCAGGCTATTTTGCACCCTAGGCAAGGTGAGCTGCTTCCACACACACAGACACACAAACACCCAGCGTTCCCCCCCCCCCACCCCCGGTAGGCGGAGACAGGCGGGGATGGAGGCCGCGTTACCTTTCCTTCGCCCAAAGTCAGAAGGTGCGTCCCGGCTTGGCTTCGGCTGGGCAGGACGCTGGGGTGGGGTGGGGGGCAGCCGGATGGACGGACATCCAGCATGCACCAGAAGTCAGAACATGGAGCTGACCACTCACCCCCACCCCAGCGTCCCTGCTTGCCTTCAGCTGGGTGGGATGCTGGGGGGGGGGGGCAGCCGGACGGACGGACATCCAGCGCGCACCAGAAGTCAGAACGTGGAGCCGTCCACCTGCCCCCAACCCAGCGTTCCTGCTTGGCTTCAGCTGGGTGGGACGCTGGGGTGGGGTGGGGGGCAGCCGGACGGACGGACGTCTGGCGCGTGCTGGAAGTCAGAACATGGAATTGTCCGCCCACCCCAGCATCCCGGCACGGCTTTGGCTGGGTGGGATGCTGGGGTGGGGTGGGGGGCAGCCGGACGGACGGACATCCGGCATGCACCAGAAGTAAGAACATGGAGCTGACCACTCGCCCCCACCCCAGCGTCCCTGCTTGGCTTCAGCTGGGTGGGATGCTGGGGGGGGGACAGACAGACGTCCGGACGTCCGGCGTGCGCTGGAAGTCAGAACTTGGAGCCGTCCACCCGCCCCCACCCCAGCGTCCCTGCTTGGCTTCAGCTGGGTGGGATGCTGGGGGGGGGGGCAGCCGGCCGGCCGGACATCCAGCGCGCACCAGAAGTCAGAACATGGAGCTGACCACTTGCCCCCACCCCAGCGTCCCGGCTTGGCTTCAGCTGGGCAGGACGCTGGGGTGGGGTGGGGTGGGGGACAGACAGACGTCCGGCGTGCGCTGGAAGTCAGAACGTGGAGCCGTCCACCCGCCCCCACCCCAGCGTCCCTGCTTGGCTTCAGCTGGGTGGGATGCTGGGGGGGGGGGCAGCCGGCCGGCCGGACATCCAGCACGCACCAGAAGTCAGAACATGGAGCTGACCACTCGCCCCCACCCCAGCGTCCCGGCTTGGCTTCAGCTGGGCAGGACGCTGGGGTGGGGTGGGGTGGGGGGACAGACAGACGTCCGGCGTGCGCTGGAAGTCAGAACGTGGAGCCGTCCACCCGCCCCCACCCCAGTGTCCTGGCTTGGCTTCAGCTGGGCGGGCGCCCAGCCACAGCCAAGCCAGGGACGCTGGGGGTCGGGGCAGAAGGGCGGCTTCGGAACAGCAGCTGCCCTCGCTCGGCTAGAGCGCCTCTGAGAGTGGGAGGGCGACTTCCGGGTGTGGCGTTTGGCGCCCCCCTTACCTTGGTGCTCTAGGCGGCCGCCTGACTGGCCCCTATGGCAGCGCCAGCCCTGCAGACCACAGGCACACACATACACCGCGCACGCCCCAGTCCCCCTGAACGCCGCCCCGCACACCCCGAGGGCTTCGGCAGGACAAAAGTTCAAGCCAGAGGAGGCCAAAGCACTTTGAGACAGACAGCTGGGGCAGAGCTGATCCTCAAGGGGGCCCATCAGGGCTCTGGCTCAAGCAGCCGTGCCGTCCGGAGCCCAGGGGCAGCGTCCACCTGTGCCGCGCCGTCAGCGTCAATGACGTGCTGCGAGCGGAACCTCGGTTCCGAACTATGTGCTGGAGAAGAACCCGAAGCAAGTTACATCTGCACGCATGTGGTTGTGCAAGCTCAGGCACATTAGGCTCGTGCAATGGGTTGTGCAACCCTGTTGCACAATTCGTCGTGACGTTGCATTGCACCCGTTGTGCAACCAGTGAAAAGATTCTGCCAGTGCTATTTGAATTTGCAGAACGTCGCTGTTGGATACTTGCCCGCAGATGCTGACACACGCAAATGTGCGACAAACCATTGAATAAATAACAAGAAAGCACTGTTCCTCCTATTTTAATCCATGGTGTAGCATCCCCCTGGGCTAACTGGGCATGGACGGGAAAGACTGTTGACGTAGTCATAGAATCATAGAATAGCAGAGTTGGAAGGGGCCTACAAGGCCATCGAGTCCAGCCCCCTGCTCAATGCAGGAATCCACCCTAAAGCATCCCTGACAGAGGGTTGTCCAGCTGCTTCTTGAAGGCCTCTAGGGTGGGAGAGCCCACAACCTCCCTAGGGAACTGATTCCACTGTCGTACTGCTCTAACAGTCGGGAAGTTTTTCCTGATGTCCAGCTGGAATCCGGCTTCCTGTAACCTGAGCCCGTTATTCCGTGTCCTGCTCTCTGGGAGGATCGAGAAGAGATCCTGGCCCTCCTCTGTGTGACAACCTTTCAAGTATTTGAAGAGTGCTATCATGTCTTCAAACTACAAAGCCCATGATGCAACACGACTGATTAAAACCGGCTTTTTTTAAAAAAAAAAAATCTGACCTTGCCCAGAGGGCTTTTTCTCTCTATCACAACTGGCACAGAACAGCCATGTGGGGTGAAGTGAGGCCAGGATCCACCCACAATTCTGTGCAGTGAGCTGCTCTCTCGTTCCCTTGGGTTAAATGTGTTTCGGTGCGCCTACTCCATGCGCGTGGAGGCTGGTGAGGTGGTGAATCTGCTCTGGGATTCAGTCACAACCAGTCAGAACTCCTAAAGGAGATATCAAGGTGCACACCTTAGATAGCTCCTTTGAAGTGCTGGCTGGGGTTCTGACTGAAACCCAGAGTGGTTTCACCGCTCCACTCACATCAGAGCCACCAGCCTCCACTGCTCTGTGCTGAAGATATTTCATGTTTTTGAAGTTCCTGTTCTTTAGCTGTTGTTCACCCTGGGCGAGTGAGGAGAGAAGTTGGAATAAAACCAAATTTACATCTATGACTTCTTGTCCCATTTCTCTCCCCCAATGTCTACAGCAGTTCCTCTTTCTTTGTTTTCAAAAAATTGTTCCATTCCGTGGGGGTTGTGCTGTTGGGGAAAGGTTAATACCTAGGTCTAACTTTAAACTCATCATAGGCGTAACTAGCAAAATGCCCCCCAAACAGAATTCAGACTGAATCATTTTGCAAATCCGGATACTGCTGCATAATCTGAAACATGGCGCTGTTTTGAAGTATCTGCTTGCATGTTGTAATTCCACGAACGAATATTTTGTATCCTTCTTGCGCGCCCAACATTTGCAAGACGTTCAGAGGTGCTCGCTGTCCAAGCCCCCAACCTGGGTTTGGAGGTGTGTCAACCAGTTCTGGATGGGATTACACTCCCCCTGAAAGACAGCATTCGCAGCTTGGGGGTGGTTCTGGATCCATCGCTCCAAATGACAGCCCAGATAGATGCGACAGCCAGGAGTGCCTACTATCAGCTTCGGCTGATACGCCAGCTGCGCCCCCTGCTAGAGTTGGAAGACCTAAAGACGGTTGTGCACGCGCTGGTAACCTCGAGGCTCGACTTCTGCAATGCGCTCTACACAGGGCTACCTCTGTGCCTAGTCCGGAAACTTCAACTAGTTCAAAATATAGCAGCCAGGTTGATCACCGGTACATCTTAGGAGTGACCATATTACAACAACTTTAAAATCTCTTCACTGGCTGCCAATTAGTTTCCAGGCGAAGTATAATGTGTTGGTTATCACCTTTAAAGCCCTACATGGTTTGGGTCCAGGCTACCTGCGGGATCGCCTTCTCCCGTACCATCCGCCCCGCACACTCAGGTCCTCTGGGAAGAATTTACTCCAGCCAACAAAAACAAGGCAGACAACTGTTACCCAGAGGACTTTTTCTTCTGCCGCTCCCAGATTGTGGAATGGCCTGCCGGGAGAGATTCATCAACTTAACAGTCTTCCAGAATTTAAGAAAGCCATAAAGACTGATCTCTTCCAGCAGGCCTACCCAGTTGAATGTTAAGATGCCTTTTAAATAATGTGCTGCTTTTTAATAATGAATTAGTTTTATATTTATTTAATTAATTTTATGTATTTTAAGGTGTTTTGCATTTGTGTTGTACCCTGCCTCAATCCAGAGGGAGAGGCAGGTAAGAAATAATAATAATAATAATAATAATAATAATAATAATAATAATAATAATAATAATAATAATAATTGCACTTTTTTATGTTGAACCTTTGCAAGCCCATGTTTGGCTCTCAGGCTATTTTAATACTTAATCCTCTGCGGCCCAGGATGGAACACAGGAGCACAAGAATGACTAGGCAACCTTAAAGACTACGAAATCTATGATGGAACTTGATTGCAGTACAAATGTGCATGGGTCAATGACAACAAGGAACACTTAGAATCATAGAATAGCAGAGTTGGAAGGGACCTACAAGGCCATCGAGTCCAACCCCCTGCTCAAGGCAGGAATCCACCCTAAAGCATCCCTGACAGATGGTTGTCCAGCTGCCTCTTGAAGGCCTCTAGGGGGGGAGAGCCCACAACCTTCCTTAGGAAACTGGTTCCATTGTCGTACTGCTCTAACAGTCAGGAAGTTTTTCCTGATGTCCAGCTGGAATCTGGCTTCCTGTAACTTGAGCCCGTTATTCCATGTCCTGCACTCTGGGAGGATCGAGAAGAGATCCTGGCCCTCATCTTTAAATGAGCCCTTTATTTAAAGTGTGTGTGTGGGGGGAGAGAATATACCAATTGCCACGCCACAGGAAATTTGCAGTTCCACATTTGGAAATGGAATTTAAAAAATGGAATTTCCCCAGCGGGATTTCCCCCCATATACCTACTTTAGGAACCTCTCCACTCGTCAGCCAAAAAGTGGAGGGCAGCCACGGCGTTCATAACTGCCGTGGAAGTACTACTCCAGAAGACACACGCCCCAATTGCAGCAAAATTGTGATGTCCTCGCAAATGAAGTAAGAAATAGGAAAGGCGTTTGGATCCTCCCGCACCCTCCTCGGTGAGGTTTGGAGAGAGGCTGTGGTGGCTCAGGGGTAGAACATCTCTTTGCATGCAGAAGGTCCCAGGTTCCATCCCTGGAGTCCCAAGCAAGAGCAGGAAAAGCTGCTGCTTGAAACTTCCTGACTGTTAGAGCAGTACAACAATGGAACCAGTTGCCTGGTGGGGTTGTGGCCTCTCCCACACTGGAGGCCTTCAAGAGGCAGCTGGACAACCATGTCAGGGATTCTTTAGGGTGGATTCCGGCATTGAGCAGGGGCTTGGACTCGATGGCCTTATTGCACCCTTCCAACTCTAATATCCTATGATTCCATGAAACCCTGGAGATGGGCTGCCAGTCAGTGTTGACAATACTGGGCTAGATGCTAAGGCAGCTTTTAATGTTCCTTTGAGTGGGTGGCTGAGTGGGAACTTACCTGAATTCATAGAATCATAGAATCATAGAAAAGCAGAGTTGGAAGGGGCCTACAAGGCCATCGAGTCCAACCCCCTGCTCAATGCAGGAATCCACCCTAAAGCATCCCTGACAGATTCTTGTCCAGCTGCCTCTTGAATACCTCTGGTATGGGAGAGCCCACAACCTCCCTAGGTAACTGGTTCCATTGTCGCACTACTCTAACAGTCAGGAAGTTTTTCCTGATGTCCAGCCGGAATCTGGCTTCCTGTAACTTCAGCCCGTTATTCCATGTCCTGCACTCTGGGAGGATCGAGAAGAGATCCTGGCCCTCCTCTGTGCGACAACCTTTTAAGTCTTTGAAGAGTGGTCTCATGTCTCCCCTCCATCTTCTCTTCTCCAGGCTAAACATGCCCAGTTCTTTCAGTCTCTCTTCATAGGGCTCTGTTTCCAGACCCCTGATCATCCTGGTTGCCCTCCTCTGAACACGCTCCAGCTTGTCTGCATCCCTCTTGAATTGTGGAGCCCAGAACTGGACGCAATACTCTAGATGAGGCCTAACCAGGGCCGAATTCCTACAAGCGTATCACCACTACTTCCGAGGTGTTCTCACCCAAACTCTGCAGAACACCCAACCACCAGTTTCCACCACCACCACCACCCCACCGGCTGGTTTGTTTTGACCCAAAGCAGGCAACTTAGAGGAAAAGCCGGGGCTTCTGAACTTTCCTCCCTCCAGTCCATTTCCCATTCCACGTCTCCTCTCCATCTGCTTTTCACCCTGCAGAGGGAACGATGCAAAATTGCCTGTAACATTTCCCCCACAGAGTGAAAATCAACAGAGTGGTGGCCGGGTGTGTGTGTGTGTGGAGGGTTGACCAGTAAAAGTCAGGTCTGACGGGTTCAGCAGGCACTCCCGGCCCCCCATCCTCCGAGGACCGTTTTGCAAAAGGAAAAAAAAGGAAAACAAAAACAGGGAAGGGGGAATACACATGACTAAGCATCATGGGTTAGGCCCAGACAGAGTGTGGGGTTGTCTTTATAGAACTGTGAGTGCCTCGTGAGAGGCCCACGCCTGCACTGACATTCTCCCTTAAATGTTGCGTCTTTTCCTTTTGATACTCTGGGTTATGCAGCACTCGGTCCCCTTCAGTACCGGTCATTGCTGCCTTTCATTAAGAGTCTTAGGGTGCAATCCTATGCGAGTTTAGACAGAAATAAGCCCTACAGCTCCCAGCGTCCCCAGGCTGGGGGATGCTGAGAGTTGTAGGACTTATTTAGAGGGTTGTGCGCGCACACACACACACACACACACACACACACACACTTTGGAGACCAGTTCAGAGATTCTGAATCGGCCCCGATCCGCCTCAGCCTGGACCCAGAGCGAGATTCGGACGTTCAAATTATTCAGACATCCGAAGGGCCGAATGGATAGATGGCACCCGCCAATCAGCTCCCCCTTACAAGAGTCGTCGTCATCATCATTATTATTATTATTATTATTATTATTTACATTTATATACCGCCCCATAGCTGAAGCTCTCTGGGTGGTTCACAAAGATGAAAACACTGAACATTAAAAATCAATATACAAAATTTTAAACCATAAAAGCACAAAATTTTAAAAGCATGAAACAAAAAAGAAAAGACAGTATACATTTAAAACAACTGTGAACTCGAAGCAGATCCAGGGTCAATTAAAAACTCAGCATATGCTGTTAAATGCCTGGGAGAAGAGAAAAGTCTTGATCTGGCGCCGAAAAGGTAACAATGTTGGCGCCAGGTGGGCCTCCTCGGGGAGATTGTTCCACAATTGGGGGGCCACCACTGAGAAGGCCCTCTCCCTTGATGCCGTCTTCCAAGCTTCTCTTTAAAAAGGTGACTCACTCACTCAAAGAGTCCCATACAGCTGCAAATGCTCACGGTGGGTCCAGGTAAGGGGTGAGCCTGGACTTGTCATGAGCGCCTACAGATATCTGTGCCTCTTCAAGGGAGTCACCATTTTGAAGAGGCATGGACAACTAAGGGTGCTCATGACAGGTCCAGGTAAACAGCAGCTCCAAAGTGCTTCAGATTTGACCGGACTCAGTCTAAGCTGGCCTGGAGCTGACCCACTTTGATTCCAGACTGATTTGGGCTGAATCGCCCCCACCGGGACTCAGAATTCGAATCCAGAGCTGAAATCAGTACACACCCCTACCATTTCTGTCTCAACATGCATAGGATTGCATCTTAAATGGCTTGTGTGATCCACAGCAAGTTTTCTCACAGTAAATGTATAACTCTCTGATGTGGAAAAGTGTGTAAAAGTACTTCGAATGAATGAATGGATCTCAATAATGTCGTTAATGATATTTTTAAAAGCCTAAGTTTGGTTGTGAAAGAGTTACCGGCCAAGACAGCCACAAAGCAAACAGCTTGAGCAGAGATTTTAGAATTGGGTTTTCCCATCTGGAAAGCAAATAATCTGGACACATCCCCAAATGTTTCCATCCCACTGGCCCACAACGGTGCCGTGCATGGCCCCCAAATCTGCAGGGCTTCCTCCACCCATCAGAGATTCCAACTCCCGGTTCGTGCCTCCGACAAGCTCCCAACGGGTGCCAGGGTGGAGCGGAATCTCTTTCAGGAAGCGTTTAAACTCATGGCCTATTTTCCCGTCCAAGTGTGCCGGCCAAAAAACACACGTCTCTCCATCTCATGTCTCTCCACAAGCATACGGACCTGTCGGGCGTGGCTACGGCTATTTCCCTCCTGCAGCTCAGCCTACATAACCGTTTGGAGATGACAGAGACAGAGAAAATAAGCAGTTTCAAACCTTCAAACCTTTCCATCAACCGTCGTTTTCCCTCTACCCATTTTTTTCTGAACTGATTCTGCAACGGTTGATTCAACCAGTGATTCAGAGCTCTCACCTTCCCCCCCCCCCGGCTTTTTTTTTTTTAAATCTGCACAAGAAACAGCTTTGTAGGAGCAAAACAGTGTTCTGTCTTAATGAGAACTGAAACCTTGCCTTTAAAAAATTTATATATACACCACACAGAGAGAGACTTGCTAGAATTTAAAGGCAGCATCGTTCTGTAGCAGATTCAGGATCAGTGCAAAGAATCAGCCCTTTGTAATAAATAAAAAATGAAGGGGGGGGCCATGTGCTCCCGATAACTATGGTCCTTCAAAAGAGAATTTTTTTATTACTAAGACCTGAAATGAAATTACTACAAAGCTGCTAAGAGGGCACAAAGACTTACCCCATGCACTGAGATTGGGAAATTCTCCCAGCGTTATGCCACCTCCTCTCCGTACTATTGTACACTCTTACACAACTACTGGTTTAAACCCTGAGATACCATTATTCTAGTGGGAAGAAAAGCAGCATTTTTAGATCACGTACAAGAAGAACCCTAAAAATCTGGTGGAAAACGGAGTGCCTTTTCTTATGAGCTAGAAATAATATATATTTAAAAAGCACAGCTAAGAACATAAGAATTGCCATGCTGGATCAGTCCAAGGGTCCATCTAGTCCAGCACTCTGTTCACACAGTGGCCAACCAGCCATCGGCCAGGGACCAACAAAGCAGGACATGGTGCAACAGCACCCTCCCGCCCATGTTCCCCAGCAACTGGTGCACACAGGCTGATTGCCTCGAATACTGGAGATGGCACCCAACCATCAGGGCTAGCAGCCATGGATAGCCTTTGCCTCCAGGAATTTATGTACATTTCCAATCTATCTGATTAATTTATTGGGCTACTATTCATTTTCTTCTTACTTTTTTCTCAGGTAGTCGAGGGCAGGATCTATAATGCTTTATAACAGTTTTGACAACTGTTCGGCCCCAGGACACACTCCAGATACGGTTTTCAAACCGTTTTCAAAGTGTTATATCCTGCTTGGTGCAGATCTGGCTGAGGTCAAATAAATATTACAAATGTCCCAAAGTTGCCAACATTTCACATTCTTCTAGCCAAAACATCAACTGTAGTACTTCACACCTCCACCGTGAATGTGCTCCCTTGACATTCAAGTGCTTTTCTATGTACGCTTCCCTGGGAGTGATCCTTATTGCACATAGCGTGACTCACATCCGCACCAAGGGGCTGGGCACTGGCACTTTCGTGTATCTCTTCATTGTTTTGATTTCGACAGACATGAAGTAAGCTGTTGGTCATCAAATAAGAACCATAACTGGAGCTCTTCTGAATCCGATCAAAGGTCCTCCCAGTTCAGCATCGTGTTTCCCATGGCAAACATCGGGCTCTCCCACCCTAGAGGCCTTCAAGAGGCAGCTGGACAACCATCTGTCAGGGATGCTTTGGGGTGGATTCCTGCATTGAGCAGGGGGTTGGACTAGATGGCCTTGTTGGCCCCTTCCAACTCTGCTATTCTATGATTCTATGAAATAATGAGGGGAAAACACTATGTAGAACGTTTGCTGCAAAGACAACAGGTGATGAGAACATAAAGAAGTCTTTGAACTGCTCCATTTTGACTCTTTGTTTTTTCATGTTATTCTGTCTAATCAGCTCCTGAGGAAGGATCGATAGATCCAAAACATCGAGCCCTTTTTCAAACAGTTTTTTAAAAAACAAATAAATATTTTTAAACAGTAGAGACATTTGGACAAAGAGATTAAAAACTTCTCTACTCTTCAACACTACAGTCTATATCTCTTTTTTCTTTGGTTCCCATGGCAGACAGACAGATCCTTCCAGAAATCCCTCAAGTAGGGCATGAAGAAACAGCAACTGGTATTTAACGGTACACTGCCCCAGAACCTGGAGGCTCAATATGGCCATTATAACTAAGCACCAAATTTGGCATGATACCATTCACACAGAAGTGGCATTATTATTACTTTTTAAGTACTGTTGTTGTTGTTGTTGTTACTACCACTACTACTATTAGTGCAACTTCTATATCCCTTAATATAAAAAGACCCCTAAGTATAAGACCCCTAACCTAGATTCCCACCCTGACTGGGAGGCACTCTCTTCTGCAATCCTGATTCAGATCAGGATGTGCATCAGCTGTTCGCATAGGGAGACTAGTTCCCATTGGGAGTTCCATGGGAACTTTTCTCCTAATACAACTGCCAGCCAGCAGGCCCGGGGGGGTGGGGGGGTGGGGGGGTGGCGGCGGCTTCCTGATCAGGACCATAGTAGAAAGCAAAGCCCCCCACCATTCCCAGGGTCCTGCTGTTTCCTTAAACACACACAATTGCTACTCCTAGGAGTGCCTTCACATCTCGCCTGTCTAACCCAGCTGAGCTGTCTAACCCAGGAGCCCAGATCATTAGATGCAAGAACTGCAGAGAGGCTAGAACCAACGAAGCCTACTGCCACAAGGGCATGTCGAGACGGGGCCATATCATACAATCATAGAATCATATGCAGCAGGGTCTTGCTATTTACTGTTTTACTCTGTACAGCACCATGTACATTGATGGTGCTATATAAATAATAATAATAATAATAATAATAATAATAATAATAATAATAATAGAATAGCAGAGTTGGAAGGGGCCTACAAGGCCATCGAGTCCAACCCCCTGCTCAATGCAGGAATCCACCCTAAAGCATCCCTGACAGATGCTTGTCCAGCTGCCTCTTGAAGGCCTCTAGTGTGGGAGAGCCCACAACCTCCCTAGATAACTGATTCCATTGTCGTACTGCTCTAACAGTCAGGAAGTTTTTCCTGACGTCCAGCTGGAATCCGGCTTCCTGTCACTTGAGCCCGTTATTCCGTGTCCTGCACTCTGGGAGGATCGAGAAGAGCTCCTGGCCCTCCTCTGTGTGACAACCTTTCAAGTATTTGAAGAATGGTATCATGTCTCCCCTCAGTCTTCTCTTCTCCAGGCTAAACATGCCCAGTTCTTTCAGTCTCTCTTCATAGGGCTTTGTTTCCAGACCCCTGATCCTCCTGGTTGCCCTCCTCTGAACACGCTCCAGCTTGTCTGCGTCCGGATCATCCTGGAATCGTCCCTGTGTGTCCACATGATGCACAGAGCATCCTGGGAGCAGGGAGGAATGATCCCTCCCTTTCTCCGGGATATCACCCTACCCTTTAATCCCGACTTTTCCCGCAGTCTCGGGATGATCCCAAGTCCACGGGACATGTGGCCGGCTGTAACCGGGGGGGGGGGGGGGAGCGGGACAGTTTTTTTAAAAAAACTTACCTTTGTTGCTTGAGCGCTCTTTTCCAATAATAATAATAATAATAATAATAATAATAATAATAATAATAATGGCGGCAGGTGCAATATCCTCTTCCTCCCGGGACATTGTGCGCCGCGTGTAGACACAGGGCGACGGTCCCGGAAGTAGGTTAGTCCGGGATCGCCCCCTCTCTGGCGCTCTACACCCGTAGGTGTAGACATGCCCAATGTGTTTGTTAGTCCTTAATGTGGAACAATGGCAGCTGCCTGCTCCACATCACTGGTCCATCCAGCCCGGTATTGTCGATAGAGGCTGGCAGCAGCTCTGTAGGATTTCAAGCAAGTGTGTGTGTGGGGGGGGAAGGTTTCTGGTCTCGCTGGAGATACTGGAACCTTCTCTGCACAACACAGGGGTCCCAGCACAAAGCCACGGCCCTGCTCACAAGAGTGTTTATTGTTGTGTTAAACGCAGGATCCAAAGGGCTCCTTTGGATGTGCTCAAAGGGCTGGGCACGCCCAAGGAACATTTCACAGACCGGCACTGGGCCGTATCACTCGCCATGCAAAACGGTTGCATTGAGGGCTGCTAACTCCAAGCTCTTGTGGGTACATGGAACGTATTGTGTTTTTCCTGAAGTGCCCACCCTGGTCAGAAAACATCTGGAGAATCTTCAGCATCCACATTTGAAGAGAAATCCGGAGAACAAAATGATTCCACTCCAGTCTCTGGCCAGCTGCTACCAAGGCATTTTGCGTTTGGGCCCCTAGCTCAGTGCTGAGTTCAAAATACATGCACATCAGTCACCCTGTCAGAACAGGAAGGTGCATGTTCATAAATCACCCCCACCCCTTAAAAATGTGCACAAACAGGATCCAGTTGTTTCATCCTGGTGTGTATTGTAAAGGGTAAAGAGGCAATACGCCTGTGTTTTTAACCACAAATTCTTGTTTCCTTTGAAGCGGCCCTTGTAACAGTTCAACAGTTCGGCACTTCTGCTTCTGCAGTGGAATCCCAGCCCAGTAAAAGTTGTGCATGTTCTGTGTCAAAGAAAATCTAGATCATGCCCCAGGAAAGCGGATTTGTGAGCTGAATAAATTGCACTATGTTCGCATAGCAAATTCCGCCTATGCGGCAAATTGTTATTATTATTATTATTTATTTATTTATATAGCACCATCAATGTACATGGTGCTGTACAGCGTAAAACAGTAAATAGCAAGACCCTGCCGCATAGGCTTACAGTCTACTAAAATCATAGTAAAGCAATAAGGAGGGGAAGGGAATGCAAACAGGCACTGGGTAGGGTAAACAGGCACAGGGTAGGGTAAAACTAACAGTATAAAGTCCGAGCAACATCAAGTTTTAAAAGCTTTAGGAAAAAGAAAAGTTTTTAGCTGAGCTTTAAAAGTTGCGATTGAGCTTGTAGATCTCAAATGTTCTGGAAGAGCGTTCCAGGCATAAGGGGCAGCAGAAGAGAAGGGACGAAGCCGAGCAAGAACCACATAGAGCAGGGGGCAGTAGAAGGTAGATATCCAGAGGTTTGGAAGTTCAACTACCAGAAGCGCTTTGCCAGCAAGGCCAATCGACAGGAAAGCTGGGAGTTCAAATCCAAAACATTTGTTGTAGAGCACTGAAGCCCTAACCCCTCACTGGTCTCTGGAAGGCCTCTTTAGTCCCTGATATTTCCCCAGGCATTATCCATCTGCTTCCACCCATAAGGGCTAGAAAATTGATTTTTTAAAGAATGAAACGAAACTGAGAATCTTAAATTCTGCTGAAACCAAACGTAATATTTAGGTAGCACAAGTAAGTCATGGCCATGCAACCTGTACACATTTCTGAAAAGTGGGGGGGGGGGTGTTTGATGGCAGGCAGGAGGGCTGTGTGTTATTTCCCAAATTATCCGAGCATCAGAGCAATGCTTGATGGAAAATCCAATATACCGCCACTTTCAGACAGCAATTACCTTTTTACGCTTCTTCTATTTCCATTGTCAGAGGAGAAGTATGATAGAAATCGGCAGCGACAGAGAGGGAGAATGATGCAGACTGAGTCAATAAATACTGCTGATGCATTTCCAGTACACTGGTGAGTCAGCGCCTGTCACCAGGAAGGAGAACAGCTGGGTTGTTCTGGGGTTATCCGAGGGTTGTTTAACCCTTGCATACTCCACTATGCCTGGGTTTGCACAACGCAACAAGCCATAGGACACGCTTGCCGCAGCTTGTATATTCAAAATGTTCGCCGGTGTGCACCACAACCTACCACAATTTTATTTTATTTTAAAGAGAACTACCAAGATCATACTCCCCTTAAACAAAACTGTGGTGCAACTGTATTTAAAATACTCTGTACAGTCCTGGTCATTGCACTTAAAAAAGGATTATTTTAGAGTTGGAAAAAGTGCAGAAAAGGGTAACTAAAATGCTCAAAGGGCTGGAACATCATATGCCAGGGATATGATGTCAGGGATGCTTTAGGGTGGATTCCTGCCTTGAGCAGAGGGTTGGACTCGATGGCCTTGTAGGCCCCTTCCAACTCTGCTATTCTATGATTCTATGATTCTTTGCTGCCAATGTCATAACCTGGCACCAAAAAGGTAACAATGTTGGCATCAAGCAGGCCTCGTTGGGGAGATGGTTCTACAATCAGGGGGGCACCACTGAGAAGGCCCTGTCCCTTATTGCCACCTCCCAAGCCTGCTCTGAGGAGGCATCTGGAGGGCCTTAGATGATGAGCATACTATACAGATAGGTTCATACTGGGAGAGGTGCTCTGTCAGGTATTTTGCCCCCGAGCTGCGTAAGGCTTTAAAGGCCCAAACCAGTACCTTGAATCGGGTTCGGAAACATACAGGCAGCCAGTGCAAACAGGACAGAATTGGTATTAGATGTTTGGAACATCTTGTCCCTTTTGTAGCCCAATACAGAGTGTGCATTGCAGTAATCTAACTTGGAAGTAATCAGACAAGCAATCCCTTACAGCGAAGCAGAAGAGTAGTTGGAAGGCAGAGTAGATTACTTATGCTGTGCTGTATGGCTACTAGCCCTGATGGCTACGTGCTACCTCCAATGTCAGAGGCAGTGAATCTGTATACACCAGCTGCTGAGGAACATGGGTGGGAGGCTGCTGTGGTACTCACGTCCTGCTTGTGTGTCCCTGGTTGACAGCTGGCTGGTGGCCACCGCGTGAACAGAGTGCTGGACTAGATGGACCCTTGGTCTGATCCAGCACCAGGGCTTTTCTTAGGTTCTTCTTACAGAAGTGTTATGAGATGGATGATTACAATCAAACAGCGTATTTCAGATGTGTATAATTGGGATCATATTCAATTATTATTTGCAGGAATATTAACGTTCTTGCGCCGCATTAAACATGTACTGTTTTGTATGATGCAGCTGGCACTTATTTATTTGCTGCATTTATATCCCGCCTTTTTTCCTCCAAGGAACCCAAGGTGGCATACATAACCCTCCTCTCGATTTTATCCTCACAACAACAACCCTGTGAGGTAGGCTGGGCTGAGAGTCTGTGACTGGCCCAAAGTCACCCAGCAGGTTTCTATGGCCGAGTGGGGGACTAGAACCCGGACCTCCCGACTCCCAGTCCGACACTTTAAGCCACTACACCACACTGGCTCAGTCCTCCTGTAGAGGCCCACTCTTTCCTGCATTGAGCAGGGGGTTGGACTCAATGGCCTTATAGGCCCCTTCCAACTCTGCTACTCTATGATTCTCTTCCAAGAGTGTTTTTATTCCCTCATACAAACTGACACCAAGGATGCAAATACTTTGCCCATTTGGCCCTCAACTGGGGGGGGGGGGTTGTCATGTTTGACAGTGATTTATTTTATTTATTTATTGCATTTCTATACCGCCCAATAGCCGAAGCTCTCTGGGCGGTTTACAAAATTTCCAATTCCCATGACACTGAAGCCTACCTTGCTGTGCCTACAGGTGTGTGCATGCAGGCATGAGACGGTGCACAGCTGTCTTTTGCCATAATTCAGTGTTATAGAAGGGAGAAGTACAAAGAACAGCCCACAGAACTGAGAGAAGGAATCACAAGAGACGGAAGCACGCACACAATAGGCCAATTTACAGCCCATTGGCGCCAACATGGATTTCATTTCCACGCCAAGTAAAAACACGGCTTTTTAACAAAGCCTTTGATGGTTAAACTCACTGGCACATTGTTTTAACTGTTTTAACTGTATCTATTGCTTTTAAATTATATATTGTTTGAACTTGGATCATGGTTTAATTTGTTTTTAACTGTGAACGGCTTGGGGCCAGGTTATCTGAAGGAACGCCTCCTCCCATATGTACCTGCCCGGACCCTAAGGTCATCTTCAGGGGTCCTTCTCCATGAGCCCCTGCCAAAGGAAGTGAGGCAGGTGGCTACCAGGAGGAGGGCCTTCTCTGCTGTGGCACCCTGGCTGTGGAATGAGCTCCCTAAGGAGGTTCGCTTGGCACCTACATTATATGCTTTTAGACGCCAGGTGAAGACCTTTTTATTCTCCCAACATTTTAACAATCTATAAATTTTAAATAACATGGTTTTAAATTTGTAATTTTGCATTGCTGCTGTTTTTATCTGGTTGAGCTTTTATATTGTATTTTATATTATGGTTTTATACTGTTGTTTTATACTTTGAATGGTTTTAATTTTTGTGAACCGCCCAGAGAGCTCCGGCTATTGGGCAGTATAGAAATGTAATAAATAAATAAATAAATAAATAAATAAATAAATAAATAAATTGTTTTATACTGTATGTTTTTATCTGTACGCTGCCCTGAGATCTTACTGATATAGGGCAGGATATAAATATTTTAAATACGTAAAATAATAAATAAATAAGAAGAAAGTGCAAGAAAAGAAGAACTGAAAAAAGGAACCTGAGGAACGCTAGCTGATATGGAGGAATCCTCGATGAGCACTAGTGATACAGGTGATTCAACACGACTTTGCATGACAAAACGTGACTTATCTAATTAAGCATCAACCTTAGCAGGAGAAACAACGGAAACTAGAAATGAGTGTGCCTCTCTCACACATCAAACGACTCCATACAAAAATGAGTGTAAAAGTACTGGCGGAAAAAATCTCAAGATGTTTAATTTTTTCAGTAGTAGTAGAAAAATCAAACAAACAGGATAACAAATTCAACTATAAAAAGTACAAAACACCCTGAAATTCAAGTATCAAAAAATAAATAAACAGGCTACCTACACACACACAAACCCACTGATTTAATTGTTCTTATAAATTAATTCCAAGTTACCTTGATCTAGGACAGTACAAGCACACGATTGAAAATCTTTTTTTTTCCTTTTCTTTTTATAAATCTTCATGAGATCACTGTAATGGAGAAATAGTCATATTACATTAGCTGGGAAGGGCACCCATGACGCTAATTAAAATTCATGAACCCTATTTTGCATAATTGGAAAACTGCCTAAGTAGTCTATTCACACAAATTTCGGCACACACAAGGAAGGTGCTGAAAAATTCACGACATGCGATGGGTTTTATTGAAACAGAAGGTTGCTTTTTTTGTTTCTCTGCTTTCAAAGTCATTCCCAAGGTACTTTTCTTCCCAAAACGCGGTTGGTGATTTTCTGCGAGGAAAGAAAATGATAAATCTGTTAGTGTTACTATCACCATGACACGCAGACACAGAGGGCAAAACTCCTCCTGCATCAAACATTTGCCCCCCCCCCAGCTCCAAGTGGAAGAAGAGGAGGAGGTTTATGCCGAGGGTGGGGGGCTAGGCGAAGGTTCACACAGGGTGGAACGGGAGGTCACAGAGTGCCATGGAAATCTTGGGAGGGGAAGGGAAGAGGAGCAGTGAAAGAAATTGCAGCATGGAAATTAATATGGGCTGGTTCAGTTGTTTTATTATTATTATTTATTTATTTATTTATTTATTTAGCACCATCAGTGTACATGGTGCTGTACAGAGTAAAACAATAAAATAACAAGACCCTGCCGCATAGGCTTACATTCTAATAGGATCATAATAAAACAATAAGAAGGGGAAGAGAATGCACCAAACAGGCACAGGGGAGAGTAAAACTAACAATATAAAAGTAAGATCAAAATCAAGTTCTAAAAGCTTTAGAAAAAAGAAAAGGTTTTAGCTGAGCTTTAAAAGCTGCGATTGAACTTGTAGTTCGCAAATGTTCTGGAAGAGCGTTCCAGGCGTAAGGGGCAGCGGAAGGAAATGGACGAAGCCGAGCAAGGGAAGGAGAGACCCTTGGGCCGGTGAGAAACAGAGCATCAGAGGAGCGAAGAGCATAAGCGGGGCAATAGTGTGAGATGAGAGAGGAAAGATAGGAAGGAGCTAGGCTGTGAAAATCCTTGTAGGTCAACAGGAGAAGCTTATATTGGACTCTGAGGTGAACTGGAAACCAATGAAGAGATTTCAGAAGTGGAGTAACATGGTCAGAGCGGCGAGCCAAGAAGATGATCTTAGCAGCAGAGTGGTGAACAGAAACCAACAAACGGATGTGAGAAGAAGGAAGGCCAGTGAGAAGAAGGTTGCAGTAGTCTGATAAAATGAGAGTGTCAGGGCAGTTAAAAATACAATAAAAACATGGGCCAAGATTCAAAGAACTATTTGGGCTCACACTTGTACTGGGTCACTGAAAAGTTTGAATTTTGTAAATTTTCCAGGGCAAATTAGCTAATTTGCATAGGGTCATTTGCATCATAAAATTTTCAGTTTGCATGGGAAAATCACCAGAGCGCGATCTAATTCAGCGTGTTTACTAACTACAAGTAAAATAAACAAAGCTAAAAATAAGTAGTCCATGTTAATTTTTTGTCCCAATCTACCACAAGAAGTATATGTCCTGAAATATTTTTTTTTGGTGGAGGGGGGGAATAAAGTACACTTAATGAGATGTCAATGTTATATTAGGAAGGCATTTTCATTGGAACACCTGTACAAATTTAAAGATAATAGTATGCACTTCCTTTACATTGTTTAAAAGTAAGTTAAAAAAAGGTACTGGAAATGGTAGGTTCACCAATTCAGCCTTTCCCTATCTTGTGCCGTCTTGGTATGTCTACCTAGTCCAGTACTGTCGACACTGACAGGCAGCAACGGCTCCCCGGGGTTTCAGGCAGGTGTTTTTCCTCCCTACCTGGAGAGGCCAGGGAGTGAACCTGGGATCTTCTGCATGCAAAGGAGGAGCTCTACCAATGACGCACAGCGCCTCCCAATGAATTTACCAAAGGGAATTCACCCACCCACCCCGCAGCAGAAAAATAAAGGTCATGGGTTCCATTGTCATACTGCTCTAACAGTCAGGAAGTTTTTCCTGGTGTCCAGCCAGAATCTGGCTTCCTGTAACATGAACCCGTTATTCCGTGTCCTGCACTCTGGGAGGATCGAGAAGAGATCCTGGCCCTCCTCTGTGTGACAACCTTTCAAGTATTTGAAGAGTGCTATCCTGTCTCCCCTCAATCTTCTCTTCTCCAGGCTAAACCTGCCCAGTTCTTTCAGTCTCTCTTCATAGGGCTTTGTTTCCAGACCCCTGATCATCCTGGTTGCCCTCCTCTGAACACGCTCCAGCTTGTCTGCGTCCTTCTTGAATTGTGGAGCCCAGAACTGGACGCAATACTCTAGATGAGACCTAACCAGGGCCATAAAGAGAGGAACCAGTACCTCACACAATTTGGAAGCTATACTTCTATTAATGAAGCCCAAAATAGCATTTGCTTTTTTTGCAGCCACATCACACTGTGGGCTCATATTCAGCTTGTGATCTACATGAATTCCAAGATCCTTCTCGCTTGTAGTATTGCTGAGCCAAGTATCCCCATCTTGTAACTGTGCATTTGGTTTCTTTTTCCTACGTGTAGAACTTGGCATTTATCCCTATCAAGGGCAGCCCCACATACAATGTATTGTGGTATTTATTTATTACATTTATATACCGCCCCACAGCCGAAGCTCTCTGAGCGGTTTACAACAGAAGTTCATAAATAGCTCCCTCTGTGAACAATGATGGCACCATGAGTAATGTGAGAGTAGCAAGACAAGGGTTTGCAGCTGGCCTGTTGCCAAGAGTCTGCGTATCACTCAGGCACGCTGCTCGCATGCAATCACTCTGGGGCTTCTGCCTGCTTTCCTACCCTCATCTTAAGGATGCAAGTTAAGACGAGGGTATTAAGTGGGAATTAGCTGTGAAGCGGTGGTGATTTCCAGGTGGCAACAAAGGACCCAGGAAAAGACCAATAATTCCACAGATTATTGCATCTGTGCCAAATGCATATGAGAAACACTAGGGCTGTGGGTTCAGGATAGCTAGGGTGACCATATGAAAAGGAGGACAGGGCTCCTGTATCTTTAACAGTTGCACAGAAAAGGGAAGTTCAGCAGGTGTCATTTGCATATATGGAGAACCTGGTGAAATCCCCTCTTCATCACCACAGTTAAAGCTGCAGGAGCTATACTAGAGTGACCAGATTTAAAAGAGGGCAGGGCTCCTGCAGCTTTAACTGTGGTGATGAAGAGGGAATTTCAACACGGGCTGCATGCATAAAAATGACACCTGTTGAATTTCCCTTTTCAATACAACTGTTAAAGACACAGGAGCCCTGTCCTCCTTTCCATAGGGCCACCCTGGGATAGCTGCCACCACCAACTGCAGTCACCCCACCTAAACCATGGCGTGAGTCGGCAGGACCCCACAGAGAAGCATCAGGAGAGGGAGAAAGAGCAGGAACGCAGCCCATCGGGCAAAGTGTCACCAGCCCCCACTCCCATTCTGTTTACTGTGGCGCCACCTTGTGGACAAAGTCCAGTTCACAACTGCATTTCCCCTCCCTTCTCCCGGTGTGGTTTACTATGACTGGACAAATGCTCAGCGTGAGCGCGCCTTCACTCCTTCCCTCCTTCCTCCCCTTCCCCTGCCTTTCAGCACTCCCATTCCTCAAGCCCTCTCGTCCGCATTCGTGAGCGGAAGTGCCTTTTTTGGGTGGGGGAAGAGCCTCGTTACGGAGAGAAGCCTCTTTGCTGCCTTTTAAAATTAAAAAAGAGAGAGAGAGATCAAGTGTAGGGCAGAAGCTGTCATTGTCCCACCCGATTTACTGGCAAACTGATGCTGATTTTGCTCAGATCCTTCCTGCCTCTCCCTTGAGTGAGTTACACCATCCGCTAGCCACTCTGCAGCAGCTGCCAGATTGTGCCGGTCATTTCAAGCACCTGGTCGCTATGGTGAGTAAGGGAAGGCCTTGACCACAGCGAGGGGCATGATTTCTGGAACTGCTCTAGTGTTGTGTGTTTTTTTAAAAAAAAAAAAGTCTTCTTGGGAGACAATAACGAGGCCTGCTAAGTAACCCACAAAGCTTTATTCAAGCAATAAACATCTCTTCCCACCTGAAGGGAGTCTAATCTCTAGGAACTTTCCCCTAGGCAAAACTAAGCGAGACAACTGTCCTTTCAAGAAAAATGGAAAGCCCTTTCCCAAGACGCGTTAACTTCAGAGAGACTAGTTCTGAGGCAGCTTCTGACGGGATGCCAACCGGGCTGACTTTCTCTCACTTTCCTTTAGCTCCGCCCGTTTTAGTCGGCAGCGTACTCTAGGATCAGCTAACCTCTCCATGCTCTCCCCATCGGAAGAATATTGGCTTCCCACTGACTGTGTATTGTTTGTCCTTGAGGAGATAAGCTCTGGAGAGGGTTCTCTCCCAGCTGGCGAAGAGCCAGTGGAAAGCTTTCTCCCCCACTGGTACAGGCTGGCCTGTTTCTGGCGCCGACTCCTCTACTTCAGAGTCTGATTCTGACTGATCACCTGAAACCCCTTCTTCCAACCCAGGGGGAGCAGGGCTAGACATGACATCTAGCCCCTGAGTGCCCAGACGCCATCAAGCCTGCCTTTGTGGGTGGGAGGTAGGGAAGTGCTCAGGATGCTGTATTTGCCCACAGTACCAAATTCCACACTGGCACAACGAAGCCACAGAAGACAGGATTCAAAGGGCGAGAGGCCAGAGCACCCCAGTCAGTGCATTAAGGCCCACATTCTGCTACTGTCCTGACGGAACCATCCGGGTTTCCTGTCTCAAGCAGGGCCAAGCCACACAACTTTTATTTTCAAGATGAAGACAACATGACTTGCCTGCCCACTTATTATTTATTTCGAATATTTATATACCGCTCCATGTCTAACAAGATCCCTGAGCAGTGAACAATACAAGACGGGGGGAAAGAATCAAAATACAGAATTAAAACGTTTTATTTTAATTGATCTTGGGGTGCTGCAACGCTTCATCACGATCTCCAGGTTTTGATTATACTGCAAGTAAGCAGTTCCACCCACTTTAGGGAGCTATGAATATTCTAATGTTTGCTACATACTGACATAAGACTACTTCAACAACAAGACAAAAACCTATGGGGATAAGGAAGGAAGAAAGACCTCATCTAATAAAAACGGTGGTATTAATTGGCAGTGAATATGCTCCGTCCAGATTATAGTACAGGTAGGTTCAATAACGGAGACTTGAGCCATTTCTACACCTGCCTTTTTCCCCTGGATCGTCCCTGTGCATCCAAATGACACACAGGGGATCCCCGGAGCAGGCAGGGGCGGCCCCTCCATTTTCCTGGGATAACCCTTAGGTGTAGAAAGGGCCTTGATCTCAGTTGGAGCTTTCAGCTCACAGACACCACAAGAGACCATCTGGGATGCGTGACTCAGAAGCTATGTTTAGCAATGACTTATGTAGGCACACATTCCCATTTTGAATCCACCTTTGGAGACACAACACACAGACTGGTTGTTTTGTCTTTCTGGGGGAATAAGCAGCCACCTGAGCCATTCTGTGGAACCATTCAAAACAACAACAACAAACATTAAAAAAAAACTGGTCCCCAAACATTTGAATCATAGAATAGCAGAGTTGGAAGAGGCCTACAAGGCCATCGAGTCCAGCCCCCTGCTCAATGCAGGAATCCACCCGAAAGCATCCCTGACAGATGGTTGTCCAGCTGCCTCTTGAAGGCCTCTAGGGTGGGAGAGCCCACAACCTCCCTAGGTAAGAATCAAAGAATCATAGAATAGCAGAGTTGGAAGGGACTTACAAGGCCAACCCCCTGCTCAATGCAGGAATCCACCGTAAGGCATCCCTGACAGATGGCTGTCCAGCTGCCTCTTGAAGGCCTCTAGGGTGGGAGAGCCCACAACCTCCCCAGGTAACTGATTCCATTGTCGTACTGCTCTAACAGTCAGGAAGTTTTTCCTGATGTCCAGCTGGAATCTGGCTTCCTTTAACTTGAGCCCGTTATTCCGTGTCCGGCACTCTGGGAGGATCGAGAAGAGATCCTGGCCCTCCTCTGTGTGACAACCATTGTGCTGCAATCAGCAGTTTATTCATATCCTATCAGTACTTTGAGTAGTGTGGAGCTACTCAACACCAAGAAGAAAACAAGGAGTAGCGGTGATTAACGGACAATGTGCAGAACAAAAACTTCCTCTTTTAGGACAAGCCAACACTTCGTACTAACCACTCTACTTTAACCCAGCTTCCAGAAGGTGCTAAATTACAGGCTTTAGTTCACACTGACCTGGTTCGCATGACACAGCAACCCACTGAGTTAATTTACCCTTGAGGAGATGTGGCACATGCCAGATGCCATTATGAATATGCAACCCTCAACTGGGGGCTGTTGTATCGTGCAAACCCAGTTGGTGGGGTCTGTTGTAGGGTTATGTGAGGGTTGCTGAATCCTCAAATAACCCTCCCACCAGCTGGCTTTGCACAACACCACCACCCGTGGCCGCATATTCATAATGGCGTCTCGGACACGCTGCAGCTCCTCAAGGGTGAAGTAACCCTCAATGGGTTGTTGTGTCATGCAAACCGGCCCACTGCTTATGACCCTTGATTTGCCTACTGTAGATTCCTGGAACGTGTGGTGCAGTGTTCCGCTGGTTAGTAAAAACTGACCTATTCATGCAGGGATTCCTGGACCCTAATTTTTAGCACCGGCTTGAGCCCATTTTAGCTATTTGTTGTATGTTTTACAATTGTTTTATTATATCGCCTTCATCTTATAAACCACCTTGTTATCTCTTACGAGAAATGGTCCATAAATAATGTTAAATAAATAAATAATAATGACTAGCTGCTGAATGTGTGAACTGGATCCCTTGAAAGCGTTTTGTCTGTAGCAAGACAAAAGCTCCATCTGCAATGTTTGATCCCCGACAGCCCGCTGACACATGCCTGTCATGTTGCAGTCAGTCAGCCTGTGATGGTTACACATCTGTGATCCGGGTCTTACGATGCTCTGCACCTGCAGATTCTATAGAGCACACATCAGTGCCACCCTGCCGCCTCCAGGCATGATCTCCGATCTCTCAGTTACTCAGCCGTAGAAAAGCACAGGCTAGGAACCCTCACAGAAGACGGCCCAGGGGGGGGAGGAGCGTCTTTGAAGACCTCACTCAGGGGCTCCCCAGACTTCTGACACTGTAAGGCTCCCCAAGAACTGTCCGGTTTGCCCAAAATAAAAAGGAGGTCCTCTGTTCAGAGCTTAAGACCAAAAGAAAAGAGCTGGAAACTAGCACTCACAAGCTGCTGTTTTTATCTGGTTGAGCTTTTATATTGTATTTTGTACTATGGTTTTATACTGTTTGTTTTATACTTCGAATGTTTTTAATTCTTGTGAACCGCCCAGAGAGCTCCAGCTATTGGGCGGCATAGAAATGTAATAAATAAATAAATAAATAAATAAATGTCACATACTACGATGGGAGTTCATCACTTACTTTCTCCACTTCATTTCCCTCTGACCTTAATGCTTACAATCCAGCCCCTATGTTTAAGACTAATGCACTCTTTTAACTGGCCTATCCCCATTACAGAATGCAACAGGTAGTAAAAGGGACAACATTTCGTTTCACTGACGATGTGTGTTTGCTACACACTCATATAACAACTTCAAGTCTCCAAAAAACACACACACCAATACAGGACAGAAAACCCAATGAGCAGTTCTGCGCCTGTGCCTGCAGCAGGGGTGAGAAGGTCAACAACGCACTTTTACTTTGTTTTATTAAACCACAGTGCAGAACTTACATTGATTACGGCCTGTAACCCTGACTTCATAAAAGCGGGAGATAGTCAGTGCCTAAGGCATATGTAATAGGGATCTATCGACTGTTTCCACAGTGCAAAATTCATTTTATGTACAAATCAGAGGGACAGTTAAGCTGCGGTCACCTGGCTACATGCATAATTAAATCCCAGGCCAAGGGGAAAACATCCCCCCAAAAACACTGTTCTTACAAGACCTGCTATGGCAAGCGTGTAACGCTCCAAGCCACTTTAGGAATCCACTTTAAAGACTGGAAGGCCCACGGCTTAGAGTAGGTGGGCAGAAAGTAGATCATTTCAACCCCCAGCATTCCTGACTATTGGCCATGCGTGAGATTAGGCACTGAATTTTGTGTGTTATCACATACGTATCAGTATTCATGGATCTGCATTATTGGAGTCCACCAGGGGAAGAGCCTTCAGGGTGGTGGCCCCCCCTCCTGTGGAATGCCCTGCCTCTGGAGGTCAGGCAGGCACCAATTTTGTATTCCTTCCGGCGCCTCCTGAAAACATAATTGTTCCAGGACGCCTTCCCTTAATGACCAGCCGTGGTTTATTTTGCACTTTGTTTTTTTTAAAAAATGTACTTTTAATGTGTTTTTATTCTATTTTATTTTGTCCACCTCTCCAAAATTTTGAATGGGGAGCGGTATAGAAATATTGTAAATATTCTGTGAGGGTTGAGCTTTTCTATGGCTGAGTAACTGAGAGATCAGAGATCATGCCTGGAGGCAGGGTGGCACTGATGTGTGCTATTTAGAATCTGGAGGTGCAGAGCATCGTAAGACCCAGATCACAAAGACCTGGATTACTGCAATGCGTTATACATGGGGCTGCCTTTGAAAACCATCCGGAAACTTCAGCTGGTACAAAACAGGGCAGCCCGGTTACTAACAGGGACTGGCTGGTGAGACCACATCACGCCAGTCCTTCTACAACTTCACTGGCTGCCAGTCCAGGTCCGGGCCCGATTCAAAGTGCAGGTATTGACATTCAAAGCCCTAAATGGCTTGGGGACAGGTTATTTGAAGGAATGCCTCCTCCCATATGTACCTGCCCGGACCTTAAGATCATCCACAGGGGCCCTTCTCCGTGAGCCTCTGCCGAAGGAAGTGAGGCAGGTGGCTACCAGAAGGAGGGCTTTCCCTGCTGTGGCACCCCGGCTGTGAAACAAGCTCCCCAGAGAGGTTCGCTTGGCACCTAGTGTACTCCTTTCATCGCCAGCTGAAGACCTTTTTATTTTCTCAGTAATTTAACACCTAATTTAACTTAAATTTAAACTTGGCTGTTTAAATTCCATACTTTGACCTATATCAATTTTTGCTGTGTGGTTTTATCCTGGTTGTGCTTTTAATATTGTATTTTGTATTTATGTTTTTAGATTGTTGGTTGTTTTTATGCTCTTCAAGGTTTTAATTTTTGTGAACCGCCCAGTGAGCTTCGGCTATTGGGCGGTATAAAAATGTAATAAATAAATAGAAATAAATAAAGCATTAAGATCTTAGTTGAATGGGTTCCCGGAAGGCCGTGAGCTATGGGGTCCTGGGAGGTCTCAGAAATCGTGCCATAAGGACCTTACAGTGTGAGGCCCTTAGCGAATGCCATGTCAGCAGTTTCAGCATCCTGCAGAACAGCTTGAAATAGTCACTGTAGCATTCTGTGGAATCACAAGTAGGCTTGTGGCCAAGCTCACCCTCAAGGACTGCACCCTCAGCAGTAAGACAGTGTCATGACTTGTGAGTCGAAGGCGAAATATCTGTGAGGCAACGCAGTGACGAATGGTCAAAGCAGTGGCGGTGATCTAATAGATATAAAAGTGGGCCTACGAATAGCTCTAATTGGAGTTCTTTGCAGCATCAGGTGCACCTTGAGACCCCACATAATCTCCAGAGCAAAATCTCACTGAGCGGGGTTGCCCGCCCGCCCCACTTCGTAGTGAGTAGGATTGGATAGCGACCAAATTCTATTTATATCTTTGATATCTGTGATTTGAAGTGCAAATTCTCTATATGCTATTGGTATAATCAACAAAGCGGCACAACCATAGAAGAGCTTTTTCGTAGGGATGTGCTCCGCTCCGATTAGAATCGGAGAATCAGAAGCGAATTGGCCTGCTTTGCCTTGCCCAGAGGCAGAGTAGAAGAGGACCGCAGACCCTTAGAAGCACGGCGAAGAGAAGCGCCCATAGGCGGAGCACTTCTCTTTTTGCGGAGCGCTGCGACCGCCATTTTGGAAAATTTCGCCCATAGGATTGCATTGCGGAAAAGAATAGGGGATAATTGTGTTGTTTTTTAAGCTATCTTTCTGAAAGTTCATGTGCTTAGAGAGTCGTGGCTGGGGGTCATTTTGAGCCTACTCTCAGCTCTCTGCGTGGTGCAGTTCACTTGCTATATTTTTTTTAAAAATCGGGTAAAAAAAGCGGGAGAGGTACCTTTTTGAAGTGTTGAGAGACAGAGTCATGATCCCAAAGTTGGAGGAGGGGATAGGCAAAACAGGATACTAGTAAGTAACTTGGGATACTGGGAAACTTCTCTTTCTTAGTCTGAACAGACTTTTCCCAGTGTTTTTTAAAACAGTAGCCCCACCAAATGCACAAACACAGCCTGAAATCATATACTAAGCAAATAAATAACAGATAGGAAACACAGCACTGCTACCCACCCTAACCTTGGTGAACAACTGAATAGATGTGGTGCAAGGGGATGAGGTCCCCTAGGGCATGTGGACGTGCCCAGTGCACACACACTGTCTTGCCCTTGGAGGGTCATCAGAGCCCTCCAAAGAGTAACCAGTGGAGAGAGACTAATACCTCTCATGAGTTGAAGTGTTAGTTTGCTTCTTAAAGACTGGTCCCTAGACAGGGCCAGCCAAATTGGCATATCTCCCTCCCCCTGGGCACGTCCACTTTCCTCTTACTGGTAAAAGACAGATATAGCCTTTTAAAAAAATTCTTCCTGTTGTTTATTCAGCAACACTGCTGCTTTTAATTCTACCCATCCTTTGTTTATTTATTTATTCCATTTTATATTTACACCCCATAGCCCAAGCTCTCCTGGCTTTTCCTCTTCAGTGAGGTCAGGCAGGCTTTCATTGTGGTTCAAGTCCTTATTATTGTTGTTGTTATTATTATTGCTATTAATATTAATTAGTACTGCTATTAACATTATTATTTTGTTGTTTAGTAATGGCTGTGATCACAGTGCAGTGAATCACAGTGCAGTGTACTGCACTGCAGTGCAGTGTACAGTGCAGTGCAGTCAATCAACTCTGAAGCAAGGATCACAAAGCTTTACTCTTATCCTCCTAGCCTCCTAGTTATGGGATGCAAAAGAAAAGGCATCTCTCTGTGCTGCTCCCGCCTCACAGGGATGGTTTGCATTACTGGCTTTGAAACTATCCTTGGCTCACTTCCTTGTGCCCCCAGAAATGTCTGCTGCCTGCCTGCCTTCCCTCCCTCCTCCCCTGCCCGCCTCGCAGGGATGGTTTTTGTGTGTCTTGCTTTGACTCAGAGGATAAGTCCTTCCTGCGTTCACTTAGACTTTTTGAAGTTCCAAATCAATTTTTCAAGTGTAGAAGAAGATTCATATAGGTTTATCTCTACTCCCCAATTCATGGCATGTTGGGATTTCCTTTGAAATGGCCCCATTGAGCTGTCTGCAGCTTTAAATCCCTGAGATACTGGGGTGTCCGATTTTCAAATATTCCCCAAAAATCAGGGGATGATGGGATTTGCTTGAGTCTTGGCATGCATGTGTATACATAACATGAGGTGTCATGGTGCTTAATTTGACGTTTCTAACGTGAAAATTGACGTAGTTCTAGCATGGGACTTGATTTGGAGTGAGTTAAAAGGTTAAAGCCCCTCTAAAAATCAGGGGATGATGGGATTTGCTTGAAACTTGCCATGAATGTGTATCTAGATGGCAGCTGTGAGGGTGCCCACTTCAAAAAAATTTACCTGTCAAAATGTCAGAGCAAATCCCATGTTTGAAAATGGGGTGTCCGATTTTCAAAAATTCCCCAAAAATCAGGGGAGGCTTGGATTGTCTTGAGTCTTGGCATCTATGTGTATCCATGGATAAGCTATCATGGTGCCGAGTTTGAGGTTTCTAACATGAAAATTGATAGAGATATCGAAAGGGGTGTGAATTGGGGTTATGGGTGCTGCGTTAGAGGTTAAAGTCCTGCCAAAAATCAGGGGATGATGGGATTTGCTTGAAACTTGCCATAAATGTGGATCTAGATGGCATCTGTGAGGGTGCCTGCTTCCAAGTTTTTATCTGTTAAAATGTCAGAGTAAATCCCATATCTGAAAATGGGGTGTCCGATTTTCAAAAATTCTCCGAAAATCAGGGGATGCTTGGATTTGCTTGAGTCTTGGCATGTGTGTGTATATGTCCATGAGGTGTCATGGTGCCAAACTTGAGGTTTCTAACTTTAACAGAAAATAAGTTGTAGGGTTTTTTGGATTTCAATGCAAGCGTATGGGGGGGAAGCGGAGCTCCGATCCGGATCCGGAGCTTCGCAGCGGAGCGGAGCGGACTATAGGTGGAGCGGAGCGGAGCGGACCGATCCGCAATTTGCGGATCTGGAAGAGAAGCAGATCGGGGGGTCCGTGCACACCCCTACTTTTTCGTGTGCACATTACTCCAGCTCACTGTAGACACCAGGCCCGATTGGGACTGATCACCCTTATACAGGGCCAGTGCTGGGCTATTTTGCACCCTAGGCAAGGTGAGCTGCTTTCACACCCACCCACACACCCAGCATATACCCCCACCCCCACCCCCAGTAGGCGGAGACAGGCGGGGATGGAGGCCGCGTTACCTTTCCCTCGCCCGAAGTCAGAACGTGCATCCCGGCTTGGCTTCGGCTGGGCAGGACGCTGGGGTGGGGTGGGGGGGCAGCCGGACGGACGGATGTCCAGCATGCACCGGAAGTCAGAAAGTGGAGCCATCCGCCCGCCCCCACCCCAGCGTCCCGGCTTGGCTTCTGTTGGGAGGGACGCTGGGGTGGGGTGGGGAGCAGCCAGACGGACGTCCAGCACTCGCCGGAAGTCAGAACGTGGAGCTGTCCGCCCACCCCCATCCCAGCGTCCCAGCTTGGCTTCAGTTGGGCAGGACGCTGGGGTGGGGTGGGGGGCAGCCGGACGGACGGACGTCCAGCATGCACCGAAAGTCAGAACGTGGAGCTGTCCGCCCACCCCCACCCCAGCGTCCCAGCTTGGCTTCATTTGGGCAGGACGCTGGGGTGGGGTGGGGGCAGCTGGACGGACGGACGTCCAGCATGCACCGAAAGTCAGAACGTGGAGCCGTCCGCCCGCCCCCACCCAAGCATCCCGGCTTGGCTTTGGCTGGGCGGGCGCCCATCCGAAGCCAAGCCAGGGACACTGGGGTGGCGGGGCGGAAGGGCGGCTTCGGAACGGCGCACCCAGCAGCTGCTCTCGCTCGGCTACAGCGGCTCTGGGAATGGGAGGGAGACTTCCGGGCACGGTGTTCGGTGCCCCCCTTACCTTGGCACTCTAGGCAGCCACCTGACTGGCCTCTATGGCAGTGCCAGCCCTGCCCTTATATCACACAGATTTGGTCAGACACGCTGCCAGGAGCTTCTAGGAGTTGAAGCCCCAAACATCTGGAGATCAACCTTCTGCCCACCCCAGGCTTGGAATAAAGAATACAGTCTTGGCACCCTGAAGGAGCCAGGTTCAACCCTTCACAACTTCTCTTAAAAGGATCTCAGGGCAGGGACAGACACTGACTGGGATGGGTTGGATAGCACCTTGAAAGAACCACTGTTAGTTAGAGCAGACAATGAGAAGCTAGATCAGCCTTTCCCACCCTGGCGCGATCCTGATGCGTTGGACTACAACTTCCACCGTAGTTGGCTGGGGGATGGTGGGAGTTGTAATCCAACGCATCAGGAAGGCACCAGGGTGGGGAAGGCTGGACTAAATGGACCCATGATCAGCTTCAGCCTATGGCAGCTTCATATGCTCAAGGGTGAGAGTATAGCCAACAGCAGTAGAGCACATGCTTCTGCTTTGAAGAAGAGACAAGCATCAATCCTAACATCTCCAGTTAAAATATGGGTTCCCAAAGTGGGCGGTACTGCCCCCTTGGGGTGG